>NC_091987.1:126005054-126325589 GCF_044704955.1 Pristiophorus japonicus
GTGTCCAAGGAGGGGAGCAGGGTGTTTCGGGTCAAACTTTCAAATGGACTCATTCACCGGAAACACTTGGACCAAATCAAACTCAGATTCATGGACTATCCTGAGCAACCCACCTTGGACCCTACCTTTTTTGATCCCCGAACATACACACCAGTGGCAACCGACACCACTGTTGACCACGAAGCAGAACCCATCATCCACAGCAGCCCAACACACCAGGCAGCCCAGCAAAGCCAGCTGCACAGCAGCCCAGCGAGGGCCCAACAAATGATTCAACAACACCAGCTTTCACACCAAGATGATCAACCAGGGCAAGAAGGGCACCAGATCGATTCACATTGTAAATAGTTACACTATTGACTTTGGGGGAAGAGTGTTGTTATATATGTGGACTTGTATCCACTCTGTACAGCCACCAGAGGGCTCATCCCCTGGAGTCCCAAGGGATCCCTTAATTCCTTGGGAGCACAAGTATTTTAGGAGGCTTCACAGGTTGGAGAGGCACTCTGGAGACCTGCAATAAAAGACTAAGGTCACACTTTACTTTGAGCTCAGTGTTCAGTCTGACTCTTTCTCTGTACGCAACAATAATGACCAGATAATCTAATTAGTGACGTTGGTTGAGGGATAAATATTGACCAGGACACTGAAAGAACTCCCCTGCTCTTCCTCAAAATAGTACCAGGGGATCTTTTACATCCACCTGAGAGGGCTGATTGGTTTAATGGCACCTCCAACAGTGCAGCATTCACTCAGTATTGCAGTGAACTCGACTCGCATCAAGACCCACCCACCCATCACCCCCGTGCTCGCTGACCTACATTGGCTTCCAGTTAAGCAACACCTTGATTTCAAAATTCTTGTCCTTTTCAAATCCCTCCATGGCCTCGTCCCTCCTGATCTCTGTAATCTCCTCTAGCTCCACAACCCCCCCGGATGTCTGCGTTCCTCTAATTCTGCCCTCTTGAGCATCCCTGATTATAATCATTCAACCGTTGGTGGCCGTGCCTTCTATTGCTTCGGCTCCCTGCCTAAACCTTTCCACCTCTCTACCCCTCTTTCCTCCTTCAAGACGATCCTTAAAACCTACCTCTTTGACCAAGCTTTTGGTCACATGTACATATACAGCTCGGTGTCAATTTTTTAACCTCGTAACACTCCAATGAAGCGCCTTGGGATGTTTCACTACGTTAAAAGTGCTATATAAATACAAGTTGTTGTTGAACTGTCAGCTAGATTTAGTGCTCAAGTCTCCTGGAGTGGGACTTGAGCCCACAACCTTCTGACTGAGACGAGAGTGCTACCACTGAGCCATGGCTAACACTAGTGAGCATTAGCCTCGAACATAGACGTATGTTTTTTCTTTCTAAATAACATCAAAAAATAACATTTGCAAGATCCTTTGGTTTTGACGAAGGGCCATCAACCTGGAACGTTAACTTTACCTTCTCCTTTCCACAGTTGCTGCCTGACCTGCTGAGTGTTTCTTGCATTTTCTGTCTTGATTTCAGATCTCCAGAATTCTGCTTTCAGTTTTAGGTGTTTTTCATATTTACCTTCCTCTCGCTACTATTTTTCATGTGAGTCAAAGGATCTTTTATGACGATGCTTTTGATCCTGCAACTTCAATTTTTTGGTTCCAAAATTTAGTCCACAAGGTTTTGCTTGTATTCGTGTACCAGTTCAGTGAACTCTCATGACCTTGGGCATGTTGAGAAATTTATGTGTATACAGGATTGATGGTTGTCCTTTCAATCTTCTCTGGAGCCAGATGTGAACAGTTGAAATAAAATCTGTGGAGAAAGAAACAGAATTAATGTTTCAGGTTGATGATCTTTCATCAGAACTGCATTTTCTGCTGCTTTTTCAGATTTCCAGCATCCGCAGTCTTACTTTTGAATAGTTCCATTTCCTTTAGCTGGCGACTTGTCCCACTTGCTTTCCCTCTCTGCTAAAGTTAGTTTCCTGCATTCGCACTGCTTTTCTGGAACTACCATGTAGATTTTCTAGCCACTAATAGCCAGTGATGCATTTGACCTCTCTTCACCAATTAATATGAAGTTCTTGAACAGTGAAAGAAAAGATGATCTGCCACACCATGGATAATTGAAACTTTTTATTCCTCCTTTAGCCAAAAAAAAAGGAAACCAGAGTGTGAAACTCAAAACCAGGTCATCACAGGACTCTGCACTTGGGCATTGTTCCAGCCAGAATGGTTCTTTGTACTGTAGATTCACAAATATTTAACATGCATCAGAAATATTTCATTTCAAACCAGTGATGTCTGTCGTGCCACAAAATGACCCACAACTTAAGTGTTGCCTTTTCCAGCCCTTGTTTAAAGTGGACTGACTATCTGTGGAACTGAGTATGGTGATGAGCCCTGCCCATTGCTGCAAGTTGCAACATTGCCATCCAAGCATTCACTTTCTGCGCAGTTTGTCTACAATCATTTGGAGGCCATTGCTTTTGGGTTAGCCACAAATTGCGACAAAGGAGTGAGCAACTTAGAGTCAATCTGCTACTGTGGTCAATGCAGGAACAGCTGAAGTTTGCTCGTGTTTATCATGAAGGGAGTGAGACAAAAACATGTGTAGGAAGAGAGAATGTAGTTTTTAATGCAGACTTGCTAGAAAGGTGTGAGAATCTGAGCATTTCTTGCATGGCACATGCTGGAAAAGATTTGAAATAAGTGGGGCCAGGACTGAGAATGTTGGAGAATCGCTGAAGTAAATGATTTGAGCACACCGCTGCTTTGAGTCGGTGATTTCTGATTTTTTTATAATCGGGCACTCTGGCATTGTTCTGTACAGGGAGGGTATCCAAGGTGTGCACACTTTTTCTATTTGTGCACAAATGTTTTCTCCTGTTGGTTGCAGCATCTTGAACTTTGCAAACCTGGAGGATTGAACCCTGATGGGTTTGGGCGAGGCTGATCCTACAGTGTTCCAAATCCACCAATCCTCTGGGCCCAGGAAACTCTCAATCATGCAAACAATGGGAAAAGAAACAGCAACTGGACCAGGTCGAGGTGGCAGCGGCATCAAGTACAACAGATTAAGTATGACAGTGTGGTGGGGCTGCCAAGGTAGCTCAGGAAGAGGGGAACCCAGTCAGTCAAATTTTTTTTTTTTAAAGAGTACTTGGTTTTGGGAGTTTCAATGTATTGGGGTCTGAATTTTTTTTACTACACTTTTATATTTTTATCAAGTTTCTGTGCCATTTGTCAAATGGTACTTTAGTGTGTTTGCACATTAGTATAATTGGTATGTTGTGCACATACTGGAGACCACTGGGTGCTCTTTGGGGTCCAGGATGACTTGGTAATAGCCTCTGGATTAGAGGAGTGGCATCCAAGATTTAAGAAATGTGGACTTGGGTTTTGTAGGCTCAGGCATTGTCTTTTGTAGAGCAGCAGTAGGGGGTTATTTCGTTTGTGGCTTTGGTAACTATTTTGGGGGTGGTCTCAGTCATTGTGGGCTTCCAGGAATGGCAAGGATTAGGAAGCCAGCACAGTGCGACTTGCCGGATTGGTCGTGAAAAAGGTTGGATAAGGGATTCTGTGCAGTACTGTACCCATGTGGCTGCAGCCCCTCCAACATTGGGTGCGGTAAGCTCTGTTGCATATTTTGCTGTAGATGGTAGTTGTGAGTGTGTTTCCATACCTTTCTTTCTTCTCTGCTATCCAGCGGTCGAGGTCTCACAGCCTCACATTTAGGCTTTTTGTGTGTCTTGACCTGACAGCAAATGTGGTACGAAGGATGGTGGGTGATATGTCCAACAGAGCATGTCGGGGGAGCGCACATACTTGACTTTGGTGCTTTTGACCATGTTTGGGTCTTGGGAGATCGTTAATTTGGAGTTTGAAAATGTTGGATCAGATGGTGCTTATTGGGAGGGCATAATCTGCCTTCTGTTGAGAAGTTGACCTAGTCTGATGATGCCATTGCCACACCATAGAATCATAGAAATTTACAGCACAGGAGGTGGCCATTTCTGCGCCGGCCGACCAAGAGCTATCCAGCCTAATCCCACTTTCCGGCTCTTGGTCCGTAGCCCTTGTGATACGGCACTTTCAGTGCACATCCAAATGTGGTGAGGATTTTGGCCTCTACCACAATTTCAGGCAGTGAGTTCCAGACCCTCACTATCCTCTGGGTGGAGAAATTTCCCCTCATACCACCTCTAAACCTTCCTCCAATTACTTTAAATCTATGCCCCCTGGTTGTTGACCCCTCTGCCAAGGGAAACCGGTCCTTCCCATCCACTCTATCCAGGCCCCTCAATTTTATACACCTCAATTTGGTCTCCCCTTAGCCTCCTCTGTCTCCCCTTAGCCTCCTCTGTTCCAAAGAAAACAGACCCAGCATCTCCAATCTTTCCTCCTTGCCAAAATTCTTCAGATCAGGCGATATTCTTGTAAATCTCCTCTGCACCCTTTCCAGTGCAATGTGGTGATCAGAACGGCACACAGTACTCCAGCTGCGGCCTCACCAGTGTTTTATGCAGTTCAAGCAAAACCTCCTTGCTCTTGTATTCCTTGCCTCAACTAATAAGAACATAAGAAGTAGGAGTAGGCCATACGGCCCCTCGAGCCTGCTCCGCCATTCAATAAAATCATGGCTGATCTGATCATGGACTCTGCTCCACTTCACTGCCCACTCCCCATAACCCCTTATCCCCTTGTTGTTTAAGAAACTGTCTATTTCTGTCTTAAATTTATTCAATGTCTCAGCTTCCACAGCTCTCTGAGGCAGCAAATTCCACAGATCCACAACCCTCAGAGAAGAAATTTCTCCTCATCTTAGTTTTAAATGGGCGGCCCCTTATTCTAAGATCATGCCTCTAGTTCTAGTCACCCCCATCAGTGGAAACATCCTCTCTGCATCCACCTTGTCAAGCCCCCTCATAATCTTATACGTTTCAATAAGATTACCTCTCATTCTTCTGAATTCCAATGAGTAGAGGCCCAACCTACTCAACATTTCCTCATTAGTCAACCCCCTCATCTCCGGAATCAACCAAGTGAACCTTCTCTTACTTGCCTCCAAAGCAAGTATATTCTTTCGTAAACCAAAACTGCACACAGTATTCCAGGTGTGGCCTCACCAATACCCTGTATAGCTGTAGCAAGACTTCCCTACTTTTATACTCCATCCCCTTTGCAATAAAGGCCACGATACCATTGGCCTTCCTGATCACTTGCTGTATCTGCATACTATCCTTTTGTGTTTCATGCACAATTACCCCCAGGTCCCACTGTACTGCAGCACTTTGCAATCTTTCTCCATTTAAATAATAACTTGCTCTTTGATTTTTTTTTCTGCCAAAGTGCATAATCTCTCACTTTTCAACATTATACTCCATCTGCCAAATTTTTGCCCACTCACTTGGTCTGTGCATGTCCTTTTGCAGATTTTTTGTGTCCTCCTCACACACTACTTTTCTTCCCATCTTTGTATCGTCAGCAAACTTGGCTACGTTACACTCAGTCCCTTCTTCCAAGTCGATCAGATTGTAAATAGTTGGGGTCCCAGCACTGATCCCTGCGGCACCCCACTAGTTACTGATTGCCAGCCGGAGAATGAGCCATTTATCCCTACTCTCTGTTTTCTGTTAGTTAGCCAATCCTCTATCCAGGCTAATATATTACCCCCAACCCCGTGAACCTTTTATCTTGTGCAGTAACCTTTTATGTGACACCTTGTCTGGAAGTCCAAATACACCCCTACACCCCGACACCACTTGTTCCCCTTTATCCCACCCTGTTCGTTACATCCTCAAAGAACTCCAGCAAATTTGTTAAACATGACTTCCCCTTCATAAATCCATGCTGACTCTGCATGACTGAATTTTGCTTTTCCAAATGTCCTACTGCTTCTTTAATAATGGACTCCAACATTTTCCCAACCACAGATGTTAGGCTAACTGGTCTATAGTTTTCTGCTTTTTGTCTGCTTCCTTTTTTAAATAGGGGCGTTACATTTGCAGTTTTCCAATCTGCTGGGACCTCCCCAGAATCCAGGGAATTTTGGTAAGTTACAACCAATGCATCCACAATCCCTGCCGCTACTTCTCTTAAGACACTAGGATGCAAGCCATCAGGTCCAGGGGATTTATCTGCCTTTAGTCCCATTATCTTACTGAGTACCACCTCCTTAGTGATTGTGATTGTGTTAAGTTCCACCACCCCCCCCTCCCTATATCCCCTTGACTATCTATCTACTGTTGGAATATTGTTAAAGTCCTCTACCGTAAAGACTGATCCAAAATATTTGTTCAGAGTTCCTGCCATCTCCATGTTCTCCATTACTAATTCCCTGGTCTCGTCCTCTAAGGGACCAACATTTACTTTAGCCACTCTGTTTTCCTTTTTATACACCTATAGAAACCCTTGCTATCTGTTTTTATATTTTGTGCTAGTTTACTTTCATAGTCTATCTTCCCTTTCTTAATCGTTTTTTAGTCATTCTTTGCTGGTTTTTAAAAGCTTAACAAAACCAGTATTCCATATGTCGCCTTAACCACCTTATCTACCTGGCCTGCTACCTTCAGGGATCTGTGAACCTGCACTCCAAGGTCCCTTTGTTCCTCTACACTTTTCAGTGTCGTACCATTTAATGTGTATTCCCATGCCTTGTTAGATCTCCCCAGGTGCATTCCCTTGTACTTATCCGGATTGAATTCCATTTCCCACTGTTCTGCCCACCTGACCAGTACATTGATATCTTCCAGCAGTCCGCAGCTTTCTTCTTCATTATCAACCACAGTCTATTTTAGTGTCATCTGCAAACTTCTTAATCATACCCCAACATTTAAGTCCAAGTAATTGAGATATAACCACTAAAAGCGAGGGACCTAGCACAGCCCTGCGGAACCCCACTGGATACAGCCTTCCAGTCACAAAAACACCCATCAACCATTATCCTTTGCTTCCTGCCTCTAAGCCAATAGGTTCCAACTTGCCACTTTGCCCTGGATCCCATAAGCTATTACTTTCGTTACCGGTTTGCCATGTGGGACCTTATCAAAAGCTTTGCTAAAATCCATATACATTACATTATACGCACTGCCCTCATCGACCCTCCTGGTTACCTCCTCTCAAAATTGAATCAAGTTACTCAGACATGACCTTCCCTTAACAAATCCATGCTGAACGTCCTTGATTAATCTGTCTTTCTAAATGAAGATTTATCTCAGGATTTTTCCCAATAATTTTCCCACCACCGAGATTAGGCTGACTGGCCTGTAATTGCTTGGTCTATCTCTTTCTCCCTTTTTAAACAAAGGTACAACATTATCAGTCCTCCAATCCTCTGTGGCACCACACCTGTTGGCAGAGAGGATTGGAAAATGATGGTCAGAACCTCTGCTATTTCCTCTTTTGCTTCTCTTAACAGCCTGGAATACATTTCATCCAGACCTGGGGATTTATCCACTTGCAAAGCTGCTAAGCCCCTGCATACTTCCTCTCACTATTTATCTCGTCTAATATTTCATACTCCTCCTCCCTCATTGCAAAGTCTGCATCGCTCCTCTCTTTTGTGATAACAGATGCAAAGTATTAATTAAGAATCATACCTAAGTCTTCTGCTTTCACGCACAGATTTCCTTTATGGTCTCTAATAGGCCCCACTCTTTCTTTAGCTATCCTCTTGTTCTTAATGTATTTATAAAACATCTTTGGGTTTTCCCTGATGTTCAGAACCTGCCTGTAGAAAATTCATCTGGCTGATCCCATTGCACCAAATCGACCCTGTCAGGTTTCCAGGAATTGCAGAGATCTTTCCAAATGGTTAGTGTCTGCCTTTGTTATTGGGTGTTTGGGTGCCCCTAGCTGCCTCTTCTGAGAGTCAACAAAGGGCAATCTGGGTTGTGGGATTGTCTGAGATGCCAGCCAAGGGTTGTGAAGGCAGGTCTACCTCCAGTCTAGTATTCCCTGCTTTTGGGTTTCCCAGGGGTGCCTGAAATTTGGAAAGTTAAGGCCTCCTTGATCCATGTGGAACTGCAGGTGTCTCTTTTTTTTGTTGTGGACTGGCCTGGGACTCTGAGGTGTTGAAGTGTACAAATTCCTGATTGATTTGGGTGAGGGTCAGATGTTGGTTTGGCCTTTGCTTTCCGAATTGATGTGACTGATCTGTATGTAGTTGCAAGTTATACACTTGTATTTCCCCAGCTCTACTCTGCTCATTATTTAACCCTGGTGTATCAGGGGAGTTTTCTGCTCCCACTGATGACAGATTGTTGAGTTCGCCTCTCGCCTGTGTCGGGGCTCGCTTAATTGTTCACTGATCGGTGTCTTTTGTGCTGAATTACTAGCTCCACTAGTCTTTGCAGTGCGTATAATGTAGTATATATGGATTTTCGCGAAGCTTTTGATAAGGTCCCACATGGCAGACTGATCACGAAAGTAATAGCCCATGGGATCCAGGGCCAAGTTGCAAGTTGGATCCAAAAAGCAAAGGCTCCCTCTGGGTTTGCAGTGCTCTACACAGTTTGGTGCAGGAGAAGGGTAATGATGTGGCTTCTGTGGATTGTCATGTGGTTTCCCAGAGTAGTGTAAGGGAAGTATTGGGCTCCCTGTTCTTATCTCTGCAGTAGGCGATCGGTGATGGAAGGGAGACCACAAACTTCAATTTTGCTCAAAACTGACAATCAAAAAAGCATGTTGATGTGTGACATTAAATGGTTATCCAACATGTACAGACACACAGCAGTTTATGGATGTTCCCAACATTTGGACTACTGGGTGTGTTTAAAACAGTTTTTTTTTCTGGTATAAATCTTAATTTCAGTGCCCTTACCAATTTAAATGTGGCTGTTCAAACTCACATTTGGTTATTTGGACAACTGTTGGTGCAGTGCAGAGGTTTTGAGTAACTTGTGGCAAGTGAAAATTCACTGTAGATTGTGTTTTTTGATGATGCCCTGAAAGTTAATTGACCACTTTTTATACTTTAATGATGCAGTAAAAATCTTGTGTTGAATTTTCCCAACAGCCTTTGAAAAAGGCGCTGAGGATGATGGGAGCTCCTAACCTGATTTCGGAAGGTGTGGATTATGGTCTTAGCTATAGCGTGATTTCTTACCTCAAAAAACTTAGTCAACAGGTAAGATGAGAGTCTCCCAACTGTTTTTGTAATTTATGTAACTTATTTCTTCCCAGCAGCCTTCCCAGAGTCTGTTCTCCTTCAATCAGTAGGGCAGCACTCGGCCTATCAGCAAGCAATCTCAAACCATATCTGTAAAGAATAGTTGAGCTGTCCATCCAGTTTTCAGGGCAAAGTTGACAAAAGATGAAGGCAAAAGAAAGATGGTCACTTCGCTTTGAGTTGGCAACCTCAATGGATGTACCAACACTTAGTGCTCTTTCTTTACCCCGCCCTGCCCCTCCCCAGATGGCTGCCTGCAGCACGGTTATTGGCAGGAGGTTATAATTATAGTGCGACACAAATTTATCATGGCAGTTTCCATGATAGGCTCGGACAAAGTATTTTATTTTTAAAAGTAAAGTAAAGAATGCATCACTTCAAAATTAGGACTGAGTTCTGTCTGTGCCCTGGTCTAATTATTTCCTTGCCTCTAACTCTGCTTCAATTAAGGCCATTATATCATGTCTGGACTCTTCCCTTGGGCTACTCCCATGACCAAGTTAGAGAGATGAGCCATGTGAATCCCGATTTGCTTCATAGAATTACATAGAGTATACAGCATAGATACAGGCCATTTAGCCCAACCAGCCCATCCCAGTGTTTATGATCCACTTGAGTCTCCTCTCATCCTTCCTCATTAACTAATTCCCTGTATTCCCTTCTCCATTGTGCTTATTTAGATTCCCCTTAAATGTATTTATCCTATTCACCCCAACCACTCTCAGTTCCACAATCTCACCACTCTCTGGGTAAAGAAGTTTCTACTGGATTTCCTATTTGATTTCTTGGTCACTATCCTGTATTGATGGCCTCAAGTTTTGCTTTTCCCCACAAGTGGAAATCACTGTCTACTTTATCAAAACCTTTCATAGTTTTAAAGACCCTACAACAACTCCTGGCTCCCATGTTAGCTGTTACTGTTAATGGTTTTCTCCTCGGGTACTGTCCCCCTCACCTTCAAATCTCCTGTCCTCACCCATCTCTTCAAAAATGAATCCTTCACCTTACTGTCCTTGCAAACTATTGCCCCATCTCTAATCCCCCTTTCCTCTTAAGTCCTTGAACATGTTGTTGCCTCCCAAATCCATGTCCATGTTTCCCGAAACTCCATAATTGAATCCGTCACATCATGTTCCTGCCCCTGCCACAGTAATGAAACTGCTCTTATCAAAGTCACAAATGACATCCATATAACAAAGGTAAACTATCCCTCCACGTCCTTATCGACCTGTCAGCAGCCTTTGACATGGTTGACCACCGTCCTCCCCCAGTGCCTCTCCACCATCGTTCAGCTGGGTGGGATTGCACTCGCCTGGCTCCATTCTTATCTATCCAGTTGTAGCCAGATAATCACCTGCAACAGCTTCTCTTCCCGCTCCCATACTTTTACCTCTGGTGTCCCCCAAGGAACTATCCTTGGCCCCCTCCTATTTCTTATCTGCATGCTGCCCCTCGGTGATATCATCTGACAACATAGCGTCAGTTTCCACATGTACGCTGACGACACTCAGCTCTACCTCATCACCACCTCACTCGACCCCTCCACTGTCTGAGTTGCCACACTGCTTGTCGGCCATCCAGTACTGAATAAGAAGAAATTTACGGCAACATTGGGAAGACCGAAGCCATTGTCTTCGGTCCTTGCCACAAACTCCGTTACCCAGCCACTGACTCCATCACATTCTCCCTGGCAACTCTGAGGTTGAATCAGACTGTTTGCAACTCTTGGGCTAGACTTTTCCCAGAGTCCTCACCGCCCAATTGCTGCTCAGAAAAGACCGCTAAGCTTCAGCAATTAACGGTGCATAAATTTCCATTAATGAGGTAAGTAATGCCGCCCAGCGAGAAAATAATTGCACCAAGATTCTCGGCGGTTTCTGGGCGGTTGCAGCTAAAACTAGCGAACGGGCGGTTCTTGCCTGAATGGACGGTAAGTTTTTTTTAAATTTAGTCCAAGGCTGCGGTTGGACCTCGGGATGGGGGAAAACTTAAAAAATATTTTTCACAAAAAAAATAAAAGTTGAAAAACATTCCCAAGATAGTTTTAAAGGTAATCGATGTTTTACAATTTAAAAAACAACCTTTAACTTGCCTTTCTTTGCAGCGTACTCGCCTACTGCCCTGTTTTAGGCTGCTTCCTGTGGGCGGTTTCCTCGGCGATCTGAACAGGCCTCCGTTGAGGCCAAACTTCCGTCCTGGCGCTTTTCTTGACGATGCACACAGGTGCACGTCAGCGGTTTGCTCCCCGGTGGTCGTTTGAGATGTGGGCGGTTCCATTTAAAAAGTAAGGGGGAAACTTTTGCCTGGTGGTTTCTCTTACAAAAACAGCTGTACCGCTGGGAAAACTGCTGAAAATGAAGGCGAAAGTCTCCCCCTTTGTGACATATATTTGACCCAGAGATAAGCTTCCACCACACATTCATGCCATCACTAAGACAGCCTATTTGCAACTCAGTAACATCGCCTGACTCTGCCCTGCCTCAGCTCAGCTGCTGATGAAACCCTCATCCAGGCCTTTTTTACCATTGGACTTGACGATTGCAACACTCTCCTGGCTGGCTTCCCATGTTCTACTCCGCGTAAATTTGAGGTCATCCAAAACTGCTGCCCATGTCCTAACTTGCACCAAGTCCAGTTCACCCATCACACCCGTGCTCGCTGACGTACATTGGCTCCTGGTTAAGCAATGCCTTATTTTTAAAATTCTCATCCTTGTTTTCGAATCCCTCCATGGCACCCTCCTCTCTCGAATCACTAATCTCCTCCAGCCCTACAGCCCTCCAAGATATCTGCGCTACTCCAATTCTGGTCTTTTGAGCATCCCATGATTTTAATCGCTCCACCATTGGCAAACATGCCTTCAGCTGACTAGGCCCTAAACTCTGGAATTCCCTCCCAAAACCTCTCCGTCTCTACCTCTCCTCTCTTTCTCCTTCGAGTCGCTCTTTAAAACCTACACTACCCTAATATCTGGTTGTGGCTTGGTGTCAAATTTTGTTTGGTAACGTTCATGTGAAGTGCCTTGGGACGTTGTACTATGTTAAAGACGCTATATAAATACTTGAGTTTTTTTTTCTTCTTAGTTTCTTCAACTTTCTCTTTTTAAGAGAAAAGAGACCCAGTCCTTTCCTGATAGGCATAACCTCATATTTCTGGTATCGTCCTTCTCAGTCTTATTTGCACCCTCTCCAATTTCTCTATATCCTTTTATGGACTTTGATGTGACTCTGTGCTGCGAACTCGCCTGGAGGCTGATCCAGAGCCACCTACCCTCTTTTAAAAAGTGGCGCTGTTGCATATGAACCGAACCGAGTTATTTATTGACAGAGCAGGGGAGTACCTTCTAAGATTTTCAACCTGATTTGGTCCATCAGATAAATGCTGTAGCTTAACTGCAGCACAACAGTGACTGCTCTTTAGAATATCCAGAGGTTGTCAAAGTTGTATGTGAATTCAAGTTCTTTCTTTACCTTTTTTAGGAATAGGAAGCTTCTGTGTGTTGTATATCTACATGCATGTTTGTGTCAGTCATATGTTTACTGAAGGAGCAAAATTATTTAATTTTATTTCCATGGAGATGTTGTAGTTAGCTGCTGATAGTCATTATATATTGTCCTTGTAATTCAATAAATTTTCACAAATATATTTAGGTTTTGAGAAAGTTATTTTTGAAATACTTTGTTGTGCAGGCATTTATCTTGAATTTTAAAATGTGTGTCCTTATTGAAAAGCATCCCTCTTCCAATTCTCAGGCTAAACTAGAATCTGACCGAATCATAAGTTCTGTGGGTAAGAAGCCAGTTCAAGAGTCTGCCATTAAAGTGAAAAACAGAAGCAGCAGCCTCTCATTGGCTCATCGTAAAGACTTGAGGCAGATCCTGATGGGGATCACGGGGGAGCTTCCTTACAGACTTCTGGATTTAAATATGAAGGAGTTTGCTGGATTCCAAATTGGGATCCTGACCAAGGTGAGACACCTTCCTTTCAGGTATTTTTCATCTGATGTTGAATTTCAAGAATTTGTATTTATCTGCAGAATTAAAAAATATTTCTTCAGTTCAAAAGCCAGCAATTGTAATGATTTGGAAGATTAACTTTTTTATAGCTGTCAAAGGCTGATGGTTTGAGTCTAGATGGAAAATTCTCTCGGTTTTGGAGATCTCTTTAGGAGTCCCCACATTGATCAGATTGTAACTGGAAAACATGCATTGAACATTTCCTCTTTACTGATAACTTGTGAAATCTACAGGAGAGGCAGCAAAGTATGTGGAGCATCCTGGTGTCACATTGTTTACAATGTGGTGAGACTTTAAGCTAGAATGTTGAAGACTGCAATTCTCCAAAGCAATAGACATTTATTTCCAGTTACCTGCTGGAGTTAAATGTCTTGGGGAACCAGATGCTGAACAAGAATTTGTAACAGAACTTTACCACCCCATTGTTGCTGCTGAATGTAATTCACAAGTGCTCTCTTGTGAAGCAAGTTAACAATATGAACTTGAGCACCACTGAATCAATTAGAGGCTGTGACTGAAGTCCTGCTGCGGAGTTGACTTGCCTGGAACCATTTTGTTCAAACAGGACTGCAGTGGTGAAGGCGTCCCAGTAACCTTGGGGGGCTCGAGCCAGTCCCAGATTTGTCTGTACAGCGAGACTATACTTTTTATTAAAAAAAAAACCAGAGGGGTCAAAAAATTGTTGACCAAGTCTTTGGCCAATTCTTTTGGAATGGAATTTCCAGAATACAGTTGCTCAGAGATTGATGTTTATTGTGTCAAACTAGCGAGAGCCGGCAACCAGATACTGAGAGAATAATTGATAGGCCATTACTGCAGCAGAAAGAAACATCCTGAATTAAATATCTGTCTGGTAAACTGTTCTCCGATGTTGAACTATAAAATGTGCGTTCAATAGCCATTGTTTGCTAGTTAACTCTCTGAAATTCCCTTGATATCTAGATGGGTGAGCAGAAATTGTTCATGAATTGCCACGATACAGTTATCGGTCCAGAAATTGCAGCCAGAGGCTTCCTGTGGGCGGATGCCTCCGACCGCAAAAATTTCTGCAAAAGTACCTGGTGGTCCCGGAGTTTTGGAGACTTTTGGTCCTGGGCCTCTATGCGTAGTTCTGCGTGGGAGCCCACATATTGCAGGGAATTACGCGGTTCATTCACGTCGCTGGGATCACATGGGCCGGCCCAACCTATCAATATGGGGGTATTCCCATTCATACTTTTGGTGAGTTCCGTTTCTACAGAGCTGCCATAAGTATGAATGGGTATACCCCCAAAAACACACAAACACATTAAAGAAATTATTTAAAACACATTACATATTTAAAATGAATTAAAATGCAATTTAATTAAACATTTTATACAAAATTTTTTGGGGAAATTTAAAAAAATGTTTTAACAGGGCTATAAATAAACTTGCCTTCATGAACAGGGATTTTAATATATAAATGAGTGATAACATTTTATTTTTCTATTTTCTAAAACTCTTATGCTGGTAAAAGCAAGCCTTATGCCTGCTTTTGCCAGCGTAAGAATTTGAAGACCATTCGCTGGGCAGGAGTTGGGCAAATAGCCCAACTCTCTGCCCGCGGAGACCCTTTTCCTTCAGATGCAGTGGATCTGTCAAGAGAATTCTTGACAGATCGCAAGTTCCAGGTTTTGGCGCATCCACTTCGCATACCTAAACTGGGAACTTGCGGGTTCCGTCGGGCAGGTGCACACTTCATACCTGCCCATGGGGGGGCCACGATTTCAGGTCCAACATGTTCATTAGCTCGTGCTGATCCCACTGGAACTTAAGTTTCTGGTAACCGGAAGGATAAGTCATCCTAATGGGAATTATGTATTGCCTAACAAGCTCAAAATGATTATTTCCCAAATGAAATGTGATTTTCTAATACTGTGATAGATTGCTTCGGGAAAGAATGCAACTTCATTACAATTATATGAATCTTGGCATCCCATTGAGAATTTTACCATTAACCAATTGCTGGACTCGCCTCAAAAATTAGATTTGGGTTGTTTTTTTTAAACGAGGGCCATGTAGCCTTGAAAGGTAGCATATGGGCTCCCCTGGCATAATGGGTGTGATCCTGATGTGTTCTGACCTGATGGGTTCCAAGTCCTTGGCTTCTACTGAGTTTGGGTGTTGGGCTTAATGTATAGAAACACAGGTTTCCTGCTCCTGATTGCTATCTAATGACTCTGTGCACATGTCAAGACGTCTGGTGAAGAAATTTTAGGGGCTAAAAAATTCGCTAATTATTCCAGAGTAGCATATTGAGCCCTATTGCTAAGAATGGTTGAAGTTTTTCATCCAGCCAATTTACGAACTTTACGAATATGTTTTAATTTAAGCATCAACATTTTTGGTAGGGTGGGGCAGGAGGAAGAAGTTGAACTAACAAAAAAAAACTGGGTAAATTTGGGGGGGAAGGGGCTGAGTGGCAAATCTAAGTCTTCTGGCAAGTGTATGCTTGTAGGAGTTGGATTAAACTGCGTTTCCAAGAATTTAATTTTTGGAAAGAATGCCATGCTGCAAGGGAGCAGTTGGTGTTTTTAATCTTCCATCTGCATCCTTTCATCTTTGCAGAAATGTTTTTATTCTTCTGTCTTTGTTATGTGCCAAAAATAATTCTCAGTCCACTGAAAACTTGAATTTGATGCATGATCACTCAATTTCCCATGGTCTTAATATCTCCACAGCACCTCTAACTGGCACAGCAGACAGAATTCTATTAACGCAGATTTTCCAGCGAGTCCTTCCCCACCCATAGCCATTCCAAAGTGAACCTTTTGACACTCCAGTTGGTGACACTCTTGTCTGTACCCAGTTCTAAATGTGAGAGCTCGGAGGTAGGTGGTAGATACTGGAGTTCAACTTGGGTAATGTAACTTCAGTCTGTTCACTTTTTTTTATCTTGCACAAAAGTGATCTAAAACTTCCTGGAAAATTAGCGCTTTAAAGCTTTAAATCAGGCAACGTGCTAATATTCCATTCCAGTATTGAGCACATAGACATAGGTGATTCTCGCTACTGCAAAATCTAAACTGACCAAGTCTTTAAGACCATTCTCCCTTGAAAGAATCTGCAACTGAAAAAGGGTTCCCCCGCCCCCCGATGCATGTATAACATTAATGACGTTATGTCTTGTATAGCAAATACATCACTGTGTCAGGATATCTGTCATGGGAATCACACACATCATGGAGTCCAATTTTCATCATTTTCAAGTGCAAAATTTGTAGATTGACTAAGCAAAGAAAAGAGGAATTTACTGTGGAAGTTAGTTAAAAAGTTACTCATGGTTGCTACATGTATCTGATGTACACAATGACTATTTTGAGATTTGTTTTGCTCTGACCGCTTACTCCCTGGCTAAATGGTTAGAAGGTTTACAAGTTCAAATACTGGTATTACAAACCCAAATCAACATTGAATTGGAACCAGTTGCCTTTCATTTTTACCACAGTTAAATCTGTGTTCAGCTCCGTCAGACTGTCGTTTAAGAGCTGTGCAGTGTAGACCCATGACGGCACAGTAACAGAAGACTTCATTTTGAAAAGCAAGTATTGGCTAATTATTAACTTTCTGGCCAGCACAACAAGCCTTTGATGCAGCCTTCATTAGATGCCAGTTTCTAGGCCTCTCCTATATCTTGCCTTTGGATCTAACACCCTGATGATGATGGTGCTTTCATTTATATTAAGAACAATTTGTGCAATTGTTATTTTTAGCCATATTCCAAGTATTTCCCTTGTGCTCAGTGCCAAAGACCATTCCTGCAAGTGAACCTTTGCTCCCTACCAACTAGAGTGTCATGTAGTGTTGCTGAAGGGTCAAACAGAAGCCCCTGTTACTATAATGACTTCCTGAACTGACCTGTGCCTTCCTGTGCTCAGTCTTCAGATAGGGAAGAATAGAATGTTGTGACTTCGTCTGTAAGCCACGTGTCGGTTTATTAAAAGTGAAGGTTAACCAGTCGCATCAAGACGGTGCACTTGGTTGCAGAATTCTACTTTTTTGAATATTTGAAAAAAATGAGGCATTTCGCTAACTCCAGTTGTAGTCACCCTTGAATCTGCACCCATAACATAACCTCTGTGAAGTTTCAATCACCAATATAGAGACTCTCCGTCTCTTGACTTTGCTGAGAAGAACTAGCTTGGCTTAGAAAAACTTGCAGTAAACAGCCAACTATATATATCTGCCGGGCCAAGGCAGGTCAGTCCATTCCTAAATGCTGAGCTACCATACCTCTACTCCCAGCAGGACCTGATTACTTGAGGTCAACGCATATCTTTGTGATTGCCATTCAACAGTTGAAAGATGGGATACCACCTGGCTGGCACCATTAGACTTCTCTTTTTCTATTTTTAAGGATTTGAAGCCTCAGAGTTACAAGAACGCTTATGACATACCAAGGCGAAATCTTCTGGATCAACTTACACGCATGAGGCTGAACCTGTTGAAAACGACACATGCTCCATTGAAAGGGCAAGATGAAGGTAAGAAAAAAATTACAGAACATGGCCTAACAATTTGTGTATTTTACTTGAATGGGTGCCATGGTAAATGGGACACAGCACCAATTTTGTAATTACAAGCCTCCTTCTCCATTTTAAAAAGCTAAGCAGCAAGAGTAAATAACTGCAAGATGTGTGAAGTGATTCAAGTGCGTCGTGTTCTCCTTTTCCTCAGTGCTACAAGTGTGTCTGATTCTTGCTGTGTTCTGCTGTCGGTCTGTTTTAAGTGAGATATCATTAACAGTTATTAAGTGTGGCCGTTGACCTGAACGACAATAGATTTGTATAGTTCGCAAAGTCCAAACTGAGGGTCACGTGTGGTCACTGAATCTGGACAATCTACCCCAGAAAATGCCCGGCAGCTGTCCTATTTGTGATTTTTCAATATGGGTTAATTCTATTTGAATTTAGGGGGCTGGGCGGGAAGTTAGGAAAGAGGTGTTTGTACCTAATCCTAAATCAGAAGAAAAAGGAAATATGTTTTAATAGCACCTCATCGCCTGAGGAAGTCCCAAAATACTTTGCCTCCAGTGCAAAGTGCCGTCACTGTTATGTAGGCAAACAGGACAACAACTTGCATTTAACTAGTGCCTTTAACCCAGATAAAATATCCCAAAGCACTTCACACGAGGGTAATCAGACAAATTTGACACTGAGCCAATAAAGGAGACATGAGGAGAGGTGACTAAAAGCTTTGTCAAAGAGATAGGTTTTATGGAGAGCCTTAAGAGAAGTGGTGATACAGAGGTAGAGAGATTTAGGGACAGAATTCTATAGTGTAGGGTCTAGAAGACCCAAGGCACGGCAAAGGGAGGGGGATTGCGCAAGAGGCCAGAGTTCGAGAAAAGAGGAGCTCTTGGGGCTTTAAGGCTGGAGGTTACAGAGAGAGGGAAGGGTGAGGCCGTGTATGGATTTGAACACAAGGATGAGAATTTTCAAATTGAGGCGTGGGTGGACCGGGAGCTCATGCAGATGAGCAAGCGCAGGATAAATGGGAAGTGAAACTTGTTGTGTGATTGGATACAGGCAGCACAGCTTTGGACAGGCTGAAGTTTGTGGAGGCTGGGCAGCTGGCCAGGAGAGTATTGGAATAGCTGAGTCAGCCAATTTGTGCAGCTACCATAATACATGAAATGAATCATTGGTTTTTTGCTGCTGTTGATTGAGGCAAGAATATTGGTGAGGATGTGAGGAAAACTCCCTTTTCTTTGTGGACTTGTGCCATGGGATCTTTTACATTCACCTGCACGTACAGACAGGGCCTCAGCTCAACATCTCCCTGAAACATAGCACCTCCAACAATGCAGCACTCACTCAACACTGTACTGATGTATGAACCTAGGTTAAGTGCTCTATCAAAGGATGGGGTTTGAACCCACAGTCTTCTGCCTTAGATGACAGTGATGCCACTGAGCCAGAACGAAAACCGAAATCAGATTGTATCGCAGCTTGAATTATATGCAAATTTACATCTTGTAAATTGTCCCTCAGGCTCCATTAATGCAAAAAGCTTGGGTAGTCAGAAAAGCATATAAATATTATTGAACATTGGGTGATATTGCCCATTTAGTAACACTGATTCCCTCCTATTAATGTTTCTTTTGAACAATTAATTAATGGACGCCACTGCTGCTAACGAACCGGAAGGAGTTGCACATGCGCAGTTCGTGGGTTTTTTTTGTACTCGCTGGACTTCCCACAGATTAAATAAGAACATAAGAAATAGGAGCAGGAGGACGCCATTTGGCCCCTTGAGCCTACTCCGCCATTAAATAAGATCATGGCTGATCTTGGCCTCAACTCCACATCCCTGCCTGCTCCCCATAACCCTTGACTCCCTTATCATTCAAAAATCTGTCTATCTCCACCTTAAATATATTCAATGACCCAGCCTCCACAGCTCTCTGGGGTAGAGAATTCCAAAGATTCACGACCTGCTGAGAAGAAATTCCTCCTCATTTCCATTTTAAATGGGCGACCTCTTATTCTGAAACTATGCCCCCTAGTTCTAGATTCCTCCACGAAGGGAAACATCCTCTCTGCATCTACCCTGTCAAGCCCCCTCAGAATCTTATATGTTTCAAATAAGATCACCTCTCACTCTTCTAAACTCCAATTAGTATTGGTCCAACCTGCTCAACCTTTCTTAATACGACAACCCCTTCATCTCGGGAATCAACCTCATCAACCTTCTCTGAACAGCCTCCAATGCAAGTATATCCTTCCTTAAATAAGGAGACCAAAACTTTACACAGTACTCTAGGTGTGGCCTCACCAATACCCATGTACAGTAGTAGCAGGACTTCCCTACTTTTATACTGAGAAGAGGGTTAGAGCAATGATACAGCCCTGTTTGACCCCGGTCCGGACGTGGATTGGGTCTGTAATGGATCCGTTAGTAAGGATCACGGCCTGCATGTCGTGGAGCAGGCGAAGGATGTTGACAAACTTTTGGGGGCATCCGAAACGGAGGAGGACGCTCCATCGACCCTCGCAGTTGACTGAGTGAACGGCCTTTGTAAGGTTGAAAAAGGCCATGTATCAGGGCTGGCGCTGCTCCCTGCATTTTTCCTGCAGTTGTCGCACTGCAAAGATCATGTCTGTTGTGTCCCGTAGGGGACAAAATCCGCACTGTGACTCCGGGAGGAGCTCCTCGGCCACAGGGAGAAAATGGTTGAGGAGGACTCCAGCTCAGATGCATGGACCATGTACAGTAGAGACCTCAAGTCGCTGGAGAAATACCACCAACGCTGTCTCTGCAAGATCCTACAAATCCCCTGGAAGGACAGGAGTGTCAACATCAGCATCCTTGTCCAGGCCAACATCCCCAACATTGAAGCACTGACCACACTCGATCAGCTCTGCTGGACAGGCCACATAGTTCGCATGCCAGACACACAACTCCTAAAGCAAATGCTCTACGCGGAGCTCCTTCATGGCAAACGAGCAACAGGTGGGCAGGGGAAAGGCTACAAGGACACCCTCAAAGCCTCCCTGATAAAGTGCAACATCCCCACTGACACCTGGGAGTTCCTGGCCAAAGACTGCCCTAAGTGGAGAAAGTGCATCTGAGAGGGCGCTGAGCACCTCGAGTCTCAACGCCGAGAGCATGCAGAAATCAAGCGCAGACAGCGGAAAGAGCATGCGGCAAACCTGTCCCACCCACCGCTTCCCTCAATGACTATCTGTCCCACTTGTGACCTAGTCTGTGGCTCTTCAGCCACCAAAGAACTCACTTCAAGAGTGGAAGCAAGTCTTCCTCGATTCCGAGGGACTGCCTATGATGATGATGATGATGATGTTTATACTCCATCCCCTTTGCAATGAAGGCCAACATTCCATTTGCCTTCCTGATCACTTGCTGTATCTGCATGCCAACTTTTTGCATTTCATGCACAAGGACCCCCAGATCCCTCTGTACTGCAGCATTTTGTAATCTATCCCCATTTAAATAATAATTAGCTTTTTTATTTTTCCTACCAAAGTGGATAACCTCACATTTTCCCACATTTTACTCCCATCTGCCAAATCTTTGCCCACTCATTTAGTCTATCTATATCCCTTTGCAATTTTTTTGCGTTCTCACAACTTGCTTTCCCCCACGTATCTTTGTATCAGCAAATTTGGCTACATTGCACTTGGTCCCTTCATCCAAGTCATTAATAAATAGTTGAGGTTCCATCACTGACCCCTGTGGCACCCCACTAGTTACTGTTTACCAACCGGAAAATGCCCCATTTATCCCAACTCTGTTTTCTGTTACTTAGCCAATCCTCTCTCCATGCTAATATATTATCCCCAATCCCATGAGCTCTTATCTTGTGCAGTAACCTTTTATATGGCACCTTATTGAATGCTTTCTGGAAATCCAAATACTGACATCTACTGGTTCCCCTTTATCCACCCTGCTTGTTACATTCTCAAAGAACTCCAGCAAATTAGTGAGAGAAAAAGGTGAGGGGTGGAAATCTTGGGTATTGTGAGGTCTGTAATGTGACTGGAAGATAATATGGGGATGTTGTCAGCTTGTGAAAGTTTTATTCTACTCTCCTGGCGTGTGTTCATTGCTATCAGGTTGTGGATTGAACATGCGGCTGGTGAACAGAATGCAGCTGCTCGATGTTGGGATTTAATTGGCTGGGTAAAGAATCATTGAGAGAGAGTAGAGACTGTATAGAAAGATAGCGAGAGCAGCACTAGACAGAGACTGGGGAGTAAAATGAGAGGGAGGGCAGAGAAGGAACGCGAGGAGAGGGAGAGTGAGTGGCAGCAGTGTGATTAATTCATCAGAATGAACTGCTAAAACTTCCAGTCCAATTTAAGGAGGAAATGTGACTTGAAGGTGATATTAGGATGTTGTCAGCTTGTGAGTTTTGTTGTACTCTAGGAGCATGCTTGGTTGCTATCTGTTATGGTGAATGTTACTTTTCTAATTTGTGACCTGACATTTATGCGTAGAATACTTTGTAGACTGAGGATGGAGAGAAGAAAAAGTAACGCATAGAATGTTTTTGGTCGCTGTAGGTTACAGACTGCTGCAGTGAAGGAGTTCAGCTGTCAGCCTGTTATCTGTGTAAGTCTGTACATGGCAGTGATTTTTCAAGTACTTGGGCATGTGGGATGTTTTTCTGCATTAAAGACACTCTGCAAATGCACCTTGTCATCTGGTATTGATGGGGTGAGGGAAGAGAACAGGGTAGCAACTTGTGGTTCTTGTAAAATGGAGAATGAATGTAATTTATATTTTGCTACTTTTCAATCTAATCTCTCCTCATCAACACACAACTCTAAATTTAAACTTGACATAGGTACCATATTTTTCTCCGTATTTCCTTGATGTCTTTAGTTAAATTATCCAAATGTAATGAAACCTTTTCAGAAGGTCAGAAATGTGAAAAGTTGCCCAAACATGCTCTGCTGTGGGGATATAACTTTCTGCCCTGAGTTCATGCATGTTTTGTAAGTTCTAGTTTTCACGCACATTCTATATTTTTCATATCTTTACACTTATGCTCATTTATATTTTATATTTCTGTTAATTTAATTATACATACAACTTGTATGTATAGTTAATTCCAGCGATGATCCTGCTTCTGAGTACGAGGGCTAATAAGTGAATAGTATATTTGTTTGCTGTAGAAATGCTGAGGTTGTATTTCTGCAGATTGAGTGTTTTTCTACATTAAAGAGACACTACAAATGCAAGTTGTTGTCATCTGGTATTGATGTGGTGGGGGAAGAGAATAGGCTAGAAACTTGCGGTTCTTGTAAATTGGAGAATGAATGTAATTTATAATTTGCTTCTTTTCAATCTAATCTCCTCATCAACACACAACTCGAAATGCAGTTGCTTGGGGCTGCAGTGAAGTGTTGAAAAACTGGAAATTTGGCCCCTTAAATGTGATGACTTTCTTATCCTTGCAGACCAAGTGCACAGTGTCCCAATAGCGCAGATGGGCAATTACCAAGAGTTCCTGAAGCACGTGCCTTCTCCCCTACGTGAACTTGATCCTGATCAGCCCAGGCGACTGCATACGTTTGGAAATCCTTTCAAACTGGACAAGAAAGTATGTAACAGTATACTTGTGTACAGCCTGCAAGACTTGAGAGTTCCTTGTTCTTTCCCACTTGAGGTTGTACATTTGTGTGCTCCTGCAAGGTGTATAAGCATCTGTTTGCAGCTTTACTATGGTTCAAGTCTCTTAAGCTGTCTGCTGTTTTTACTCAGTACTATTTTTAGAGCTGTGGCATAAATGATTTAGTGGATGCATTAATGGCCCCCCCGAGTTTCTTGGCCGTTCTGACTGCAACACTCTTGATTATATAGAGCATTCAGCGCATGACAGATAGCACCTACCCTGCAGTACACATATGCAGTCTCTGTTCAACGCTGCAAATAAGATGGCACGTCGTCCTTTTTTTAAAATACAAGAGAGCTTCAATGGTAGTTGGTGACTTGAGCCATAGATTGCTTGTGCTGATTGAATTTGGAAGGGGCAAAAAGTTCCTCCACAATATTCGGAACAGATCATGACCTCCAAACTGAACTGTATTTTTAAATCAAATCCAAAGGTGTGGAAATGTAGTTGATATATACAGGATAATTCTGTTTTTACATTTTTAAAATGATTGGTGCAATGTGAATGCAAACACTTGAATACAGTGCCATCAATATATTTAAATATTCTTGAGCATCCCTTCATGATGATTGTCATTTAAATGCTCAATATAACTATTTTCAAAGTTGGATATAGAACAAATCTGTTTCTTTAGGTATTCTGAACATGTTAACTAAATCTCTTTCAAATAGTATACTAAATTGATTGTTGAATTCCTGATCTAAATGTTTTATCTGAAGTCAGATCTGCCTCGATTCTGGAGAACTCTTAAATTCTTGCAACACACGGATATCCCATGAAACTTCTTTTTGTTAGTTTCTTTGCCTGGACTCTTTCCTTCTGAAGATATTCACTCCTTACTGGAGAATAGTTTAACAGGTGCCGGGTACCTTTCATGTCGGCTTTAATCATGTGAGCCTCGCTGAAGACTCTGGATGGGTTATTCAACTGCAGGGGCCACTGATTCCATCCTCACCCGATACCCACATAAAGGCAGCAAAGGCCGCTGGATAGCCAGCAGGACTTGGAACCCTGGTGTTCTACTTGTACTCTCCTTGGCTGATAGGAACCCCCATACTATTGCCCTGACCAAGATGAGCAATCTACTAGATAAACTGGAGAGTGTTTGGGGCAGCTTTCCTTCTGGATCTGAGCAGACTTCGCACAGCCTTGCTGTTTGTTGACTGCTGTTTTTATTTTATTTGATCATAGAATCGTACAGCACAGAAGGAGACCGTTCAGCCCATCGTGCCTGTGCTCTTTGAAAGAGCTATCCAGTTAGTCCCATTCCCCTGCTCTTTCCCCATAGCTCTACAAATCATTCCTATTCAACTATAATGTGATGAAGTAGTTCATACTAAATGTTCTGGTCCTTAGTGGAAACTCTTTGCAAAGCCTTGAATCTCACCATGTTTTTTCTAAATCTCACTTCTATGAGATGTACAGTAATTTATAAGTGATAGACTAGTGGCTGTGGACTAAAGGCATACACTCATTGCACCAAGTCTGATTACCTGAGTGCCACTTACAAAGATTAAAAAGTGAAGTATTTTTGGCAGTTCTGAAGTTTAAGTGTAAGCTGTATGTAGGAAATGTTTCTGCTGTAAATTGAGATTAGGGTGAGTTGGTCAGTATCTGGTGATGGATTATTAATTGGCAAGGTAATACGATTTGACTATGCTGCAAGATATTTTGTCCTGTGGGCATTGGAGTTACAGACCTTTGCATTGCAGGGAATGATGATCGATGAAGCAGACGAGTTTGTGTCCGGACCTCAGAACAGAAACAAACGGCCGATGGAGCTGAACATGGCGGGAATTCCCAAAAGGCGTCGCTGTATGTCACCTTTATTGAAGGGACGCTCACCAACACTGCCAACAGCAGCTAATCACATTGGAGGAAAGGGCCCTTCCATTGTACCAGTTACACAGCCACAGCCAGACCTTATAAAGCCAGTAGCTGTTCTTCAAGGTAAGGGGGATATGCAATCCAAGTGCTCTAGTCTATGGATTGTGGTAGATGTATGATACTAAAGAAGTACACATGAAGGCGGCCTGTTGAAACCAGTGAAACCCTGTTATCTCAGATTGATATGAATGTTGCTGTTGGTAATACTAATGAAGGCAAAATCTGCTGACCATTTTGTTGAATCCACAGTGTCATATTTGATCCTGAAATGAGCTTTCAACCACATATCCGTAGCATAACTAAGACCGCCTATTTCTACCTCCGTAACATCGCCCGTCTCCGCCCTTGCCTCAGCTCATCCGATGCTGAAACCCTCATTCATAACTTTGTTAGCTCTAGACTTGACTATTCCAATGCACTCCTGGCTGGACTCTCATTCTACCCTACGTAAACTGAAGGTTATCCAAAACTCTGCTACACCAGTCCTAACTTGCACCAAGTCACGCTCACTCATCATCCATGTGCTCGCTAACGTACATTGGCTTGCTGTTAAGTAACACCTCAATTTCAAAATTCTCATCCTTATTTTCAAATCCCTCCATGGCCTCTCCCCTCCCTCTCTCATCTCCTCCAGCCCACAACCCCCCCGAGATGTCTGTGCTCGTCTAATTTTGCCCTCTTGAATATCCCTGATTATTACCGGTCAACCATTGGTGGTTGTGCCTTCTGTTGCCTGGGCCCTAAGCTCTGGATCACCCTGCCTAAACCTTGCCGCCTCTCTACCTCTCTTTCCTCCTTCAAGATGCTCCTTATAACATAACACTCTGACGAAGCCTTTGGTCACCAGGGCTAATTTCTACTTATGTGGCTTAGTGTCAAACTTTCTATCTCATAATACTCCTGTGAAATGCCTTGGGGCGTTTCACTACATTAAAGGCGTTATATAAATACAGGTTGTTGTTGTTAAACACAAAGCAACATGTAGAAGTGAGTCTGCTGAAGCTAGTGACTTGTAATGTGATTCAGACTACATGCTTTTTGTATACTAATTACTGTTTTTGTTGAATACACTATAGACTCGAGCATGTTTATAATTTTGTTTTCTTGCCCTCTACCTTGCTTGTAATGTCATGCTGGGGAGTTGTTTTACTGCTGTTCGTATGTATCCAGTGCTTCACTCACCTGGCTTCAACCCTGGCTGACTTTTCCCCTCCCTCGTTCAGGAGCTTTGAAGACAATCTTTACACACCCCTTCCCCTGTCCACTTGAGATCAGCGAACTCAGCACAGACCAAGGTTAAACCTGGGACATTGGGCCCTATTTTCGCCACCATTCGGCGCTGTTTTTTGGGTGCCGCTCTTTTTTTTTTGAGCAAAGGTTTCTGAGCCATCGGAAACTACTTACGGACGATTTTATGATGTCACTGGGGGTGCCAGTTGAGAAAAACTTGCTTCCATTGGTATATCAACGGTACTCTTGAGATCCTATTTAACAGTGCAGTTTGTACCTTATAAAGACCCAGAAGATTGTGTGCCCTCGTGACCGAATCAAATCTAGCTTGATATTTAGTGAGATTCTGCAGTGTTGTCTGTTGATCTAGAAATTATTCTGTGTGCATCAACCTCCAGTCGGATAGATTTCAGATAAACTGCAACCCAAGATGTTGGTATTATCACACACAACTATATTGATTCAATTTTTTTTATATCACGAAAAACACACACACAATCCTCCCTTGTTGGGCATTACTTTGCCAACAGGATCTTGCCTGATGGAATATAACTGAAGAGAAGTAAATTGGTCACTTCTGGGCAGAGTAGGTCTCCTGCTCCCACAAATGAAGGTTCAGCTCTGTAACATGAATTTATTGTCCTATTTATTGGGCTATCCTGAAAGAGAGTACAGGATTCCAACTTAGCATCCCTTTTGCTTCCTTTATTTTCAGAGACTGTAATCTGTAAACAACCTAATTTGGCTCTGTGGTGTTAAAGGAGCTCATTCACTTCAGTGGGTTTTCAAATTGATAACATTAAATATGCTCAGTGAGGTTATCGTACTACAATTTTACATTTAATAGTGAATTTAAATTCCAGCATAAATAGTCTTGACTTTTGAATATCAAGCATGACTGTATACTGTTAGCAACAGTAATTCTTGTTCTCAACCGATCATTGTTTTCGGTGTTATAACATTCTATTGGGGCAAATTCTGCTGTAGGGAGGGGAAAAAAAAGAGTGACAGGAAAGAAAAGTTAAAAAAAAAAATTAGACTTAAAATGTCATTTTTTAAATTGGCAACAATTAAAACCTGAAGGAATGAGACTCCATTTGTAAACGTTAATTTTCAGTGCCAGAGAGGTGGTTTGGCAATAATTGACACTTGTCTCTCATTAAAAAGGTACATAGACTGGAATGGACAATACTTAACTTTCTGTGGTCAGTTTAGTTTGTATGTGCTATGCAAATACAGCAACTTCATGTCATTCAATGCATTTGAATGGTGAGCTAGTCAGCAAGATGCCGTTTTCATGGAGCTAATGGCGTAGTGGCACAACTCGGACAGCAACTTTTAAATATTTGAGTTTAACCGCGCATCTGCCCCTTACCTGCACAATTTCACACAAATAATAGCGAGCACTATTAGCCTCACTTATTTGACCGAAAAATCTGGGTCATTGTTTTTGAGTTTTTACTCCAATTGTGTTCCTCTGCTTCAGCATGTCAGATCACCCCCATAAACAAGCTCCTTGCTCCCTATAAAATGGACTGTGCCTTTACCTTCCCAATATCTAGTCTAGTTTGTAGCAGGGGTCGAACTGAAAACCCTCTAACTGTACTTTGCTTTCCTTGTTACATCACCTGCATCAATGAGCTTCAAGTTTGGAAAGTTGTCGAATAAACGCTCCAGGAGAATAAATGGCTTCAACAGGAAACAGCCAAAAGAGTTTCTTGAATATTAAATTGGTACATCAACATAAGCGAGACACTGTACATTTACTATTCCTCCTCAGGGGTTATTAAGTAGTACTTGTGTCTGTCACACCAAACCTGCCTCACTGTCCTGAATTGACCTAATATGGAGATTAATGGCTGACCTTCCCTGTAGTCTTTGTCCTATGTATCTCTCTGGCTTCAGATGGGCTCCTTAATCTGAAGAAAAACGGATTGAGATATACTTAAAATTTGACTCTGACAAGGATGTTTAGATATGTATTTCTTAAACTGATCATATAGTCAAACAAGACCCTTTTAATTGAGTAGCTTGGTCCTCATTTGGATACCTGTTGCAGATGTAACATCTGTTCAAAACAAGCTAGTCTATTTTGAGTGAAACTTGTTTCTGATCCCATATGTACTATAACACAAATCAATTACATATTATAAACAAATGTACTTCATTTTGTCATGGATATTGTATCTGGCATATAGGTTGAAGAAAGAACATTGATTTATGTAACCATTGCACAGTCTCAGGACGTCCCAGAGCACTTCACAATTCATTACTTTTGAAGTGTAATTGGTGAGATGTAGCCAATTCGTGCACAGCAAGATCCTTTGAACAACACTGAAATAATCAGTTAATCTGTTTTTGTGATGTTGATTAAAGGCTGAATGTTGGCTGGGACACTGGGAGAACTCCTGGCTTTAATGCGATTAAAGTGTTGAGATCTTTTTAGTCTATCTGAACCGGCAGAAGGGTCCTCGGTTTAACATCTCATCCAAAACATGGCACCACCAACAGTGCAGCACTCCCTCAGTAATGCATTGAAGTGCCAGCTTAGATTACTTGCACAAGTCCTGTTGTAGGGCTTGAACCCACGACCTTCTGACTCTTAAGGTGAGAGTGCTCGCATTGGACCAAGATGGCACTGGGAAAAAACAGTGGGTCAATGTAATTTTTTTAATGTGCATGTTTCAGGCATTTAAAAAAAAATTCTATATTAGGAGTTATATCATCGCATGTTTCTCCTTTCCAGACACTGAAGAAAACCATGCTGTGTGTGTTGACTATGCTGGAAACAATATTGTAGACCCACTTCCAGTTGAAATTCCAGCCCCGGGACTTGAGTCAGCACAATCTCTAATACACTCAACATCTGGCTCTGTGGAGTCCACAGAAGAATTAGCAAATCATGAGATGGACAGTGATCTTTTAGTAGTCAACAATAATTCTATTGGCAGTGTTGGGCTTAACCACGAGGAATCAAAAGACAGTGAAGTATGTCGGGATGAACTTTTGAACAGGTCTTCACCAAATGCCATTAAAACACTTATGCGGTCAAAGCAGCAAGAGACTAACACAGAACTAAAGGCACAAATTTTTAAGGAGATCCGTAAGCCAGGCAGACGTAAGTATGGTTGAACAATAAATGTCACTTGTTTTGCTCCATGGGAATAACAGCCTGCAGCATCGTGCTCCATTTTGGAAATATTCAAATGTTTATAGTTGAGACCAACAGGCAAATTCAGCAACGTTGTGCTGCTTCTTCAGAGGAGCTTAGGTTGGACATTTGGGATGCTAATTTATTATAGCTCGATGTCTGATTTGTGCTCTCACCTGCGCGACTCTGCTGCAGTAGTGCAGTCGCACTGCATTTGCCCTTGCGTTGCCTCACTCCTTCAAGTGATTTTCCCCTCTTCATCCAATGTAATTACCTATGACTTTTTCGATCCTTTTTCTCTTTTTCTCTTTGTATTCCTGAGAATATGTGAGAGATGAGCTGTGCAGGACTGCACCAACTTTGGGCTGTGGATCAGACATGTGCAATCTCAATTGCATCATTGAAGTGTGCACCATCACTAACTGGTGATCTTAGTCAAATTCCAATCTATTCAGTATACATTTAAGATTTTACATTTAATTCTTATCCACTTCTTGAGTACAGTATTAATGGTGACTGCTTTTCCTCGTCCTTGTCATAGTCACATACCACTTGGCCGGTGAGTAGATCAAGAATAGAATTCCCTTCAGTATTTTCTGATTATAATGACCAAGAAAAGGAGGATTTCTCAAGCAGTAGCTAAAAGCAAGAACTGGTCAGGTTATTATCCCAAATTCCAGGTTGTAGGAGAGGTTGCATCAACTTCTGCTGCAAATTGACTCTGGTAATTGGGGTGAAGTATGAATTAATAATTTGCTGCTGAGACAAACTATCTCCTGCACCCTGCTGGTCACTAACTGCATCAGTCGAGAGGAGAACTGTTTCCTAATGTTAGCAAATGTGATGGAGGGCAGGAAATCACAGCCTTCTCCTTCAAGAAGACAGTTCCTGTAGTCTTGAATTGGGAAATCCACCTGAAGTCAGTTGATCATGAGGGTGGATTGGGTTATGTTTCACAACCTGCACTCCAGGAAGTTGTTCCCATCACTACCCTCGCTGTACCTCGAGGGAAAGGCAACGGTGTGAATCGAGTGAAAGAAACCACCCATTTGTTCCAAGGTAGTGACTGGTTTTGAAGTTAATTGTTTTAACTCTGGCATCCTTCCAGTTGGGGAATTGAGCAGATAAATTCTTGGCAGTAAGGATCACAAACTCGAGCATTTAGGTCTTTCAAATTGCAAGGCAGACCTTGAAGATACTCTGGCAAGACTGACTATTGATCAGGTATAGAAACATGGAATGCAGGATACAGCAGGTCCATCAGCATCTACAAAGAGAACAGGTGGGATTTCTTTGCACAGGTGCTGGCAGACCTGTGTAAATCCAACATTTCTGTTTAAACAAACATCCAGAAAGGAATGGGCAAACTTGCTGGCCTATCAGTGAACAGTCTAGTCTTGCATACTGTCCTCCCATCCCATAATGATGCCCCCTCCAAGGAGGCAAAAGTCCTGTGGTCAATTAAGAAAAAACTGAAATTCAAGCGAGCTCCAGGAGACCATTGTCCATTGCATGTCTGATCTGTAATCTCCCTCTCTCGCTGGCCTTTTCAAGTGAGAATATGTTGAGCTCACTTTTCAAGGACTATAACATCCCCATTCTCCCCATATGGAAGTTGGTTTCTGCAAAACAAAATCATTCCTGGAATCTGACCTAACTAACTCTGCACCAATAGATTTTGTAGGATTATATTTGGTTTGCAGCATTTGTTTCCCCCACCCCCTTTCAGTGAACAAGTATATTGGGCAAGCTTTATGCAGTTTGCCTTCATTGACTGTATATGAACAATTATGTTACAGCTCCAAAAAGCTCATGATGATTTGGATATATATGTGTTGGATGTGCCAATGAGACATCACATTGCCTAGACAGCTGAAGTAAATTGATTTAACTTTTTGATGTGCTACTTTGTTTGAAGACCATATTCTTTCCTTGCTCTTGCGAACTCATTCTTTGGGAAGCCAGGATATTCTTGAATATAGTACGATCAGAATCTATTTTGTGGCCATAAAATTGTCATCACAACAGAATTTAAGTGACATCATTCAGCAATAGTGCAGCAAAAGAGCAGCAGAAAGGCCCAACCTATAGTCTTTCAAAAGCCAAATCCAGTTGCTGACACTAGGTCAGTAACTAATCAACGTTTCAACACCTAGAATGGGGGCTTGGTTTTGGGGCTTGCAACTTTTTGGGCAAAGATTGATTTGCATTTGTATAGCACCATCTCAAAACGTTTCCCATTTCATGAATTACTTCGAAGTGCATTGACTGTCACGTAGGCAAAGGTAGCAGCCATTTTTGCACACACCTAAAGGAGGCACTGGACAATCTCACTCCTTTTCTGATTGTGCCAACAAATGTTAATGTCCACTCCAACCACGGGACAGGGATTATTGTCGATAACTGAAGCAGCAGTCAGGCTGCTTATGGTTGAGGCCCTTCCCAATATCTCATCTACTTCAAATGGGTTTATTGTTTCCTAAAGCAGACTGTGTCTCCCAAACTGAAGCCCACACTATTTGCTCTCTGCTGTACTGTGCTAGTGTCACCGTGGTCTGGTAATTAAATTCAACTAATGTCACTGTGGTCTGGTAATTAAACCCAATCACAGTAAACTGCTCATTGGGGACCATGTAGGATGCTCACTACATCACCTAACACTGCCATACCTTTTTTGTACAGACTTAAACTACTGATAAAGTTTTTACAATTGGCTGATTTGCAGAATCCAAGATATAGACATCATAGTGCGCAGCGCAAGCCGTCATTAGCAATACAGAAAACTGAGATAGCTGTTTGAAGACTCCACTCTTCTCCCAGCTCCTCTTGGTCGTATCCTGAAAAGACTGTGCTGCTGTAGCACATGTTCCATCCACTTACTGGATTTGTTGGATGTGAATGTACTGCTGGCCACTGAAGGGAGGCTTATTTTGAGCATATTCTTCCCTTGTGTGTTGAGTGAGCAACCTACATGGTCCCCATTAAGCAGTTTACTGTGAGTTTAATCACCAGACCACGATTACGCTAGCACAGTACGGCAGAGAGCAAATAGTGTGAGTTTGATCAAAGCATTTTAATTTGAAGATGATAGGGCAGGTAGAAGCTCAACAGCCGAACATCTTGGTAATCGGTGATGACTCAGGATAGTGGCACACGTCCCCTGCAGTTTTCAAGCATCTCAACCAAACAGGAGACCCCTGCAGATTCTCATTGGAATTAATAGAAACATAGAAAATAGGTGCAGGAGCAGGCCATTCGAGCCTGCACTGCCATTCAATAAGATCATGGCTGACCATGCAATTGCAGTACCCCACTCCCGCCTTATCTCCATACCCCCTGATCCCCTTAGCTGTAAGGGCCACATCTAACTCCCTCTTGAATATATCCAACAAACTGGACTCAACCTCTTTCTGTGGTAGAGAATTCCACAGGCTGAAAAAGTTTCTCCTCATCTCGGTCCTAGATGGCTTACCCCTTATCTTTAGACTGTGACCCCTGGTTCTGGACTTCTCCAACATCGGGAATATTCTTCCTGCATCTAACCTGTACAGTCCTGTCATAATTTTGTTTCTTTGAGATCCCCTCTCATTCTTCAAAATTCCAGTGAATATGAGCCTAGCCGATCCAGTCTTTCTTCATATGTCAGTCCTGTCATCCCAGGAATCAGTCTGGTGAACCTTCGCTGCACTCCCTCAATAGCAAGTACGTCCTTCCTCAGATTAGGAAACCAAAACTGCACACAATATTCAAGGTGTGGTCTCACCAAGGCTCTGTACAACTGCAGTAAGACCTCCCTGCTCCTATACTCAAATCCTCTCGCTATGAAGGCCAGCATGCAATTTGCTTTCTTTACTGCCTGCTGTACCTGCATGTCTACCTTCAGTGATAGTTCATTTAGCATGGACTGCGATGGAGACAGTTGAAGCACTCTAATATAATTGCAGAGTTTATAGTAGAGCTGACAAAACGTTACAGATTCCCAATCGCATCTCAAACACACTGCCCCGTTAGAGAGTCTGTCTTCACAAGTTATTGGCCTAAGATTTCTGTCCTGTGACTTAGAAATTTGTCTGAGGAGCCATTTCCGTTCTCTATAGATTGCATGCTCTCCAACTTGGACATGAGTTACCATAATTTAAAAAAAAATCTGTATCTCACTATCAACATAAATTCTATTTTTGATACTGGGGTTTCATACTGTGAGATTAACTAAGTGCTGTATAGAAACTAAGAAGGCTTCTTGATTTGATACATATCGCAGATTTTTTTATACTCTACGGCTGTAGTTACATTCAGACTTTTCCGTTCAAACTTTTCTTCCCAAAAAATAGAATAATGCAGCCCCTCATTTACCTAAGAAATCTTCTCCGGAAGGAAAGGCACCACCTGAATTCCTGCAACCAGGCAGTACGCTAATAAGAACATAAGAAATAGGAGCAGGAGTAGGCCATTTGGCCCCTCGAGCCTGCTCTGCCATTTAATAAGATAATGGCTGATCTGATCATGGACTCAACTCCACTTCTCTGCCCGCTCCCCATAACCCTTTATTCCCTTATTGCTCAAAAATCTGTCTATCTCCGCCTTAAATATATTCAATGACCCAGCCTACACAGCGCTCTGGGGCAGAGAATTTCACAGATTTGCAACCCTCAGAGAAGAAATTCCTCCTCATCTCAGTTTTAAATGCGCGGTCCCCTTATTCTGAGACTATGCCCCCTAGTTTTAGTTTCCCCTATGAGTGGAAAAATCCTCCCTGCATCCAGCTTGTCTAGTCCCCTCGTGATCTTACATGTTTCGATAAGATCACACCTCATTCTCCTGAACTCCAATGAGTATAGACCAAACCTACTCAACCCCCTCATCTCCGGAATCAACCTAGTGAACCTTCCCTGAACAGCCTCCAATGCAAGTATATCCTTCCTTAAATACGGAGACCAAAACTGTACGCAGTACTCTAGGTGTGGCCTCGCCAATAGTAGCAGGACTTCTCTGCTTTTATACTCCATCCCCCCTTGCAATAAAGGCCAACATTCCATTTGCCTTCCTGATTACTTGCTGTACCTGCATACTAACTTTTTGTGTTTCATGCACAAAGACCCCCAGGTCCCTCTGTACTGCAGCACTTTGCAATTTTTCTCCATTTAAATTATAATTTGCTTTTCTATTTTTTTTTTCTGCCAAAGTGGATAACCTCACATTTTCCCATATTGTACTCCATCTGCCAAATTTTTGCCTACTCACTTAGCCTATCTATAATCCCTTGGCAGATTTATTGTGTCCTCCTCACAATTTGCTTTCCCCCACCCATCTTTATATCATGAGCAAACTTGACCACATTGCACTCGATCCCTGCGGCACCCCCCGAATTACTGTTTGCCAACTGGAAAATTACCCATTTATCCCGAGACTCTGTTTTCTGTTAGTAAGCTAATCCTCTATCCATGCTAATATATTACCCCCAACCCTGTGAACTTTTATCTTGTGCGGTAACCTTTTATGTGGCACCTTGTCAAATGCCTTCTGAAAATCCAAATACTGGAAATCCAAATACACCAAATCCAGTGGTTCCCCTTTATCCACCCTGTTCATTACATCCTCAAAGAACTCCAGCAAATTTGTCAAATGTGATTTCCCTTTCATAACACCATGTTGACTGCTTGATTGAATCGCGCTTTTCCAAATGTCCTGCTACTGCTTCCTTCATAATGGATTCCAGCATTTTCCCAATGACAGATGTTCGGCTAACTGGTCTATAGTTTCCTGCTTTCTGTCTGCCTCCATTTTTAAATAGGGGCGTTACATTTGCGGTTTTCCAATCCGCTGGGACCTCCCCAGAATTCAGGGAATTTTGGTAGATTGCAACCAATGCAGCCACTGCTTTTAGGACCCTAGGATGTAAGCCATCAGGTCCAGGGGACTTGGCCGCCTTTAGTCCCATTTATTTTACCGAGTACTACTACTTTAGTGATTGTATTAAGTTCCTCCCTCCCTATTGCCCCTTGATTATGTACTATTGGGATGTTTTTAGTGTCTTCTACCCTGAAGACCAATACAAAATATTTGTTCAAAGTCTTTGCCATTTCCCTGTTCCCCATTATTAATTCCCCAGTCTCATCGTCTAAGGGGCCAACATTTAGTTTAGCCACACTTTTTTTTTCTTTTTATGTACCTGTAGAAACTCTTACTATTATCTGTTTTTATATTCCGTGCTAGTTTGCTTTCATAATCTATCTTCCCTGTCATTTTTTTAGTCGTTCTTTGCTGGTTTTTAAAAGTTTCCCAATCCTCTGGCCTCCCACTGTTGTGCACCTTACATCTCAAGGATGCAATGGAGAAAGTTGCTCAGGCACTCGGTGTTGTAACTGTTATAAATAAATGCTTTCTTTTAAAAGGCCTAAAAATACCAGATTTGCCCTGCCCTTGCATTCAGATCACTCACTGAAGATGGTGATGTCACTATCACTCCAAATAACTATTCTGCCTCCGTCTCCTCTGGGTCCCCACCTGGATTGAAACAGTAATTCTGGTGCAGAGTTTCTACCAATGCAAAAACTTGTGTGCGCTAAAACAGTATATGTGGTGAGCTTTGGTACATAAAACATGCAGCAGGTAAGGCAACTTCTGTTTAAAAAGCTATATTAATTTTAAACATTAAGTGGAGAGAAGTAATCCTTTTTGTTTGCTAGTCTCTGCGGGTCAGGAACAAAAAGACTGGAGCACTACATTGAGGGTGAAATATGTGAAATAAATCAAGCTTCTCTGAAAGGGACAAATCCTGCGACCGTCTCCCATTACTTGTGCTATTTGCCGTATTACTCATAATGTCACATTATGTTGCTGCCTGGCTTGCGGGAGGGGAGGGGTGAGTAGGGGAGAGGGGGTCTGTCAATCCAGAACAGTAACCTGTAAAAATAAAACCCCTTGTACAGTTTTCCATTTCTGTTCTGTGGCAGGTCCAGGGTTCTGGCGTTAGCATATTAATGTATGTGGGGACACAATCCCATTGTCACAGTACATACAAAAATGTAGGATTGGTTAGAGAGGATCACGTCATGACCTTGGACCATTGGAGCCTTTGAGCTTTAAGTCTGAAAGCCGATCTCTGGCCATCCCAGCGTGCCACAATAAAGAATTGGTACAAATGTATGGTATTTAATTGTTTAAAGAAAAACTATAATGGGTTCTAGCAGTGTTGCCTATAGTTTGATCATTGTCTTTCCCTTTCAGATTATGAAAATATCTTCTATTTATTGAAACTAGTACAAGGCAGTCTGGAGACCCGGATGGTGTTTGTGCAAAATGTCATTAAAGAGGCAGCAAGGTAATTTCTTACCCAGTGATAGACATTTGGAATCTTAGTGAAAGGTCAATCTTGCATGTCAGATAATCCTTCAGTGAATTATCAAAAGTAGCCAAGTTAAACACATGCACATTTGTACTAGAATAATCAGGACATTAAACACCTACTGTCCACATTTTAGACTAACCTATCATTTTTTTTAAAAGCCACTTACAAACTTTATTTTTGTTCCTCCAGTTTAAACCTCATGATTTTGTAAAAAGTGGTATAAATTGCCCAAGCCCACAAAACAATAAGCAGAAAATCTGGCCTCCCATGTGGTTTTATTCAGTAGATATTTTCCTTATTCACATCCTTCTAAATAGGCCCTTATTCCAATTTGGGAAGGGTGACTTATCAGTACAGGTGTACTGTTCTTTACAACCTCAAGTTAGTCATGCAGGAGATGCCTACCATATGTGTCTCATTCAGTCTCACTCTAGGTTGTTTTCCCACTCCCAGCAATAGGAGCAGTGTTTAATGTTAGTTTAACCATTTCCCTGTGATTGTTGTCTTGTAGTCTTTAATTTTAATGTTCCAAAGTTTTTTATTTCTTTGCTGTGTTTTGGAGTACTGTTTTTATTTTCTGTTTTCTGGTCCAGACATGTTGATTTGGTGGTGCCCTGCTTGAAGTCAACTTGGGTACCTTGAACTTGGTGTTAGTTAGTCTCGATGGTCATATTTAGAAGTTGCAGTTCTTACCACCAATCCTTTGCTGCAATGGAAGTCCTTGCACCACACACCCAATGCTTGAAAATGTTCTACAATATATGGCCTAATTCCAAACTCTGTTGCTACTGCTTGAAATGTTGCAAAATAATGATCTCAGTCCTCTTTACATGAGTGGGAAATTGTGGATTTCAGATTGCATTCAAAGCAAGCACAAAAGCAGACTAAACTGAAGGTTGAATTATAGCAATTCAACCCCAAAAGTTCGACTGTGCTATCTTCAAAACACCAGCTGGGTCTCATTTCAGCCTTGACCCAAGGGTTCGTACAGAAACCAGCAGTGGCCTTGATCTGAATAGACATGCACTGCTGATATTGAAGCAGTGTTGGCAATAACTGGTGTTGAAGCGAACAACCCTCTGTGGGGCCATGTGTCCCGTTAAAGAAATGTTGTTGACCCATCAGCCAGGTATGTTTGCTAATGTACTTTTTGCTTCTGGCCAGGACTGTCTCATTGTAAGGTCTTGGTTGAAGCTTTGATTTGAATCATCATCCAGATATTATTTCAACCCCCCCCCCCCCCTAATGCATTTATATCCAATTGAGGCTGGTATCGTTTCTGACTATTGAAATGTGATATTTCCATCTTTTGAAAAATGCCTTGCAGGAAGGCTTTGACACAACAAATAAGTCTGCATTTCATCCAGACATTATTCTCAGCTTAAGGCAACACCTGACCCCCCCCACCCCCCCACTCCTCCTATCATCCTCCCCTCTTCTCTCCTCCCCTCTTCTCTCCTCCCCTCTTCTCTCCTCCCCTCTTCTCTCCTCCCCTCTTCTCTCCTCCCCTCTTCTCTCCTCCCCTCTTCTCTCCTCCCCTCTTCTCTCCTCCCCTCTTCTCTCCTCCCCTCTTCTCTCCTCCCCTCTTCTCTCCTCCCCTCTTCTCTCCTCCCCTCTTCTCTCCTCCCCTCTTCTCTCCTCCCCTCTTCTCTCCTCCCCTCTTCTCTCCTCCCCTCCCCTCACCTCCTCCCTCCTCCGGCTCCACCTCCCTCCTCCGGCTCTCCCCCCTCCTCCGGCTCTCCCCCTCTCCCCGCCCGACCCTGGGGGGGCCTCCCCTCCTGGGAATGTCACCCTAGTTTGTGTAATCTCTCCTTGTAATTTAACTGTTGGAGTTCAGGTATCATTCTGGTAAATCTGCGCCGCAGATCTTCCAAGGCCAATATATCCTTCCAGGTGTGGACTAAACAGGGCTTTGTACAGCTGTAACATAGCTTCTACCCCCTTGTATTCTAGTCCTCTAGAAATAAAGACAAGCATTTTATTAGCGTTTTTGATTATTTTCTGTACCTGTCCATGACATTTTAATGGTCTCTTTGGACCTCTACTGTTTCGAGCTCTATTTCTAACTTTGCAATATGAAGAGGACTAACCACGGAGAAGGGAAATGCCACCCACAATGTAGGCTGGAGCAATACACAGACCATGACAAAAAGGCTTTTGCCTCGGAAACCCATTTGCAGCCAAACCAGGAAGATTGATGTGGCAGGTCCACATACAGCACAGTCAACTATAAGTGTCTTTGCCACACCTCTAATGAACCCATAGGTACTCAATTAAGTGACCCAGAATGCAGTTTCCAACATTGTCCCTTATACTACCTCAGCTGCCATCCATGCCCATTCTTTGTTGTGTTGCAGCCTTATTTTGCATCCTCAATGACATTGCTAGACAGTTTAACTCATCTTATAAATTATGTGTGTAATTTTATAACAACTTGCATTTAGTTGGAGTTGGCGATGTTACGGAGGTGAAAGATCTTGGTGATTGAGCAGATGTGTGGTTTCAAACTCATCTCTGGGTTAAAAACGCCAAGGTTGCAAGCAGTCTTGGTTCAGCCTCTGACAGTTGCTAGGGAGAGGGATGGAATCAATGGTTGGGCCCAAAGACAATTGCTTTGGTCTTCCCAATATTTAGTTGGAGGAAATTTATGCTCATCCAGCACTGGCTGTCAGGCAAGCAGTGTGACAAATTGGAGACAGTCGAGAGAGGCGGACACGTGGAACGTGTTTTCGGATGATGGTACCGAGGAGCAGCATGTCGATGAGAAATAGGAGGGGGCCAAGGATCGATCTTTGGCGTGCCTTCAGAGGAAACGGTGCAGGAGCGGAAGAGAAGCCATTGCAGGCTTCTCTAGCTATGACTGGTTAGGTTAGAATGGAAGCAGGCAGGTGCAGTCCCACTCAGCTAGATGACCGAGGAGGATGGTGTGGTCAACTGTTTCAAAGGCTGCAGGCAGGTCGATAAGGATCAGGAGGGATTGTTTTACCACTGTTACAGTCACATTGGATGTCATTTGTGACTTTGATGAGGGCCGTTTCAGTATTGTGGCAGGGCCAGAAACCTGATTGGAAGGATTCAAACATAGAATTGCGGAAAGATGGGCACGGATTTGGGAGGTGACCATATGTTTAAGGATTTTGGAGAGTAAAAGGAGGTTGTAGCTGGGACGGTAGTTTGCAAGGCCAGAGTGGTTAAGGATGGTTTTTTTGAGGAGAGGGGTTATGATGTGTAATTTTACTGTATTTTGGCCTGGTGCTTCCTCTTGGTGCTTATGTTCTCTCTCTATTTCTCACTGATCATTTCTGAGTATGCACCAAGTGGAAGGGGTGAATAAGGTGGCTTTCGTGCTGGCTCTGAAGATGGCCCGCTGTTTATTGCCTCTGCTTCTGATGCACAGGTAGTGCTGTGGTTGGCCATTCTTGCCTTTCATTTTGGCATCTTTATTTCTTACATGAGTAACCTTGCATAGGCAGCTTTCTGAAATGCTGCCACCCTTTGGCGTATATGCCGACAGCTTCAGCAAATACTGGAGCTAGCGTGGACTTTGGTGCCACCACCTCCAGAGAATGTTACACTGCTATCATCCGGCAGGTATCCTGGAGACCAGGCGGACTAGCCCTTGGAAACACTTCATGCAGCGGCACTTCGAGGGACTGTACTGGGTGGGAGTCGTTGAGTGATTTCGTGGGATCAAGGGCATTGGTGGAATAGGGAGGAGGGTGGGAGAAGAAGAAATGATGAGTGATTGGTGAGAATGAAGGTGTTGATGCTAGATTGCGAGAGAATTGGTGGGATCGTGAGTTTCTGTGGGAGTTGAGTAGTCCCAACAGTGGCCCGAGGAGAGGGAGTTGGAATTTGAGATTGAATTAATTGTGATGCAGGGCGACAGTTTCCCCTGTCCCGGGAGGCTAAAAGAGGGTGAGCTACTTAAAAGGTGCCCGAGCAATAGCCAGCGTAGAAATTATTCATGAGAACTTTGCCACTGCCACAGTGCTTTAGGTGAGTCAGGTTATGAAATGCGTAGCCAGGCAGGAGGCTGAGAGAGGAGTCACTGCCCACAAGTCAGGTTTCTGGTATGTCCGTAGATTAGTTGTGTGGTCCAGGATAGCGAGAGCTTTATGAGGTAGGGAACATTGTGGAGGATGTTGATATGATTTATTTGGCTGGGTTTGCTGGAGTGGGGGTGGGTGGCGGGGAGTAAAGAAGTGGTGAGATGAATGGTGAGGATACCAAGGAGGTTAGCCTTTGACTGATAAATTGGGCCAAATGGTTGCCTGCAGCAGTGTTGCTGCTCTGAGAGCCAGTGAAGGTTGTCATAATGGTCAAGCGAAAGCGGTCACATCTTGGAATTTTGGAAAAAAAAAATTCCCTCACAGAAAAGATATTGTAAAAGATAATTTCAATGTTGGACTTTTAAACCGAAGTGTAATCTATTTTTTTTAAAGGCACCTAGACGAAAGCGAATAGAAACATAGAAAATAGGTGTAGAAGTAGGACATTCGACCCTTCGAGCCTGCACCACCATTCAATAAGATCATGGCTGATCATTCCCTCCATACCCCATTCCTGCTTTCTCTCCATACCCCTTGATCCCCTTTGCCATAAGGGCCATATCCAACTCCCTCTTGAATATATCCAATGAACTGGCATCAACAACACTCTGCGGCAGGGAATTCCATAGGTTAACAACTCTGAGTGAAGAAGTTTCTCCTCATCTCAGCCCTAAATGGCCTACCCCTTATCCTAAGACTATGTCCCCTGGTTCTGGACTTCCCCAACATCAGGAACATTCTTCCCGCATCTAACCCATCCAGTCCTGTCAGAATCTTATACGTTTTTATGAGATCCCCTCTCATCCTTCTAAACTCCAGTGAATAAAGGCCCAGTTGATCCAGTCTCTCCTCATATGACAGGCCAGCCATCCCTGGAATCAGTCTGGTGAACCTTCGCTGCACTCCATTAATAGCAAGAACGTTCTTCCTCAGATTAGGAGATCAAAACTGAACACAATATTCCAGGTGAGGCCTCAACAAGGCCCTGTACAACTGCAGTAAGACCTCCCTGCTCCCATACTCAAATCCCCTAGCTATGAAGGCCATCATACCATTTGCTGCCTTCATCGCCTGCTGTACCTGCATGCTCACTTTGTGACTTATGAACCATGACACCCAGGTCCCATTGCATCTCCCCTTTTCCTAATCTGCCGATATTCAGATAATATTCTGCCTTTGTGTTTTTGCCCCCAAAATGTATAACCTCACATTTATCCACATTATACTGCATCTGCCATGCATTTGCCCACTCGCCTAACCTGTCCAAATCACCCTGCAGCGTCTTAGTGTCCTCCTCACAGCTCACACCGCCACCTAGTTTAGTGTCATCTGCAAACTTGGAGATATTACACTCAATTTCTTCATCTAAATCGTGAATGTTTATTGTAAAGAGCTGGGATCCCAGCACTGAGCCCTGCGGCACTCCACTAGTCACTGCCTGCCATTCTGAAAAGGACCTGTTTATCCCGACTCTCTGCTTCCTGTCTGCCAACCAGTTCTCTATCCACGTCAGTACATTACCCCCAATACCATGCGCTTTGATTTTGCACACCAATCTCTTGTGCGGGACCTTGTCAAAAGCCTTTTGAAAGTCCAAATGCATCACATCCACTGGTTCTCCCTTGTTCACTCTGCTAGTTACATCCTCAAAAAATTCCAGATTAGTCAAGCTTGATTTCCCTTTCATAAATCCATGCTGACTTGGTCCGATCCTTCACTGTTTTCCAAATGCGCTGCGATTTCATCCTTAATGATTGATTCCAACATTTTCCGCACTACTGATGTCTGGCTAATCGGTCTATAATTACCCGTTTTCTCTCCCTCCTTTTTTTAAAAAGTGGTGTTACATTAGCTACCCTCCAGTCCATAGGAACTGATCCAGAGTCGATAGACTGTTGGAAAATGATCACCAATGCATCCACTATTTCTAGGGCCACTTCCTTAAGTCCTCAGGGATGCAGACTATCACGCCCCGGGGATTTATCGGCGTTCAATCCCATCAATTTCCCTAACAATTTCCCGCCTAATAAGGATATCCTTCAGTTCCTCCCTCTCACTAGACCCACTGTCCCCTAGTACATTCGGAAGGTTATTTGTGTCTTCCTTTGTGAAGACAGAACCGAACTATTTGTTCAGTTAGTCTGCCATTTGTTTGTTCCCCATGATAAATTCACCTGAATCCGACTGCAAGGGACCTACGTTTGTCTTCACTAATCTTTTTCTCTTCACATATTTATAGAAGCTTTTGCAGTCAGTTTTTATGTTCCCGGCAAGCTTCCTCTCATACTCTATTTTTCCCCTCTTTATTAAACCCTTGGTCCTCCTCTGTTGAATTCTAAATTTCTCCCAGTCTTCAGGTTTGTTGCTTTTTCTAGCCAATTTATATGCCTCTTCTTTGGCTTTAACACTAACCTTAATTTCTCTTGTTAGCCATGGTTGAGCCACCTTTCCCGTTTTATTTTTACTCCAGACAGGAATGTACAATTGCTGAAGTTCATCCATGTGATTTTTAAATGTTTGCCATTGTTTATCCACCGTCAACCCTTTAAGTATCCTTTGCCAGTCTAATCTAGCCAATTCATGCCTCATACCATCAAAGTTACCTTTCCTTAAGTTCAGGACCCTAGTTTCCGAATTAACTGTCACTCTCCATCTTAATAAACTGTCACTGTCACTCTCCATCTTAATAAAGAATTCTACCATATTATGGTCACTCTTCCCCAAGGGGCCTCTCATAACAAGATTGCTAATTAGTCCCTTCTCATTACACATCACCCAGTCTAGGATGGCCAGCTCTCTAGTTAGTTCCTCGACATATTGGTCTAGAAAACCATCCCTAATACACTCTAGGAAATCCTCCACTGCATTGCTACCAGTTTGGTTAGCCCAATCAATATGTAGATTAAAGTCGCCCATGATAACTGCTGTACCTTTTATTGCACACATCCCTTATTTCTTGTTGATGCTGTCCCCAACCTCACTACTACTGTTTGGTGGTTTGTACACAACTCCCACCTAACGTTTTCTGCCCTTTGGAATTCCGCAGCTCCACCCATACCGATTCCACATCATCCAGATTAATGTCCCTCCTTACTATTGCATTAATTTCCTCTTTAACCAGCAACGCCACCACGCCTCCTTTTCCCCTCTGCCTATCCTTCCTAAATGTTGAATACCCCTAGATGTTGAGTTCCCAGCCTTGGTCAACTTGGAGCCATGTCTCCATGATGCCAATTACATCATATCCGTTAACTGCTGTCTGCGCAGTTAATTCGTCCACCTTATTCCGGATACTCCTCGCATTGAGGCACAGAGCCTTCAGGCTTGTCTTTTTAACACACTTTGTCCCTTTAGAATTTTTCTGTAATGTGGCCCTTTTTGTTTTTTGCTTTGGGTTTCTCTGCCCTCCACTTTTACTATTCTCCTTTCTATCTTTTGCTTCTGCCTCTATTTTATTTCCCTCTGTCTCCCTGCATAGGTTCCCAGCCCCCTGCCATGGTAGTTTAACTCCTCCCCAACAGCACTAGCAAACACTCCCCCCTAGGACATTGGTTCCGGTCCTGCCCAGGTGCAAGTCGGTTTCCTCAAAGACTTTATTAATAAGCAATTTCTTATGCTTATCTTGGAATTTGATGGACATCTCATTGTGTTAGAAGGGTTTAGATATCTTTCCAACTGTGAACAGAGGAAGGTGGAAAAAGAGGTTATCAGTCAAGTTTTGAAATAGAAAGCTGAGAGAGCTTTTGACATGAGAGTCGAAATGCTTTGGGAGAATTCGACACCTTGGTTAAGTCCAGTGAGATGAACCACAAGTGAGGAAGTGGCACATTCTTTATTTAGTATTATGTGAAGATGAGTTGTACCGATTTGATGAAGCAGCTTATCGGATCAATCCATGTCTCACCAGTTGCTCATTTGATCTGGCCTCAAGATTAAAGAAGTGAAAGAATACATTTGTGAAAGACACACCAGGTTTCGGTCACACGAGATGGTATTGTTACACCCCCAGGTTATGCTGCCATATAGGTAGACACGGTAGTGCGAATCAACTCCTATAAAAGTAAGACTTGCAGACTTCAGGCTTGGGCCCAGGTGTGTGTGTGTCATGACCAGTAAATTAGCTTGAGCTTTGAGAATTGTGTCTTCAAGAGATTTTGTTGTTTTGGGGAGGAGGGGGAAGAGTGAGGAAGAGATACTTTTTTTTCCTTTGAGAAGATGCTGGTGAAATGAATTGGTTGAGATTCCTGTCCAGCAGAGCTGCCAGAGGTTAATTGCATCCTGATGTAAATGTGTCGAGGGAAGGAAAGTTAACCAGGACAACTCATTGTACTGCTTCACACTGTCTAGTGGCGAGAGATCAGGTAAGTGAACCTTACCTGGAAATAGTGTGATGCATGACATCTAATAACAGGAGCAAATGACTGGCGGTAGTGAGGCTGGTGGAGGGAACCAAGCCAATAGCAACAGGAAAAAAAATTATTTTTGAAATGTCAGCAGTTCAGATTATTCATGATCTAAATGTCTACACCACTCCTAATGCTTGTTTATATATGTATGTTGTGGGATGAAGGGGTTGGTGGTGGATACGTGCCACATATCACTAATGCTGTTCTCTTTTTCTTTATATAGGTTTAAAAAACGAGTCCTAATTGAAGAGCTTGAAGGGATTTTGGAAGAAATACAAAGTAAATCCAGTCGGGTAAATCATATTAATAACCGATAATGAATCCTGAGAAACAATAAGACTGGACTCTTTTTTTTTGGTATTCTCTTAAAGTACCCGAGAAAGCTCCATTGGATCACACAAGCTTATTTTTTACTGTACTTTCATCTGCTCTGCGCTTAAATTTGCCTTCACTTTTCTTTGCACGTATAGACTATCTGGACCTTGGCAAAAGGAGTATTTTTAAGAGTGCCATCTGATGGTGTATCTGCCACTTGGTTAAAAAGATGTTTCTACAACACATTCAGCACACTCGGCAAGAGGCACTTCACTATTCCAATAGATGACTTGTGCGTTATTTTACCTTCTGAAAGGCAACATTTTGTAGCAACATTTGCTTTCTGTAATTGACCCTTGTTTTTGTGTTGAAGCAACTTGCTTCAGAGATGGGATAAATCATCTTGGCAAAAGAATGAACCCAATTTGATTTTATGTTGCACTGGAATTAAAGGAGGAGAAGTCTTTTGTGTCCAATGAATTCTGAAATGTGTTTCGTCTTGTCTGCATTTTGTCGCAGTTCCCTTCTAGCCTGGCTTAGCTTCCCCAGGTCAATCCTTCTGATAAATCCTTGGGAACTGGCCCTTGCCAAACAAACTGTATACACAATAAGGACATTTGTCTTTTTTTAAAAAAGCTAAGATTTGTCTACAGCAAATTATTTTTGAATGGAACACTGTGTTGTAAATGGCCATATTTTGAAAATTATTTAAAATGCCTTTGTTACTATTTCCTGCATTAAAAAAAATCTATTTTATATTGGATTGTTTTGTTTGGCATATGTAACCAACCTCCCGGACTCCAGATGTCTTTTTCCTCAAGTACAAGTGACTGACTCCTTCTGCCTGCTTGAGTGGATGCCATCTTTACAAGTGTTGACCATTTATCTTCTCAGCTGTGTAATGGTGTGTTGGCAGTGCACGCACACTACGGGGTAGTTACTGGTAGCACGAGACTTGGATTAAACCTCCCCTTATATACAAGGTAAGCCTGAATGTTTAAAGTGGAATGAAGGTAGAAGGGAGCGACATTTGGAAAATCTGCTCTATATAATGTATTAAGTGTAAAATTCCCATGGCAGTTTCACTCCTTGTTGCACATTAATTGCACCTCCACTGATCAAGTGCTGATTTAGCCGAGGAGTGATCAACACAAATATTAATGTTCACAGGACCTATTGTGTTTGATGTGTGTATGTTAACTCCATTCTTTAGCATTACAATGCTGTCATTAAAATAAGGGATAGATGTATAACTGCATACAAACTTATTTTGTCACTCCAAATTTATATAACAAAAGATATGTATGGTAAATATATAATCCCTCTTTCAGCTAGACTGTTATTTGCTGTTTAAATTGACAAGGTAGATAGTTAATAAATACACACTGTCCTAGAAGTTCCTCAAATGGCAAGAAATCTTATTTCTTCAGAATTGAAAAAAACACTTCAGAATGTGTTTATTCAAGAGGATCCATCACGCGGCCCATGAAAAGAATTGTTCCTGTGGGATTAAATGGACAATATTAATATCATTTTACATCATGCACATAAATCAAAAACTTCTGAGTGAAAGTCAAATCATTCTGAATAAATAGAATTCTACATATTGCAATTATAACCCATGTATAGCTGAGTTATTTTTGAGCTTATAGTAGTTACAAATGATCAACTGTTTAACTTAGTCAATATGCAAGATGTAACTGATAGTTACCAAAAACATGAAGGATTATTATTGTATGTGTAAGGCAATTTATGAATCACTTGGTTCGTCCTCGGGTTCTGGTTTCCAATTCTGGGCACCAATCTTTGAAAGGACGTTAAGGCTTTGGAGAGGATGCAGAGGAGATTGCTAGAATTGTACCAGGGAGAATTGTGTGGAGAGACTAGAGAAGCTGGGATTGTTCTCTTTAGAGCAGAGAAGGTTAAGGGGAGATTTAAAAGAGAAAAGAGACTTGCATTTATATCGAGTCTTTCACATCCTCAGGACATCCCAACCCAAAGCGCTTTACAGCCAATGAAGTACTTTTGAAGTACAGTCACTGTTGTAATGTGGGAAATGCGGCAGCCAATTTGCATAAAGAAAGCTCCCACAAACAGCAATGTGATATTGATCAAATGATCTGTTTTTGTATTGATTGAGGAACAAATATTGGCCAGGACACCAGGGATTACTCCCCTGCTCTTCTTCGAAAGACAGCACCTGCAACAGGTGTAGCATTCCCTCAGCACTGAAGTGTCAGCTGAGATTTTTGTGTTCAAGTCCCTGGAGTGGGACTTGAACCCACAACCTTCTGCCTAGTGCTACCAACTGAGCCACAGTTGGCACAATAAGTGTTCAAAATTATGAGTAGTTTTAAGAGTGGAAAGAGGAAAACTTGTTTCCATTAGCAGAAGGGTCGATAACCAGAGAATACAGATTTAAAATAATGGGCAAAAAGCCAGTGGGGGGTATGAGGAATTTTTTTTACTTGGCGAGTTATGATCTGTAATGCACTGCCTGAAAGGGTAGTGGAAGTGGATTCAATAGAAACTGTCAAAAGGGAATTGGATCTCTACTTAAAGAAAAGATTTGCAGAGCAGGCGAGTCATAGAATCATACAAGTGTACAAGCACAGAAGGAGGCCATTCGTCCTATCGTGTCTGTGCCGGCCGAAAAAGAGCCACCCAGCCTAATCTCACTTTCCAGCTCTTGGTCTGTAGCCTTGTAGGTTAAGGCTATATCCAACTACTTTTTAAATCAAATGAGGGTTTCTGCCTCTAGCACACTTTCAGGCAGAGAGTTCCAGACCCCCACCACCCTTTGGGTGAAAAAATTTTTCTTCAACTCCCCTTTAATCCTTCTAATATCTACTTTAAATCTATGCCCCCTGGTTATTGACCTCTCTGCTAAGGGAAATAGGTCCTTTCTATCCACTCTATCTAGGCCCCTCAATATTATACACCTCAATTAAATCTCCCCTCTGCCTCCTCTGTTCCAAAGAAAACAACTCCAACCTATCCAATCTTTCCTCATAGCTAAAATTTCCCAGTCTTGGCAACTTCCTTTTAAATCTCCTCTACCCTCTCGAGAGTAATCATATCTTTCCTGTAATGTGATGACTAGAACTGTACGCAGTACTTTATCTGTGGCATAACTAGTGTTTTATACAGTTCAAGCATAACCTCCTTGCTCTTATATTCTATGCCTCGGCTAATCAAGGAAAGCATGCCGCATGCCTTCTTAACTACCTTGTCCACTTGCTAGCTTCAGAGATCTGTGGATCTGCACTTCAAGGTCCTTCTGTTCCTCTACACTTCTCAGTATCCTACCATTTGTTGTGTGTTCTCTTGCCTTGTTGGCCTTTCCCAAATGCATTACCTCAAACTTCTCTGAATTTGATTCTATTTGCCACTTTTTTTGCCTACCTGACCAGTGGGTCTAATTTGGATATCTCTTTCAAAGAACTGGCATAGGCACAATGACCTCCTTCTATGCTGTATGATTCTAAGTCATGCAGAGATGAAAATGTAAGGAATGAAGTACTTTTTAATTAGGGTGGGAATCAAGGGAGCCTACAAATGCGAGGAGGCGGGTGGCTTTCATTTTCTTGTCATAATGAGGGGAAGGGCTTGGGGAAATTGCAATGCAAATAGTAGTTCAAAAACAAATGACAAGTAAGAGAGTAGAGTAGCAGTCAGAAATTGTGCTTCAGGAGCTACATGTAAAGGGAAAACTAAAAGATGTAAAGCGAGTAAACCAGGAGAAATAAGAAACATGTGAGTAAAGCATTAGAGCTGAAGGACAGGCTAGGTGTGTGGCCCAAATAAGCATTCTTTTTACAAACCCAGAGTATAAGCAATAAATTAAATGTTCTGCATACACACATTCAAATTGGAGGGTATGACATGGTACCCATTTCTGAGACTGGGCTACAAGGCAGTCAGGACAGGGAACTAAATATACCAGATTGTCAGGTCTACAGGAAAGATAGGGAAAATGGCAGAGGGGAGGAGTAGCATTAGTGATTAAGGATGAAATCACTTCAATTATGAGGATTTAAAGAGAGGTAAGCAGCCAATGGAGACCATATGGGTTTGAATTAAGAAATTGGAAAGAATCTAAAACTGTAGTGAGTTGTGTGTAGGCCCCCTGGTAGCCGCTGTGAAGTGGTAGATTGTATAAATGCGGAGATTAGACAAATGTGCAGCAACGGCAGTGTGGTTTTAATGTGGGTTTTAACTTTCATATAGATTGGGATAAGCAGACTAGCACTTGTTAGAAATGTAGTGAATTTCTTGTGTGCGCCCGGGGTAGTTTTCAACAACAATATGGCCTAGAGGCAACAAGGTGGCATGCCATATTAGATTTTGTAATGAGCCAGATTTAGTTAACAGCCTAACTGAATGTGAACATTTATCCGATAGCGATCATAACAAGATCGAGTTCAAAGTCGCCTTTGAAAGGGAGAAAGGCGAAACAGCTATTAAGATTCTAGATTTGGGTAATGCCGACTTCAACGGGATGAGACACACTGTTCACAGTAAACTGGGCAAATCTGTTAATGGGTAAAATGACAGGTCACTGAGATGTTCAAAAAATAATTTTCAGGTGATACAGAAGCACTTTATACCCCTGAGGGGCAAAAGCTCTACTTGCCCAAAAAAACCAGCCTTGGATAACTAAAGAGGTAAGGGACAGTGTAAAACGAAAGCAAAGGGCATACAAAAATGCAAAAAATAGCACAGATCCTGGCGAATGGGAAGGATTCAAAGAACAGCAAAGGGTCACAAAACAAATCGAGCTACAAAAGGGAATATGAAAAGAAACTTGCAAGGGATATCAATCAATCTGAAGAATCTTTACAGTTGCATTCGGAAGAAGTGGATGGTCAGGAGCAATGTGGTACCTTAAAATCTGAAAGTGGGGGATATTGTCTGACAGTGGGGAAATGGCGGACAAGTTGAATAATTATTTTGCGTCAATATTTACAGTAAAAGAGATAGTATGCTGGAAATCCCAAATAAACTAATATTGAATCGGGGACAGGGACTCTAAAATGAATAAGTAAAATAACAGTAATGAAGAAAATAATGGTACTAAAGAGTGACAAATCCCCAGGGCCAGGCCAGATGGTTTCCATTTCAGGGTTTTAAAGGAAGTAGGTGAGCACGTTGTAGATGCCCAAACTATATCCTTCCAAAGTTCTCAATTCAGAAATCGTCCCTTCAGATTGGAAAATTGCGCATGGCACTCCGCTATTTAAGAATGGCGAGAGAGGGAAACCAGAGAATTATAGACCAGTTAGCCTCACATCTGTTGTCGGGAAATTGCTAGAGTCGAAAAGGATAGGGTGACTGAACACCTCAAATTTTCAGTTGATCAGAGAGAGCCAGCATGGATCTGTGAAAGGTAGGACTTGCCTGACGAACCTGATTTGAATTTTTGAAGAGGTGACTAAAGTAGTGAACAGAGCAATGTCTATAAATGTTATTTATATGGACTTTCAGAAAGCATTTGATGGAATCCCACATAACAGACTTATCTGAGGTAAAAGCCCATGGAATTGAGAGCAAATTTTTGAGCTGGTTAGGAAATTAGCTGAGCGGCAGGATAATGGGTAGCTACTCAAGTTGGCAGGATGTGACTAGTGGTGTCCTGCAGGGATCTGTGTTGGGGTTGCAATTATTCACTATTTATTAACGACTTAGATGATGGCATAAAAAGTCATATATCCAAATTTGTCGATGACACAAAGAGAGGCGACATCGTTAGCAGTGTAGATGGAGGCATAAAATTACAAAGGGCTATTGATAGATTCAGCGAATGGGTGAAGCTGTGGCAAACGGATTTCAATGTAGGCAAATGTGAGGTCATACACTTTGGACCTAAAAAGGATAGAACAGGGTACTTTCTAAATGGTGAAAAGCTAAAAATAGTGGATGTCCAAAGAAACTTGGGGGTCGAGGTGCATAGGTTATTAAAATGTTATGAACAGGTACAGAAAATAATCAAAAAGGCTAATGGAATGGTGGCTTTTATATCGAGAGGACTAGAATATAAGGGGTAGAGTTATGGTGCAGCTATACAAAACCCTGGAGTACTGTGAGCTGTTCTGGGCACCACACTTGGGAAGGATATATTGGCCTTGGAGGGAATGCATCGTAGGTTTACCACAATGATGCCCAAACTTCAAGGGTTAAGTTATGAGGAAAGATTACACAAATTAGGGTTGCATTCCCTAAAATGTAGAAGCTTAAGGGGTAATCTGATCAAGTTTTCAGGATATTAAGTGGAACAGGTAGAGTAGATACAGAAAAGCTATTTCCACTGGTTGGGGATTCTAGAATGAGGCGGTATCGTCCAAAAATTAGAACCAGACCTTTCAGGAGTGAAATTAGGAAACATTTCTACACACAAAGCGTGCAGAAGTTTGGAACTCTCATCCGCAAATGGCAATTGATGCTAGATCAATTGTTAGTTTTAAATCGGAGATTGATAGCTTTCTGTTAACCAAAGGTATTAAGGGATATGGGCCAACAGTGTGTATATGGAGTTAGAACGCAGATCAGCCATGATTTCATTGAACGGCGGAACAGTTTCGAGGGGCTGAATGGCCTACTCTTGTTCCTATGTTAGATCATGAAAGATAACTAACTTCACACTCTAGTGTCACATGGCTGTGTTCATTTCTGTCCTGCATCCAGGAAAATAAAGCCACTTGTATAACCTGGAGCAGTGCTGCAGTGACAATTACCCGTGCTATGTGGAGTATACTAATCAGCATCATGGGTGAAGGTGGAGTATATGCCACATCTTTTTTTAAACTGGTGTGGAATTTCCTCCGCCCCTGCTTTAGCCCACCTTCTGAAACTCTCAGCCATGCTTTTGTTACCTCCAGACTCAACTGTTCCGATGCTCTCCTTGCTGACCTCCCATCTTCCACCCTCTGTCCTCCGTCAACTTGTGCTCATCCAAAACTCTGCTGACGGTGTCCTATCCTGCACCAAGTCCTGTTCACCCATCACCCTTGTGCTCATTGACGTACAGTGGCTCACAATTTGCAATGCTTAAAATTTAAAATTCTTATTCTTGTGTTTAAATCCCTGCATAGCCTCGACTCTCCCTTTCTCTGTAACTTTCTCCAGCCCTACAAGCCCCCTGAGAGCTCTGCGTGTCTTCAACTCTGGCCTGTTGTGCATCCTCCCTCCCTTCGCCTCACCATTGATGGCTGTAAGTTCAGCTGTATAGATCCTATTTTCTGGAATTCACTCCAGCTCTCTCCTTGAAGACCCTCTTGAGAACTCTCCTCTTTGACCAAGAGTTTAGTTAACCATGCTAATATCGGCTTCTTTGGCTTGGTGTCCATTCTTGTCTGCGCTCCTGTGAAAGTGCCTTAGGATGCTCTTCCACATTATAGGTGCTATGTAAATGTAAGTTGTTATCATTAATGTTGTTGTTTTGTTTCTACTGGCTGAGAACGGAGCATAATTTGTGCTACAATTAAACTGTCGTGTCTTAATGTTAACTTTTACTGTTTGCATGACTGAATCACCTGTGTGTAAAATATATTCAAATTTGAACAACAACTACTGCAACTGAAGATTAGTTGTATACCTATATGTTGTGTATTATAGGCAACACATATATAAATATACATTACCTGTGTTGGAATGCCGCAGTAGAAAGAAAAATGGCCTGTCAGCCTTAAATACAAGGGCTCGGGACCTTTTCAGTAGAACCATAGCTAAAACAAAATTGGAATGTAGTTACAAGATCTATGGTCAGAATAGAATCATTCACAATTGTTAGATTTACATCTATAGTTTGTTAGTGAAATGAATTTTCTAGGTTTAAGTAACATTTAATACCCAAGTTATACATTTGTATTTGTCTTAACTGGTTCTTCCTTCTCTTTTCCCCACCACTCAAATTATTCCCTCCCTGTGCCCCTCATGTGAGTTTGATGTTCTGTGGGTACTGTAACCCTTTAGCGCCTCACCCAAGTGTCATTCTTGAAGCACAGGCTTCTTGGTGAGGCTATGTGACTCCGACCTTGATCTTCAGCACGTATCCTGCGTGGTTTGCTGCATAGCAAGCAGTCTGGAATAGAAATCCAGGCTGCCACATTTTCCCTCCGCCCTGGTTCTGTTGCCTCAGCTGAGATTGCCTCAGCCTTTTCTTTCTTTTAGATGTGTATTGTCCTGTTATTAGTCCTATGAATGCATTGCCTATAAATAGATCTATCTTTTAGATCCTCCTTCATCCCTTTTATATATCTGTCATTTTACTGCCTTGGAGGAATCGCTTGTATCCTATGTTTTTCTGCCCATTTATTTTCCTTTTAGAAGTCCAATTGATATTGTAATCTGTATTGTAAATTTGGTATATTTGAACAAATTAATTTTCTACATGGCAAAAGGTCATTGCCATATATGTGACAGATGAGGAGAATTCATTATATCTGCTTAATATATTAAATGTGAAATGTTCTTCCCTTTATTTCACTCCCACCTCATACCAGCAGCTATGCCAACTTTACTTTCTGAAGGTAACACTTTTTAAATCCATTTTCTGGTACCCTTGGAGCATAGTCCACATGCCCCCTAGTGGTGAGGCCGGGCAACTTTAAAGCCTCTCCACTAACTGAATTTAGATGCTGTTTGCTGCTCTGGGATGAGTTACACTCAAATTTTCTCCTTCTCCACAGGGGGAAGAGCCAATTTGTGTACAGCAAGGTCCCACAAACAGCAATGAGATACATGACCAAATAATCTATTTTAGTGATGTCGGTTGAGGGCCAGGACGCTTCTGCTTTTCTTCACAATAGTGCTGTGGGATCTTTTACGTCCACCTGAGAAGGCAGACGGTTTATCCAAAAGGCACCTCCAACAGTGCAGCACTAGTGTGTCAGCCCAGATTTTGTGCTCCAGTCTCTAGTGGGACTTGAACCCATGACCTTCTGACTCAGGCAAGAGTGCTATCCACAACTGACACCACAGGTTTAGGGCAGATTTAACATGCTTGTTAACTTTCCAGAAAACAGACAATGAGCCTTCTGGTCATATGTGAGCACTGCATCTGCTGTTCCAATGTAAGGGAACAGGTTTGTCCTTATCTTTGTATGTCTCGGAAAGGAACATCTTTATCATTGTGTGGTAGAAACTTGGGAATACTCATTCGATTCAGTAAATACCTGTAGCAGCTGCAGCTTCAGTGCCATCCTCTGTTACTTCTATTTTTGCTTCATGGATAGCTTCAGAAACAAACAGTTTGTCGTGCTCTAAAATTATGAAACATCACTAGTTATTACTCAACATTCAAAATCATATGTTGGATTTAAAAATGGAGCTTGATTGTTGGTTTCATTCATTGGTGTTTGCCAGAAGCCAATTTGCTTTGATTTATCTTGGAAAAGAATACTTAAATGTCAACCATGAAATCATTTCTCTGCGTATGACTATGTGGCTTCAAGATTTTAACATGGAGACCAAGATTGCTTCTTAACTGAATATGCAGGAATATTAAAAAGTCTGTTACTGAAATGCTACGTTTCTGATGTATAAACCTATCCTGCCGCCTTAGGATTCGCATGCTGCTTACCCGAAATTCCTCTGAAGTCTGCTTTACTGGGATTGAAAAGGTCAATGATTCCCAAAGTGGTTAGCACCGTCTTAAGGTTGAACTTATTTTGCACTTTAAACCTAAATGTTAAAAGTAAGACAAGATAGTGTCAGTTTAATACTCTACCACGGAGACAGTGGGGGTAATTTTAATCTAACCTCTACCTCAATGGAAAGTAAAACTGGGGTGTGGTGTAAAATGGGCGGACAATCTGATCCTGTCAGTTTTCTGCCGGGTGGGTTCAGTTAAAATTGCCCCCAAATATGACTCTTTAAAAATTGATGGTCATTGAAACAGGATATCAGTATGTGAGTATATGCAATCAAGGAGTGGGAGACACAGGTTTTTGATCTCTTATCTTGTTGACTCCCCACTCTATACGCTGCTGTGCACATGCTTCCCTGTAAGGAGAGGGAAAACTAGATGTTCTCTCCCCACCCCCTCAGTAATGTTTACTGTTTGGTGATGGACTAAGTCCGGGATTGAGCATATTACCCACACCTGCTTTGAGTACAAGTGTGTGGACTGGTGGGGAGAAAATTGGGAGAGAGAGAGGAATATGTTCTCATATCCTCAAACAAAACCTATATTACTAAAGGACATGAGTGCAGTATTCCAATTCAGCATGGTTAAACTGTGTCTATGTGCCATGATTCCCCACTGTAAAGGGTGCATTATTTATTGGCAGATATTTCAATTGGATGGAGACAAGGACTCGCTCCATGGGGAGGGAGAAAATCCAGTATCCGGTGGCCTTGATCTCTCGGCACATTTCTTTGCAAACTTAAGAGCAGATTGACTGCTCCTTTGGAGGAAAAGCAAGTTGGATGGAAAGGACCAAAAGGAAGGTGACAAAATAAAATTTCAGGGCTTGGGTGTTGCAGTGTCCTTTCATTTCTCAGACCGGGATTCCAATCTAGCCCAGGCTGATGGGACAAAAGTCTCCCTCGTCCCTGCTGGTTCTTGGATTATATAAATCCACAGCGAAAAACATCATGTAACTTGATGGTAGTTGCCAATCTCACTCAGTGGTACAAGGATGGTTTGTGCACGGAATGGAAATCTCACACTGGGGCAAAGTGGAGGCAGCTCTGCTCTGCATCTGGCTGTTACATCTGACCTGGAAGATCATATCACTGACACTGCCTGTAAAATAGCAGAAAAGTAATCTATTCCCCAGCACTGCGTCATTCATTACGTTGAGTACAACATTCTCACCAAACCAAAAAAGTGGAAAAAACTCGACGTTAGATTTATAATTGAAATCTCTTCTCAATTATATTGGAAGGCAGCTAACGAATGAATATAGTCATATTTTCCCTAAGATTAAATAAAACAACTGCAGTAAATACAGATCTCGTTGATGTATTTGGCCCATTTTTACAATAATGACTGACAATCAAAAATGATCATGAATTAACTGCGCTATAATTACTAAAGCAGGAAGAACTGCTGAATGATATCTCTGTTCAGTTAGCTTCATCTGGAGCACAGGAGGAGTTAATTAAACAAGACAACTTTTAATTAACTGAACTGTCAGGAAGCTCAAATACCAATAGGCAGGCAAAAATAAATAGATGTTTAAGATGTATTCATTCATAAGTGGGTCTCCCAGGGCTGAAATGGCTGCTATCACAATTTGGGAGTTCGTTGGAAGCTAAATTCAGCAGTGGTATTGCATTTGAAAATTAACCTACATTTTTTTATTTTATTCGTTCTGGGATGTGGGCGTCGCTGGCGAACCCAGCGTTTATTGCCCATCCCCAATTACCCTCGAAGGTGGTGGTGAGCCGCCTTATTGAACCACTGCTGTCCGTGTGGTGAAGGTACTCCCACAATGCTGTTGAGGAGGGAGTTCCAGGATTTTGACCCAGCGACGAAGGAATGGTGATATATTTCCAAGTCAGGATGGTGTGTAACAAGGAAGGGAACTTGGAGGTGATGATGTTTCCATGCACCTGCTGCCCTTGTCCTTCTAGGTGGTAGAGGTCGTGGGTTTGGGAGGCGCCGAAGAAGCCGAGGCGAGTTGCTGCAGTGCATCTTATAGATGGTACACACTGCAGCCACGGTGGGCCGGTGGTGGAGGGAGTGAATGTTGAAGATGGTGGATGGGTTGCCAATCAAGCGGGCTGCTTTGTCCTGGATGGTGTTGAGCTTGAGTGTTGTTGGAGGTGCACTCATCCAGGTAAGTGGAAAGTATTCCATCGCACTCCTGACATGCGCCTTGTAGATAGTGGAAAGGTTTTGGAGAGTCCAGAGATGCGACACTCGCCGCAGAATACCCAGCCTCTGATCCGCTCTTGTTGCTACAGTATTTATGTGGCTGGTCCAATTAAGTTTCTGGTCAATGGTGACCCACCCACCCCCCCCACCCCCAAGGATGTTGATGGTAATGCCATTGAGTGTCAAGGGGCGGTGGTTAGATTCTCGCTTGTTGGAGATAGTCATTGCCCGACATTTAAGTGGCAAGTAACATTCTCGCCACACATCAGACCAAGGCCGAATGTCGTCCAGATCTTGCTGCATGTGTACATGAACTGTTTCATTTTCTGAGGTGTTGCGAATGGAACTGAACACTGCAATCATCAGCGAACATTCCCACTTCTGACCTTATGATGGAGGGAAGGTCATTAATGAAGCAGCTGAAGATGGTTGGGCTTAGGACACTGTCCTGAGGAACTCCTGCAGCGATGTCCTGGGGCTGAGGTGATTGACCTCCAACAGCCACAACCATCTTCCTTTGTGTTGAGTATGACTCCAGCCAATGGAGAGTTTCCCCCCTGATTTCAATTGACTTCAATTTTACTCGGGCTCCTTGATGCCGCACTCAGTCAAATGCTGTCTTGATGTCAAGGGCAGTCACTCACCTCACCTCTGGAACTCTTCTCTTTTGTCCATGTTTGCACCAAGGCTGTAATGAGGTCTGGAGCCGAGTGGTCCTGGCGGAACCCAAACTGAGCATCGATGAGTAGGTTATTGGTGAGTAAATGCCGCTTGATAGCACTGTCAACGACACCTTCCATTACTTTGCTGATGATTGAGAGTTGAGTCATGGGGCGGTAATTGGCTGGATTGGATTTGTCCTTTTTTTTTGCAGTCGCTACCACTGTAGAGCAACAGTCTGCCATTTTGAGAAGATCAATGCATGTGCTAGGAGATGGTTTGTGTAGTGTTGTCATGCTTCATGGTTAAGCCACTGCGAGAGTTTTGATTTATTTTGATAGGAAATAGATTTTGTGAGTTGACAAATCATAGAATGGTTACAGCACAGAACGAGGCCATCCAGCCCCTCGAACCTGTGCCGGCTCTCTGCAAGAGCACTTCAGCTAGTCCCACTCACCCACCCTTTCCCCGTTCATGAATTTATTATCACTGACACCAAATATCAGACTTACTTGGGTAAGAAAACTTCCATTTTCATTCTTCTCATGCTATTGGTCCATGTTGAAAGTGTTTGGGCTGTGATGTGTGGCTCTATAGAGGAGATGTTTTTTTTTCTTTCACTGGGAATGATGATAAACATGCTTACTGCACACTTCAGATAGCTGAGTTCAACCACTATAAACCTCTGATTACTTCCAGTCTTGATCTGGCCTGTAATATATTGGGGAGAGGGGAAATATCAGTAAAAATAGCCTTGACAAAAAATAAACCATAATAGGCCAGTTTGCATTCAAGTTATATGCATTTGTTTTTGGATTCCGGGAGGTTGGGGAGAGATGTCAAGGAGGATCAGGTTCAGATATCTACAAATATTCTGTTCCTATTAAAGCTTCTTTGCAAGTACATTAAGAGACCCTATGGAAATTTTGTGCTTGAATGAAAAGATGCTGACTACCACTCGGCATATATCTGTTCTTGGAATAATCCCCGTAGAGAGCAGGTTTAGCAAGCTGCAATTTGCTGACTTGAAAAATGAAGGAAGAGTATTTTTTTCTGCTGCGATGTTGGATGAATTACTGAACCATCTGGGATAAAATAAGAGGCAGTGGGGTCTTTTGGGCTAATTTAGAAAGAAATTGGACTAAAGAGCAATGTAAACTGACTTGCAACATTTCTTGCAGAATGGTGAAGCTAAATGAGGGAAATCGCACCAAAAGAAAGACATGAAAAAAAACACAATCATACAGCACAGAAGGAGGCCATTCGGCCTATCGTGGCTGTGCCGGCTCTTTGAAAGAGCCATCCAATTAGTTCCATTTTAGTAAGAGGCTGATGGAATTATAAAACAAGAAATAGTGTCAGGTTTTAAGTGGCTACTAGACTCTTAGTTGCACAATCATCATAAGGACTCTGATGGTAAGTTTGGAAGGGAAGGCTGGTTCAGCCAAAAGCTTTCTGCCAAGAACATTACTATTTGACTTAAGTTTATTTTTAAAAAGGCTGTTGTCCCAATTTTTAATTTTTGGGGGCAAATATTACTTTAATCTTAAATAAAAATGGCTGTGTGGATTTGTTTTAATTGCAATATTTATTTAACAAACTTTTTTTCTTTTGTATGGACTCGCATCTTGCCAGGCCAAGTACCAATACTGACCAGCAGGCAGCCCGCTAACACAGATTTTTGTTAGGTAAGGATATCGAGGGATATGGAATAAAGGCAGGTAATTGGAGTTGAGCTTACAGGTCAGCCATAGCCTAACTAAATGGCAGCACAGGCAGCGAGGGGCTAAATAGCCTACTCCTCCTCCTATAGAAACAGAAATTTACAGCGCAGAAGGAGGCCAATTTGGCCCATCGTGTCCACGTCGGCCGACAAAGAGCCCTGAAGGTTACATATAAGCCAATGAACCATGGCGGAAATGCAAAGAGCACCCAGCCTAACCAGTCTGCCTCACACAACTGTGATACCCCTTCTACTGAAACAGTCTACACTCCACCCCAACCGGAGCGATGTGATCTCCTGGGAGAGGCAAAAACCAGATTTAAAAACCCAGGCAAATTTAGGGAGAGAAAAAATCTTGGAGAATTCCTCTCCGACCCATCCAGGCGATCAAAACTAGTCCAGGAGATCACCCTGGCCGTATTTGATTCCCTGCAGTACTTACCATTATATTTGCGCCGGCCAACAGAAGGTTCTCCAGTCTAATCCCAATTACCAGCTCTAGGCCCCGTAACCCTGCAGGTTACGGCACTTTAAGTGCCCATCCAACCATCTCTTAAAATGGTGAGGGTTTCTGCATCCACCACTCTTCCAGGCAGTGAGTTCCAGATCTCCCCCCCCCCCCCCCCCCACCTCAAATCCCCTCTAAACCTTCCACCAACCATCTTAAAACTATGCCCCCTTGTAATAGACCTCTCCACCAATGGAAATAGGCCCTTACTATCCACTATGTTCAGGCCCTCTCCATATTTTGTACAACTCAATGAGGTCTCCCCTCAATCTCTTCCAATGAGAACAAACCCAGCCTATCTAATCTATCCTCATAGCTAAGATTCTCCATTCCAGGCAGCATCCGAGTAAATCTCCTCTGCACCCTCTCTAGTGTAATCATGTCCTTCCTTCCTATAATACAGCGACCAGAACAGCACGCAGTACTCCAGCTTGTGGCCTAACCAAAGTATTGTAAAATTTGAGCATAACCTCCCTGTCTAAAAATCCTGTAACCAAGAATATTGATCTGCCAAACCTGCCCCTCTTTCAGCCATGTTTCTGTAATGGCTATAATGTCATACTCCCAAGTATCTACTTGTGCTCTTAGCTCATCCGCCTTATTCACTATACTCCTTGCATTAAAATATATACTATTTAGCACAGGAAGACCTCCTTGCTTACTACTTACTAAGCCTTGCTTCCTCTGTCTTACAGATTCGCTTTCTAGATTCTTGCTATCCAATTTCTGCTTTACTTCCTTCCTATTGAATTTATTCTCTGGTTCCCATCCCCCTGCCAAGCTAGTTTAAATTCTCCCCAACAGCACTCGCAAAACTCCCCGCGAGGATATTGATCCTGGTGCTGTTGAGGTGCAACCCGTCCGGTTTGTATAGGTCCCATCTCCCCAGAAGCAGTCCCAATGCCTCAAGAATTTAAAGCCCTCCCTCCAACACCAACTCTCCAGCCACGTGTTCATCCTCTCTATCCTTCAATTCTTGTAATTAGTACGTGACACCGGTAGTAACCCGGAGATTACTACCCTTTAAATTTTCTTCCTAGCTCCCTGAATTCTTCCTGTAGAACCTCATCCCTCTTTTTACCTATATGGTTGGTCCCGATGTGGACCACGACCTCTAGCTGTTTACCCTCCCCCCTCCCCTCCCCAGAATGCCCTGCGTCCGCTCTGTGACAACCTTTGTAGAAAGCCCTCGTCTGTTTTTTCTCTTGGGTTCTATGATTCACACGTTTTTCCTGGTCATTTTTCTCACTGCTTTAGTTTAGTTCTCACTGTATTTTGGACAAGAGGTCGATCCACTGTTGGGTCTTTGAAAATACTTCTGTTGCGCAGGCCAGTGGGAATTACGGAAGTTCCTGGTTTCTGCTCGACTTCTGGCACAGCAAGATCAAAACTCCAATTAGGGATAAAGCCTGTATCCTTCTGAATTGTGGTACACTGTTTATAAACAAAGTTGCCATAAACATTAGGAAACCTTCCTGTAACTTTTTAAATAGGTAAAAATAGTCAATTAAAGGGGGGAAAAATTAACACTTTGCATCGAATGTGTGATTCTCAAAATTCTTTCTCAGGATGTGGGTGTCACTGGCAAGGCTAGCATCTGTTTCTCATCATTAGTCGCCCTGAGAAAGTAGTGAATCAACTGAGTGACTTGCTCGGCCTGTTCCGAGGGCAGTTAAGAATCCACCACATTGGTGTGGGACTGGAATCACATATAGACCATACTGGGTAAGGATGGCAGGCTTCCTTCCTAAAGGATATTTGTGAACCTGTTGGGTTTTTACGAACAACTTCATGGTCACTTTTACTGATGCCAACTTTTAATTTCCAGTTGAAATTCTCAAACTGACAAGGTGGGATTTGAACTCGCATTCTCTGGATGACTAGTTCAGACACATAACAAGTGAAGGTATGATACTTACCATAGTTAACCTCTGATGTTTGGTACATCATGGGCACTTTAATGACAGACCCATCTGCTTTGGTAAATGAGAGGTGTTGAGTCTCTGCAAGTGAAAATGGATTCTGCCATGTACTTTTAAAGTACATAGTGCTGATAACCGCAATCTGTGTAAGCGATAGACTTGCCATGGGTCGTGACATAAAATCTTTAATTTCACCTGCGAAGATAATATGTGACAGTGTTATAGTATGACACTGACAGATTATTTTGGCTTCCAAGCATTTTCAACATTGCAGTGTAGTGTAACTTGAAGAGCACATTGAAAATGGGCATTTTAAACATTGGAGGAATATAACAACACACACAATTTACACTGTCATAATTGTGATTTGAAAATATTTACAAATACCTATAAGAGTAGTTACAAGCTATGGCTAACTTATCCAATGGAAGTCAGTGAGTTGTAATGGAATTTCTGTATTGTATTAAGCAGGTTATCCTCTTGGCACATTTTCTAATGATTAAACAAATAAACTCTTCTGGGCTGATGTTTGTGGCTCATTCCAAGCTCCTCCCCACCCCTCTCCCCACATCTTGGAGGTTGTAGAAGTCGACGTGATTGCTGGGGAGACTGGATTTGCAATCCTCCGCTTTCTCCTTCATGTCCCTTTCTAGCTCCCAAACCTCCAATTCAGGTGCCTTCTGAAAGAAGGGGAGAAGCAAAACCCACCAATTAGGATATTCAGCTAATGTACCAAATGCTGAAACTTACGGAATATTGGTTGCTGCTTTACTCAGAAGCAGAATACTGAAAATGGGGAGAGGCCCCTTATAATAATGTCTGCATCGTACTGTGTTTGTAATGGAATCACATTCCTATTAACTAAATTAGTTTTATGCACTCTTTATTTACCTGTTGGGACCAATTTGTTTTTTTAAAGTGGGGGAGCATAGTGACACTGGGTAATTTATGGGTCTTAGAGTTTTCCTCCTTTTTCTGCCATCAGATAGTTTTGAATATGTTTATACATGGCCACGAATACACGCATCCTGTGGGCTGCTGAATAAAAAGAAAAGGATGACTTGCATTTATAGACCACCATTCACGACCTCACGGCATCCCATAGCGCTTTACAGCAAATTAAGTATTCTTGAAGTGTAGTCACTGTTGTAATGTTGGAAACATGGCAGCCAAATTTGCACACAGCAAGCTCCCACAAACAGCAATCAGATAAATGATCAGAAAATCTGTGTTTGTGACGTTGATTGAGGGATAAATATTGGCCAGACCACCGGCTAGAACTCCTACTATTCTTCAAAATCATGCCATAGGATCTTTTACGTCCAACTGAGCGGGCTGACTGGGCTTCGCTTTAACATCTCATCTGAATGATGGCACCTTCGACAGTGCAGCACCCCCTCAGTGGAGAGCCAGCCTAGATTCTATACCTATATCCATCACATGTTTCGTTGGACTCATAACGTAGATAATTAGAAATGAAGACACCAAAAATATCCATTTATCTCCAACAAACCTACGGCAGAGTACTTCAGTTAATGGACTTACAACAATCAATCAGACTAACTTTGCCATACTCATTCAGTTGCAATGTTCAGAGCAGACTTGTCTATAACAAGTGTAGCTGGACATTCCTCCATGCGTTACCTTTATCCCACGGGCAGATTCATAGTGAGTACATGATTTTGACCAGAGAATAAACATAATGCACGGAGGAAGTTGTAAACAGTGGTTTTCCAATACAGGTTCAAAGCAGATTCATTTATCGTTTGGGATGACTGTAACCAGCCATTGTAGAAAGAGATGATCTTTGAGACAAGTGTCCTGGTGTTTTATTGAAGGTATCCTGTGCCACGTTGTCATGGTAAACTGTTTCACAAAACATTCTGCCATTGTTAATACAAATGTGTAACATAATCTGGCCCTACAAGTTTATCCATACAGTTTACCTGTTTAACAGGTTCTGGAATGTTTTTTATGTTTTCAATTTTCTCACTGACACAGAAAGAAGCTATGATTCAGTATTGAAGCCACTCGGGTATTTTGATTTGGCTTTATTAATACAACTTTAACCTTAAGCTACTAAAATAAACAGTTCAATATGTATCTACCCCACTGCAAGATACTCTATAAGTACAAGTATTTTAACATGGCACTTCTTCTTTCCCTTTTTCCCTGTTTTCGCTCTTATTTTAACTTTACTTTCCCTTCCTATTTAATTCAACCTAATTATTTATTCTGTACACTTTTGCTTGTTAAAGGAAGTTGTAAACACTTTCATTCTGTCTTTCTGGGTTTCCTATCCAGTTTGAAGATGGTGCAAACTCTGAAATACATTGGACTTTGTTGTACTACAATGAGAAAGATTGACCATGGATGAACTACAACAATTGTACATTCCTGTCTGGCGTAAAAATAAAAAAGGGAAGGTGGCTCAACCGTGGCTATCAAGGGAAATCATGGATAGTATTAAAGCCAAGGAAGTGGCATACAAATTGGCCAGAAATAGCAGCGAACCCGGGGACTGGGAGAAATTTAGAACTCAGCAGAGGAGGACAAAGGGTTTGATTAGGGCAGGGAAAATGGAGTACGAGAAGAAGCTTGCAGGGAACATTAAGGCGGATTGCAAAAGTTTCTATAGGTATGTAAAGAGAAAAAGGTTAGTAAAGACAAACGTAGGTCCCCTGCAGTCAGAATCAGGGAAAGTCATAACGGGGAACAAAGAAATGGCAGACCAATTGAACAAGTACTTTGGTTCGGTATTCACTAAGGAGGACACCAACAACCTTCCGGATATAAAAGGGGTCAGAGGGTCTAGTAAGGAGGAGGAACTGAGGGAAATCTTTATTAGTAGGGAAATTGTGTTGGGGAAATTGATGGGATTGAAGGCCGATAAATCCCCAGGGCCTGATGGACTGCATCCCAGAGTGCTTAAGCAGGTGGTCTTGGAAATAGCGGATGCATTGACAGTCATTTTCCAACATTCCATTGACTCTGGATCAGTTCCTATCGAGTGGAGGGTAGCCAATGTAACCACACTTTTTAAAAAAGGAGGGAGAGAGAAAACAGGGAATTATAGACCGGTCAGCCTGACCTCAGTAGTGGGTAAAATGATGGAATCAATTATTAAGGATGTCATAGTAGTGCATTTAGAAAATGGTGACATGATAGGTCCAAGTCAGCATGGATTTGTGAAAGGGAAATCATGCTTGACAAACCTTCTGGAATTTTTTGAGGATGTTTCCAGTAAAGTGGACAAGGGAGAACCAGTTGATGTGGTATATTTGGACTTTCAGAAGGCTTTCGACAAGGTCCCACACAAGAGATTAATGTGCAAAGTTAAAGCACATGGGATTGGGGGTAGTGTGCTGACGTGGATTGAGAACTGGTTGGCAGACAGGAAGCAAAGAGTAGGAGTAAATGGGTACTTTTCAGAATGGCAGGCAGTGACTAGTGGGGTACCGCAAGGTTCTGTGCTGGGGCCCCAGCTGTTTACATTGTACATTAATGATTTCGACGAGGGGATTAAATGTAGTATCTCCAAATTTGCGGATGACACTAAGTTGGGTGGCAGTGTGAGCTGCGAGGAGGATGCTATGAGGCTGCAGAGTGACTTGGATAGGTTAAGTGAGTGGGCAAATGCATGGCAGGTGAAGTATAATGTGGATAAATGTGAAGTTATCCACTTTGGTGGTAAAAACAGAGAGACAGACTATTATCTGAATGGTGACAGATTAGGAAAAGGGGAGGTGCAACGAGACCTGGGTGTCATGGTACATCAGTCATTGAAGGTTGGCATGCAGGTACAGCAGACGGTTAAGAAAGCAAATGGCATGTTGGCCTTCATAGCGAGGGGATTTGAGTACAGGGGCAGGGAGGTGTTGCTACAGTTGTACAGGGCCTTGGTGAGGCCACACCTGGAGTATTGTGTACAGTTTTGGTCTCCTAACTTGAGGAAGGACATTCTTGCTATTGAGGGAGTGCAACGAAGGTTCACCAGACTGATTCCCGGGATGGTGGGACTGACCTATCAAGAAAAACTGGATCAACTGGGCTTGTATTCACTGGAGTTCAGAAGAATGAGAGGGGACCTCATAGAAACGTTTAAAATTCTGATGGGTTTAGACAGGTTAGATGCAGGAAGAATGTTCCCAATGTTGGGGAAGTCCAGAACCAGGGGTCACAGTCTAAGGATAAGGGGTAAGCCATTTAGGACCGAGATGAGGAGAAACTTCTTCACCCAGAGAGTGGTGAACCTGTGGAATTCTCTACCACAGAAAGTAGTTGAGGCCAATTCACTAAATATATTCAAAAGGGAGTTTGATGAAGTCCTTACTACTCGGGGGATCAAGGGGTATGGCGAGAAAGCAGGAAGGGGTTACTGAAGTTGCATGAACTCATTGAATGGTGGTGCAGGCTAGAAGGGCTGAATGGCTTACTCCAGCACCTATTTTCTATGTTTCTATGTTTCTATGACCAATTTATGTGATAGATGGGAATGGTTTGCTCTTTAACTCAATTTTCCTGCCTTAAACAAAGGAGCCCTACCCCTCGACAAGTTATCTTGTTATTTCCCAATAATATGACTCATCCGCAGTGCAGCAAGGATCCAGCTATATAATTTTGTGTCTGTGAGTGTGTCTGATTTTAGGGTAGTCTCTCTTTGGTCCAAGCTAGTCACATGGTATTACTGGTCACATGATTGGCAGAGGCTAATCAGATCTATGAATCACTTCCCACAGTGACTGCAAAAGATAACCCTTGTGGTTCCACACCAGAAAATGAAAACAAAAAAAATTATTTAAAAGTTGTAATTGAAATTCAAAACTACATTGAAGCAATTGTAAACCTATCTGAATTCCACTTCTAACTGAAACATTAAACAAGGACACAGATTTAAGGTGATTGGTTCTTCTGCCAAAGGCGACATGAGGAAAATCTTTTTTATGTAGTGAGTGGTTAGGATCTGGAATGCATTGCCTGAAAGGGTGATGGGGGCAGACTCAATCGTGGCTTTCAAAAGGGAATTGGATAGGTACATGAAGGAAAAAAAAAATTGCAGGGCTACGGGGAAAGAGCAGGGAGTGGGACTAGCTGAAGTGCTCTTGCAGAAAGCCGGCACGGGCTCGATGGGCCGAAAGGTCTCCTGTGCTATGACCCTTCTCTGATTCTATAAGTTGGAGTCCTGCATCAGTTGCACTAATATGCAAATCAATTTATGAGCAAGCAGAGACCGAGGTGTCGGGAACTGGGCCCCCCTCCATTCCAATTCTCTTTTTATAGAATCATAAATCTTACAGCACAGAAAGATGCCATTCAGCCCATCGTGCCTGTGCCAGCTCTTTGAAAGAGCTATACAATTAGTCCCACTCCCTCTGCTCTTTCCCCATAAGCCCTGCAAATTTTTCCTTTTCAAGCATTCCAATTCTCTTTTGAAAGGTACTATTGAATCCGCTTCCTCCTTTCAGACAGTATATTCCACATCATCATAACTCGCTGCATAAAAATAATTCTCATCGCCCCAGTGGTTCTTTTGCCAATTATCTTAAATCTGTGTCCTCTGGTTGTTTATTTTATCATCGCGAGGCATTAACTGGTTGAATCCAATTTTCTTGATATGAATATTAAGGGGAATCGGGATAGAACTGGAAAGTGGAGTTGAAGTCGAAGATCAGCCATGATATTGAATGGCGGAGCAGGTTCGAGGGATCGTATGGCCTACTCCTCCTATTATATTCTTATGAATCTCTCTGATTTCTGATTGAGCTAAACAGTTGCTGTAACCGAGAAGGCTACTGAGTGACTTGCGCCCAAGTCTCCACCAGCACTGGTCTGAGCCAGGTGCTAGAAGGTGCCCAAGAATGATACAGGGTTGTGCCCATCTCCCATAAGCACCTGGGCCAGTATTCATCACCTCCATATTGCAATGTGGTGGACATCATGAGCTCTGCATTTCTGGAGATCGAAAGTGCATTCTGCCATTACACGATGGTCCAACATGCTGCAGCTCCACATTGCATGAAAATAGTATATAATGTTTAATGAAAACTGAAAGAGCAGAGTAAAGTTATGCTGGGAAATATGTGCGCAAGATTACAGTGAGCTTTTTCTTTGTTTTAATTCTCGGGATGTGGGCGTCGCTGGCAAGCCCATCATTTATTGCCCATCCCTAATTGCCCTGAGCAGATGGTGGTGGGCCACCTTGCAGAACATCTGCACTCCGTGGTTGTAGCAACATGATACCACTGCGTGACTTGATAGACCATTTCAGAGGACAGCTATTAGTCAACGAAGTTGGTCTAGGACTGGAGTCGTGTACAGTCCCGACCGGGTAAGGACAGCAGGTTTACATCCCTAAAGCCCATTAGTCAACCAGTTGGGCTTTTATGACAATCTGATAGCTTCATGGTCACTTTTACTGGTCCAGATTTTTAAATGGAATTGGTGTCTGCCTTGGCTCAATCTCACCTGAGTCAGAAGGTTCAGAGTTCAAGTCCCATCCCAGAGACTTGAATGCAAAATCCAGTCTGACACTCCAGTGCAGTACTGAAGGAGTGCTGCCCTGTCAGGGGTGCTGTCTTTCGGATGAAACGTTAAACCAAGATCTTCATCCTTCAACCGAACACTTAAAATAAAACACAGATTATCTGGTCATTTTGACGTGGCTGTTTGTGGGACCTTGCTCTGTGCAAACTGGCTGCCGCATTTCCTAAATTAGAACAATGACTACACTTCACAAAAGTGCTTCATTGGGTATAAAGCGCTTTTGGATGTCTTGAGGTCGTAAAAGCTGCTATATCAATGCAAGTCCTTCTTTCCAGGAAGTAGTCAGTCCAATAACATCCCAGTTGCAATACTATCCATTCCTTAAACAGATCATTAAGTTATTCCATTTTTGATGTGAAATTCAGATGCGACTAAGTTACTAACTATCACACCACGTGCTGGTTACCTCGACTCTTGGTGCCAACCCATTTGTTTATCAGCGTTGCGGTTTCATTGGGATTGCTGAAGTCCACCCGTTGCAGGCTGCCATTTATCCAGGCTGCAATGTCCTCTGAGAACTGCGGGGAGAGCTTGATGCTGGACTCCACAAAGAGGCCACAGGCCAGCTGAACTGCTGGAGTGTGGGTAGAGTTTGTCAGATCCCCATACATGGTCCGCAAGAAATGTTGTACTCTGGCGTCTGCAAAATAAATATATATAACTGATATAATGGCGGCTGATTTTAAAGTCGGTACGTGCATCAACTTCATCCTTAAACTGCTGTGGGAAGTAGCTTAGTGATGGTAACTAAGCTTATTAAAATTATTTATTATTTTGCTTTATTATGTAAATTGAAAATATAAAAACCATTCAAAACAGACCAATAGTGATGCCAGTCATGAGATAGGCATCTTAGAATGTGCTTCCTTTGATGAGTGTGCAAAACTTTGGCTCAGTGGTAGAATTGTCTCCGAGTCAGAAGCTGCAGGGTTTGAACCCCACTCTAGACCATCCCGGTGAGTGGAGACCGGAGCTCCGGCTCTGAATTCCGGGTTGATATCCAGAGGGATACTCTCATCCGGTGGATGGGGGTGCCCCCTTTCTTCCACCCCCCCCCCCCCCTTCATCATATAGGTTGTGGGAGCCCATAAAACCACCTGCTGTATAGGACAAACCACCTGCTGTATAGGACTAACCACCTTATCAGCTGGTATAGAGATGGTTACTGCCATGGAAGGAGCGTTCACGTTGTGGCCTGTACACTGTTAATCAGCCTGCGAATTCTCCCACTACTTCACACAGTTCTCTGAGAGAAAAGTGAGAAGATATAAAAACAACACTGACCTTGATTCCTAATACTTTCCACCCTTTTCCCTCCCCTCCCCCTCACAGCAATGATTCAGGATGTCGGGAATCTGAAAAGAAGCAATAAAACAATGCTTTGTTTCTAATGTGGGTAATTCAATTGGTGGCCTCCAATCTGAAAACTAGTCATCTCACAATCGTAAAAAAAAATGAGGGGCATTTTGTTTGTTTCCTTCTTTCATGGAGTGTAGAGTTTGGGATTGGACTGGATTGGTATTTGAGAGACCAGCTTGATTCAGGAGGCTTATTACATGTGTTGGGAAGATTGGACAGCAGATTGCACACTGCCCGTAGAGGGGATTGGTTTGCAATGAGGGAAGCCATTTAGTCCAACTTGGGTCATCCATCACATGAATAATCGAACTGACCATTGAATGAATCTAAGGTTTTCACTTCTCTACCCTCCCCCTAACTCTTTGCATGAAGTCCTTCTTGATGTCTTCTAAATTTTCACCACTTTCAAGCTATCTGCCCCCGTTGCTCCAATCTCCTGACCTACCTGGAAGCTGTGCTCTGATTAATCTACTGCGTAACATTCTGCATATTTCTATAAAGTCCCCCTCTCATTCATCTGTCAAGGCTAAAGAACCCCAGTCTTCGTAACTTAATCCTTTGAGAGCGAGAGAGATCAACCTCGTGCCTCTTGCATCATCTCCACAGCTGAAGACCAAGTGTGAGTATGTCACCAGGGCTGAGGGCCTTCAGTTGTGTGGAGAGACTAGAGAAGCTTTTTGGTTTTCAAGCAGAACATAAATTTCTGGAAATCAATGCTTGCAGTACATATTTGGGGGGTCCACTTTGGGTGCAATCTGCAAATTGGGTGCAAATTGCACTGATTAGATTATAGTTCAAGTTTCTATTAAAATTCGTTTGCATAATGACAAAACACAATCTTCCATAAGCTAGCACTATTGGTCTGTGTAATAGAACGTAATTGATTATTTATTTTTCTTTGCAAAAAATATTCATTGATGTTATTAAGGGTGGAAAATGGGTTTATCACCAAAAGGAAGCATTTTTTTGTTATAAGTGTGTCTAGTCCACCACTCTGAGCTTTAAAAACGTGCCCACTAATGTCTGTGTATCTGAGAAAATGAGCTCAATTTGAATGGATATAATCGAAAGAAACTCAGCATCCTCATTATTTCCATCTGGGCCGTGGCCCGTTTTGTGAATGGGGCCGACTTTGGGCAAAATAATTTTTAAACCAGCGTTTAAGATCTCGGAAATGCCATTTACACCTGACATAGCTTTCGTTTACAACTCCCCAATCTCTTGCGCAGTATGGGCTGATTTCACCCGGATTGTGCTGATAAAACCAGCGGAAACTCTACCCATTGCTCATTGCAAATCTCATTGCTTAATTGCTTTTTTTTTAAGATTACTGACGTGTGTAGCGTACAAGATTCACCAGTACCGTGAACAGTGTATCCGAGTGCATTCTTCAACTGCGTGAAGGTGTCTCCTTTGGCTCCCAACTGTAACAGCCCCAGTGCAACAGTGACACCTGCTGGGGATACAATGATGTTGCGGTATTCTTCACCCTCGGTGAATTTTTGGTAAAGATTTAGAGCAAACTCTGTATTCAGTTGGCTGATATCCTGGAAAGCACAGCTCCTCCTCATGATGAATAGCAAGTGCAGCAACAGATTGAGGATTGAGAGGGAACACATGATGATGAAGTAGCTGACAGTGAGCTTTGGGTCTGCCAGGACAAAGATGTAGTATCTACAAATACAGGTAAATGGGGAAAAATAAACACAATCAGCATCCTTAGCTACATGAATTGCACAGCACACAATTGGAGCTTATGTAAAGCAGCCACAAGGTTATAAATATGGTCCTAATGTACATACAGCATCATCTGACGCACAGCAAAGCTGTATTAGATGATGTAACCATCAGTAAGAAAGAACTTGCATTTATATAGTACTGTTTGCAACCTCAGGTCATTCCACTGCTTTACAGCCAATGTAGAACTTTTGAAATGTCGTTCCTGTTGTAATGTAGGAAACGCAGCAGCCAATTTGTGCGCAGCAAAGTTCCACAAACAGCAATAATGACTTTATCGTCTGTTTTCGAGTGTATGTGGGATGAACATTGGCCAAGGTGTCAAGAGTAATCCCCTGCTCTTCGAAAGAGCACTGTGGGATCTTTTGTGCCGCCTAAAAGGGCAGACCGGGCCTTGGTTTTACATCTTAGCTGAAAGACGCCATTCCGACAATGCAGCACGCCCTCAGCAATGTTTCCGTTAAGTTGCACAGCCGCGCAGTGCTCTGGAGCTTCCACGCAGCCAGCTCACCAGCTGGTAAGTAGGAAAAACCGCGCATGCGCTGTATTTTGAGTGAGCTGCATGGCCCTTAAAGGGGCCAAGCACTGCAAATAAAACTAAAGGGAACATTGTACTGTACAGCTCAATAGAAAGTGTTCACGGTAAGTGCACAAAGTAATGTACAGTCGTGGTTCTGGAAGTCTGCGGTTAATCCTGTTCTCAGATACCAGTGATAAATTAAATGATGCTTACCAACAAATAAAGCTCAAGTTGTTTAAGAATGCTTTTTAAGCTTTTTACTTGTACATTTTGAGCAAAAGCCTACGAGCTGAAAGGAATTCTCATTTTATTTTGATTTCCATGCAAAATTCCTCCCTCCCCTCCCCTTTGCTGGGGTATAGTTGAACAAGCATCATCCTACCACCTCCTTTGCATAATTGGCCACTGACTGAGTGTCAGAAGGCGATTCAAACACATGGGGCACCACAGCCAAGCCTGCTGCTGCAATTAGTCATTACCCACATTGGATTAGAGGGTGAAGAGAAATAAAAAATATATATATATTGTTCAGCCTTCCCAATTCTTAATTGATGTCTAGGAGTCATGAGATACCAGCCAGGAGTGGGAACTGTGGATGATTCTTTACCCCCTTCTTAACCCAATGGCACAGAAGCCACCTGATGACCTGTAACTGATCAATTACCAACATCCAGTGGGCTTTGAAGCTGGGATCTTCCTGCTTGGTAAGGATCTGCTACTCACTGGCTAAACTCACTGAGCCAAGGAAAGTGGATCTAAAGTCATATATTGTTAATCACACTTGTCCTATTGGAATTTGTAATTCCAACTAAGCACTTTTCCTCAGAATCTCATTAGCACGTGTAAAAACCAGTGGAAATCGGCATAAACAATTGTGGCCTGAGGAAAGCGCGGAGCATCTTCCTTCTGTAAGAACATAAGAACTAGGCCATCCAGCCCCTGGAGCCTGCTCCACCATTCAATAAGATCATGGCTGATCTTCGACCCCGACTCCACTTTCCTGCACTATTCCCATATCTCTTGATTCCCTTAATATTCAAAAATCTATCAATCTTTGTTTCGAATATACTGAGCCTCTACAGCCCTTTGGGATAGAGAATTCCAAAGATTCACAACCATTTGAGTAAAGACATTTCTTCTCATCTCAGTCCTAAACGGCCAACCTCTTATTCTGAGGCTGTGACCCCTGATTCTCGACTCCCATCCAGGGGAAACATCCTCCTTGCATCTACTCTGTCCAGCCCTGTAAGAATTTTGTGTGTTTCAATGAGATCATCTCTCATTCTTTTAAACTCTAGAGAATATAGGCCTAGTCTACTCAATCTTTCCTCACAGGACAATTCCCCATCCCAGGAATCAGTCTGGTGAACCTTCGCCACATTCCCTCTATGGCAAGTATATTCTTCCTTAGGTAAGGAGACCAAAACTGTACACAATACTCCAGGTGTGGTCTCACCAGGGCCCTATATAATTGCAGTAAGACATCTTTACTCTTGTATTCAAATCCTCTTGCAATAAAGGCCAACATACCATTTGCTTTCTTAATTGCTTGTTGTACTTGAATGTTAACTTTCAGTGGTTCATGTAAAGGACTCCCAGATCCCTCTGAACACCAACATTTCCCAATCTCACCATTTCAAAAATACTCTCTTTTTCTATTTTTTTTCTACTAAAGTGGATAACTTCGCATTTCTTCACATTATATTCCATTTGCCATGTTCTTTCCCACTCACTTCGCCTGGCATCCTCCTCACAACTTAAATTCCCAACTAGCTTTGTATCATCAGCAAACTTGGATACATTACATTTTGTCCCCTCATTCAAACATTTGATATAGATTGTGAATAGCTGGTGCCCAAACACTGATCCTTGTGATACCCCACTAGTTACAATGTGCCAACCCAAAAGTGACCCGTTTATTCCTATTCTCTGTTTTCTATCCATTAACCAATCCTCAATCTATGCAAGTATATTGCCCCCCAATTCCATGAGCCCTAATTTTGTTTAATAACCTCTTGTGTGGCACCTTATTGAATGCCTTCTGAAAATCCAAATACACCACATCCACTGGTTCTTCTTCTTCTATTCTACTAGTTACAACCTCAAAAAAACAAATTTGTCAAACATGATTTCCCTTTCATAAATCCGTGTTGACTCTGCCCAATCCTATTATTATTTTCTAAGTGCCCTGTTACCAAGCCCTTAATAGATTCTAGCATTTTCCGTAATACTGATGTCAGGCTAACTGTAGGTCCTTGTTTTCTCTCTTCCCTCCTTTCTTAAATAGCGGGGTTACATTTGCTACCTTCTAGTCCACAGGAACCTTTCTCGAATCTATAGAATTTTGGAAGATGACAACCAACGCATCCACTATCTGTATAGCCACTTTGAAAATCCTTGGATGTAGGCCATCGGGTCCAGAGGATTTATTGGCTTTCAGTCCCATTAATTTTTCCAGTACTATTTTTTTTTACGAATACTAATTGCTTTTAGTTCCTCATTCTCACTAGACCCTTTGCTCTCCACTATTCTTCTGTGAAGACAGACACAAAGTATTTGTTTAATTTCTCTGCCATTTCCTTATTCACCATTATAATTTCTCCTGTCTCAGCCTGTAAGGGACCCACATTTACTTTCCTAAGTCCCTCTTTATTTTAGTGATGTTATGAAAACTAATGTTTGAAGCCATCAAACTGGCATTTATGCACATTAAACACAGCATGACTAAGAAAATATGATTGTGGATTTTTTTTTAATATAACATTCTGGTACCATTTTATTTAAAAGCATTTGAAGATATAAAAATTAGAGTTCAGTTTCTGTAAGGAGAAATTTTTTAATTGCTTTGAAAAATTGCAATAAAACACCAGAAATAATTACTTTGAATTTTGAGTGTAAATTTCTGCCTGTTCAGGAAATTTGCATTCTCTGGTGTTTTGCATGGGGACGTGGTTATGTTAATGAGCTGAGTGGGGTTTCAGCAGATGTAACCTGAACATGGTCAAGTGGTCGAGGAAAATTTACACGTAGTGATATTTTGATGTAAATCAGTGTGTGCAAATGTCCTAGGTCAAAAATTAATCATATCTGCTCTTCTGCCGTAGTTACACCAAAGCTTACCAAGAAATTAGGAGCATAAAGCGCATGCGAATAACATATGGGGGCTGAATTTGTGGTTCCTACGGGCGCGTATGAGGTGTGCACGCACCCATAGGGGTCCCGCAAGTTCCGGGTTTAGGCGTGCGCTGCGCATGCACCTAAACCCAGAACTTGCGATATGTCAGCGATTTGGGCTATTTGCCCAACTTCTGCCCAACGATGCCCTTGAAATTCTTACGCTGGTAAAAGCAGGTGTAAGGCCTGCTTTTACCAGCGTAAGAGTTTAAAAACAAATAGAAAAATAACATTTTATCACTCGTATGTATATTAAAAACCCTTTCCATTAAGTTAAGTTTATTTTAAGCTTTGTTTTCCAAAACAAAATATTTTCCAAAAAAATCTTGCGTTCCTGGGATACGTGAGCTTCTATGCGGGCCAAGCAGGTCCAAAAAGAATTACTGGGAACATAGGCCTCAACCACTTGTTGTGGTAGTGAGTTCCACATTCTCACCACTTTCTTGGTGAAGAAGTTTCTCCTGAATTACCTATTGGATTTATTAATAACTATCTTATATTTATGGCTCCTCATTTTGGGCTCCCCACAAGTGGCAACATCTTCTCTATGCCTGCTCTATCAAACCCTTTCATAACCTCTATCAGCTCACCCCTCAGCCTTCTCTTTTCAAGCGCAAAGCGCCCCAGTCTGTTCAATCTTTCCTGATAGATATAACCTCCGGTATCATCCTTATAAATCTTTTTGCATCTTCAGTGCCTCATATCCTTTTTATAATATGGAGACTAGAACTGTGCACAGTACTCTAAGTGTGGTCTAATCAAGGTCCTACACAAGTTTCAGGTAACTTCTTTGCTTTTCAATTCTACCTTTTTAGAAATGCTTTGTTTGCTATTTCTATGGCCTTATTAACCTGCATCGCTACTTTTAGTGATCTGTGTATCTGCACCCCTGGATCCCTTTGCTCCTCTACCCCATTTAGACATTTATTTTCCAAGGAGTATTTGGCCTCCTTATTCTTCCAACCAAAATGTACCACCTCACATTTACCTATACTTATTAGTTATTTTAAGTGCCACACAACTTTCCCTTTTAAACCTCTCCAATTTTCTTCCAGTGAATAAACTACAATTCTTTAAATAATAAAATAAGTCCCAACTCTAATTAACATTAAACATTGCCCCTCACCTTTGCTATTATGAAATGTAAACAGTAGTTAGAGAAGTTTCAATATTTGAAACTGTTATTTAATTCCTCTATTAAAATTGATATTTTTAAATTTCTTTCTGCAAATGTCAATGATCGTACAACGTGAATTGAATTACTTGCCCTGTTTTGTGGCTCTTTCACCCTCTTTTTCTCTTCCTCCCTCTTTCTCTTCCTCTATCTCGCGTTCTCTCTCATGCCTCGTTGAGTGAAGTCATAAGACTGAGTTTAATGCTGTGGGTAGTGTCTGCACTCTCTCTGTCGGCGATGTCTGTACCACTCTCCCCGGATTCCTGCAAGCGACTCTTTATATAGAGCCAGACGAAGAGAGGGGACAGCACGTCACAGCCACAAACAAATCCCCAAATCCCACACAGCAACTTACACTCAAACACCCACGTCCTAGTGCACACTGGCTGCTGTCACAACCTTGCTCCGATTCCTGCACCCACCTCTCGTGCTATATATTCATATTCTCTCTTCGGCATTCTCTCTTCACGTTGTATTCAGAACTCCCACGTCCAATCATGGAAATATGATCCAACACTATATTTGCATCCAACTAATAACTCCGCCGTTTTGTACGTTATTCTGACACTTGTTAGATATCAGAAGACTGGATTGAGATTTGCATAGGCGTTTGAGGAATTAGATCATTTTAATGGACATAAACGACCTAATTGCAACCAGAAAATCACTAGTTCAGCACCCCATTCTACGCCAGTCTTCTACCTGCAAATTCTGGAGGTATTTAGTTTCACATCTCACTGATACCACAGTGCAGGGTGTCTCACATGGGAGGGTCCCACCATTAAGGTGTGCCAGTCCTCTGCATCGGTATTTCGCCAAGAACATTGCAAACCTGACTTTTGCACAAGTTCGGTACTTTAATTACGTAACTCTTACCTGCACTTGTCCTTAAAAGTAATCATTTATTTTACATATGTAAGCATTGTATAGAATCATAGAATGGTTACAGCACAGAAGGAGGCCATTTGGCCCGTCGAGCCCGTGCTGGCTCTCTGCAAGGACACTTCAGCTTGTCCCACTCACCCACCCTTTCCCCGTAGCCCTGCATTTTGTTTCCTTCAGGTACTTATCCAAATTCCCTTTTCAAAGTCAGGATTGAATCAGCCTCCACCACCCTTTCAGGCAGTGCGTTCAATTTTCATGAGATATCTTTGAGTATGTTGCAAATTCGTGAAGATTGGGACATGGAATTAAAATAGTCTGAATATAAAGAGCATTAACATTCTTATGTCTGATCTGCTCTCCTTCTTTGGGCATCACCATTCTGTGACACAGTCACACATAATTCCGGGGTGGTGCAAATCTGCAGCAAGTCGCAAAGGCTTCCTCAGAATATAAGACCAGAAGAAATAGGAGGAGTAGGCCATTCGGCCGTTCGACCCTGCTCCGCCATTCAATAAGATCATGGCTGATCTATCCCAGCTCCATGTTTCCACCCATATCCCTTGATTCCCTTAGTGCCAAAAATCTATCGATCTGAGTCTTGAATATACTCAACAACCTAGCATGCACAGCCCTCGGGTAGAGAATTCTAAAGATTCACAGCCATCTGAGTGAAGAAATTTCTGCTCATCTCAGTCCTAAATGGCTGACCCCTTATCCTGAGACTGTGACCCCGTGTTCTAGATTCTCCAGCCAGGGAGAAACAGCCTCTCAGAATCTACCCTGACGAGCCCTTTAAGAACTGTATATATTTCAATGAGATTAGCTCTTATTCTTCTAAACTGCAGAGAGTACAGGCCCATTCTACTCAATCTCTCCTCATAGGATAACCATCTCATCCCAGGAATCAATCTCGTGAATCATTGCTGCTCCCCCCTCTAAGGCAAGTATATCCTTCCTTAGGCAAGGACACCAGTGCACAGTACTCCAGGTGTGGTCTTATCAAAGCCCTATATAATTGCACCAATCTCCTTGCAACAAAGGCTAATATACCATTTAAGAACATAAGAAGCAGAAGTAGGCCATTTGGCCCCTCAAGCCTACTCTGCCATTTAATAAGATCATGGCTGATCTGATCTTGGGCTCAGCATCACTTCCCTACCCACTCCCCATAACCCTTCACTCCCATATCATTCAAAAATCTGTATCTCCACCTTAAATATATTAAATGACCAAATCTACACAACTCTCTGGGGCAGAGAATTCCACAGATTTATGACCCTCAGAAGAAATTCCTCCTCATCTCAGTTCTAAATGGGCGACCCCTTATTCTTAAACTATGCCCTCTAGTTCTAGATTCCCCCACACGTGGAAACATCCTCTCTGCATCTACTTTGTTGAGTTCCCTCAATATCTTAAGTTTCCCCCCTCCTTATAGCCCCTTGATTATCTATTATTGGGATGTTTTTTAGTGTCTTCTACCGTGAAGACTGATACAAAATATTTGTTCAAAGTTGCTGCCATTTCCCTGTTCCCCATTATTAATTCCCCAGTCTCATCATCTAGAGACCAACGTTTACTTTAGCTACCCTCTTTCTTTTTATATACAGGTACCTGTAGAAGCTCTTACTATCTGTTTTTATATTTCTTGCTAGTTTACTCATAATCCATCTTCCCCCTTTTTTTAGTTGACCTTTGCTGGTTTAAAAAAAAATCCCAAACCTCTGGCCTCTCACTAATTTTGGCTACATTGTATGCCATTGTTTTCAATTTGATACCATCCTTTACTTCCTTAGTTAGCCACGGATGGTTATCCCTTCTCTTAAATTTCTTCCTTCTCACTGGAATGTATTTTTGTTAAGTGTTATGAAATATCTCCTTAAATGTCTGTCACTGCTTATCAACCGTCTTACACTTTAATCTATTTTCCCAGTCCACTTTAACCAACTTTGCCCTCATAACTTTGTAATCGCCTTTATTTAAGATCAGGACACTGATTTGAGGCCTAACCTTCTCACCCTCCAACTGAATTTGAAATTCATCCATACTATGATCACTCTTTCCTAGAAGATCCTTTACTATGAGATCATTTAGTAATCCTGTCTCATTACACAGTACCAGATCTAAGATAGCCTGCTCCCTGGTTGGTTCCACAATGTACTGTTCAAGGAAACCATCCCGCATACACTCTATGAACTCTTCCTCAAGGCTACCCTGGCCAATTTGATTTGTCCAATCAATATGAAGATTAAAATTGCCCATGAGTATTGTCGTACCTTTCTTACACGCCTCCATTATTTCTTGATTTATACTCTGTCCAACTGTGTAGCTACTGTTAGGGGGCCTATAGACTACGCCCACCAGTGACGACTTTCCTTTATTATTTCTTATCTCCATCCAAACTGATTCTACATCTTGATCTTCTGAGCCAATATCATTGCCTTCCTAATTGCTCGCTGTACTTTCCAAACCCATGCCCTCTACTGCCTAGAAGGACACAAGCAGCAGGTGCTTGGGAACACCATCACCTCCAAGTCACACATTATTCTGACTTGATACATATATTACCATTCCTCCTTGGTCAAAATCAATGAACTCCCTATCGAACAGCGATGTGGAAATACCTTCACCACATGGACTACAGCGGTTCAAGAAGGCCTACCATCACATTCTCCAGGGCAATTAAGGATGGGCAATAACTGTTGGCCTTGCCAGCGACATCCCTAGCCCCAGAATGAATTATTTAAAAATCCCCATACCTGCAACTACATCACTAATGAACTCCAAGGGACATTTGCTTTGTTCTGACTTCCCCTGGACAAAGCTATGGGAGAAACACTAGTACTTTAATCCATGGGCTTGCCCCTCCCTATCTCTGTATCACTGTTGTTGTGAGCAAGTCATTTGTCGCACAGCAAGATCCAACAAACAGCAGCGAGACAAATGCCCAGTTATTTTGTTTTGGCAGTGTCGGTTGAGAGAGAAATGTTGGCCAGGGCATCAGGAGAACTTCCTGCTCTTTGAACAGTGCCTTGGAAACTTTACCATGCCCCTGACTCACCTGAATAGGTAGACATTAGACAGTACCTCTGTTACATGTTTCATCCAAAGGACTGAACCTCTGAATACAGCCCTTCCTCAATGCTGAGTAAGAGAGATTAAATGCTTTTAGTAGATATGGTACAACAGCACAGTGGTTATGTTACAGGACTAGTCATCCAGAGGCCTGTACTAATAATCCAGAGAACCTGAGTTCAAATCGCATCAGTTTGAGAGTTTGAATTCAGTCTAAACATTTTGGAAATAAAAAGCTGGTATCAGAATAAGTGACCGTGAAGTGGTCCGATTGTCATAAAACTGCTTCACCTTAGGGAAGGAAACCTGCCGTTCTTACCCAGTCTGACCTATATGTGACTCCAGTCCCACTCCCCTGAAGTGGCCTAGCAAGTCATTCTTGTCCAGGTCAACTAGGGATGGGCAATAAATGCTGGCCTTGCCAGCGATGTCCACATCCCACGAATGAATAATTTTAACATATTCATAATTGGCACTTAAACAACTTTCTAAAGTCATTTGAGTTAAAATTTTTTTTTTAAATAATTGGGAGAAACTTGGATTTGGCAATTTGACTGAATAGCAGCAGTAATTATGCATATCACTTAATGAAATGTAGGAACTCGATATGCAGTGTCTCCACCAGTTTGACAAGTAAATTAGCACAACTATAGAATTCGGTTATTTCTGGACCTGGGCATACTGGGACTCTTGTACCTCAATCATCTGCAAATTAAGCAGAACCATTAATGAAAATGTTGGGTTCTGTGTAGTAATAATGGACTTCCCTTTTCTCACGATCTAAATGTGTCCGGTGCTGATTGCATTACTACTGCTACTTGTTAATAAATGAGACATTCCCATGTTATTTTTTTTCCGGGGGATGGGGGAAATGCTTCGTTGTAACCAGGTATTTGGTTCCTTTGTTAGTCAAAAGGGTTTCTTTTCCGTCTCCGGGGTGCACTAATTGGTAGCCCTGCATTAGATCTGATTAGAGATGTCACATACTGGAATATCACTGCTGTATCCTGGAATGCAGGAAGCATAAAGGGAATTATAGGACAGGACCACAAGCAATTTTCCAGCCACTGGACAGAGACAAAGACTTTGATTGCAGTTGGAGACGAGAGGTTTTTCTGATATTTGTTCTGTTGCTGGCAGTTGGGATTGAGAGTCTATTCCACTAGATTATATCGTTACAACCCTGAGGCTCGAGGATGTGAAAGGCTGGAAGGGAAATGAGAGGGGGGGAGATTCTGATTAAAAATGAATGATGATTAAGCATTTTGCGACATAATATTCCCAGCACTTGAATCAATTGCGCAAATATCTTGAAATTTATAATTCGTCTAAAGCAGATTAGTTGGTCATTTATCACATTGCCGCTTGTGGGAGCTTGTTGTGCACAAGTTGGCTGCCGTGTTTCCTACGTTACAACAGGATATGTGTGAAATGCCTGAAGCCGCATCAGTCTCATTTTTGGGGAGGAAAGAATATTACTCTTGCCCTAACTCTCACCAAGTCTCGTTCACCCATCATCCCTGTGCTCGCTGACCTACATTGGCTCCTGGTCCATCAACGCCTCAAATTTAAAACTTTCGTCCTTGTGTTCAAATCCCTCCATGGCCTCACCACTTCCTATCTCTTTAACCTCATCCAGCCCGACAACCCTCCGAGATCTCTTGCGCATCCCTGGGTTTCGTAAAGGGAGTGTGGGCTCCTGAGCGTTGGTTGCAGTCCAACTAGGAAAGATTTTTTTTAAAATGAAGGATTTTCGACCTGAAACGTTAACATTGTTTCTCTCTCCACAGAAGTTGCCTGACCTGCTATGTATTTTCAGCATATTCTGTTTTTATTTCCGATTTCCAGCATCCGCAGTATTTTGCTATTGTGTTGTGTGGGAAACCACCTCAGCTACTCGGCCCTAGTAAGTGGCTCAAGAATCTTACATGCGGGACTTATCAGGACCTTCCCGAGGGCAGAACACAACGGGCGGATGGACATTTGAGGTGCCACCCTGGCAATTATCCTCACTTTTGTTCGGTTAAACTCTCTGTTCTGGCCATCGAAAGCCTTCAGATTGCAAAGCATTTCCTTTATCCTTCTTCAATTTTCAAGCTTCTCTCTGTTGAAAATTATATTGCATTCTTTGGAAAGAATTACATTTGATGAACTGCCAATACTTTTTTCTCCTGAATTGTCTGTCGAGGTTCTCTGTTGCAATGATCTAGATCTGCTTTATGTTACCACACTCCTGTTACTTTTACATCCCCTCGATTTGATTTACCTCATTATAGCAGCATCTCTTGTACCGTGTAATTTTTCTTTTCAATAATGCTTCCTACGCTTCTAGTGAACAGCATCCTGACATTTTACTTTGTAACTTAATTGTTTCTCAGCTGTTAATTGATTATATAACACGAAGTACCACCAGCAACACTCTAATATGTTCCTACTTAAGTTCCGACAGCTCTCTGCTTCGCACATTTCATCTCTGTATGTTGATGACTCAGTCAGTTCATATTCTCCCTTGAAATGTCCTTCTTCTCATCTCTTTTGAAGGGTGAAGCAGTTGCTTGCAATGTGATAATCTATTATATTGTGAATATACTAGCAGAGTAAATCATAGGATCAGACCAAATAGAATGATAGAGCACAGAAGGAGGCCATTCGTTCCTTCGTGCCTGTGTCGGCTCTTTGAAAGAGCTATCCAATTAGAGCCACTCCCCGCTCTTTCCCCAGCTACAAATGTTTCCTATGTATTCAACTCCCTTTTGAAAGTTACTATTGAATCTGCTTCCACCACCCTTTCAGGCAGTGCATTCCAGATCATAACAATTCGCTGCGTAAATAAAATTCTCCTTATCTCCCCCTCTGGTTCTTTTAACCAATTATCTTCGATCAGTATCCTCTGGTGACTGACCCTCCTACTGCTGGAAACCATCTCTACTTATTTATTCTATCAAAACTCCCCACAATTCTATCAAATCGATGGTTGTGGGCTGAGTGAAGTGTTCACATTAGATAACTGCATCAGAGATAGTGACTTCTCATTTCAGGTCAAAAAATGTAAGAGATATCCCAACTGTCAATAGCAGTGTGGGAGTTCAGCTGCTTTGTTCATGCCAGGTTGGAATTTCTTACAATTATCAAGTTCAGATGTAGGTTTAATGTAGACTTAACACAGCACTGAAGCTTTTTGTTGTTGGACTGGTACAATGGGCAGAATGGTTACAGCACGGAAGAAGGCCATTTGGCCCGTTGAGCCCATGCCGACTCTCAGCTAGTCCCACTTCCCTACCCTTTCCCCGTAGCCCTACAATTATTTTTCCTTCAGCTACTTCTCCAACTCCATTTTGAAAAATAAAATTGAATTTGCCTCCACCATGCAGTGCATTCCAGATCCTAACCACTCACTGCGTAAAAATGCTTTTTCTTACGTTGCCTTTGGTTCTTTTGCCAATCACCTTAAATCTGTGTCCTCTGGTTCTCGACCCTTCTGCCAATGAAAATAGTTTCTCTCTATCTACTCTGTCCAGAACCCTCATGATTTTGAACAACTCTATCAAATCTCCTCTCAATCTTCTCTGCTCTAAGGAGAACAACCCCAGCTTCTCCAGCCTAGTCACGTAACTGAAGTCCTTCATTCCTGGAATCATTCTTGTAAATCTTTTCTGCACCCTCTCTAAGGCCTTCACATCCTTCCTAAAGTGTGGTGCCCAGAATTGGACACAATACTTCAGTCAGAGCCGAATCAGTGTTTTATACAGGTTCACCATATTCCCACATTTTTGTACTCTACATACTCCTATTTATGAAGCCCAGGTTCCCGTAAACCATTTTAACTGCTTTCTCAACCTGCCCTGCCGCCATTATTGATTTATGCACACATACCTCCAGGTCTCTCTCTTCATGCACCCTCTTTAGGATTGTATCCTTTAGTTTATATTTATCTTTTCATTCTTTCTACCAAAATGTATCACTTCACACTTTACTGCAGTAAATTTCATCTGCCATGTGTCCGCCCATTTCACCAGCCGGTCTAAGTCTTCCTGAGGTCTATCGCTATCCTTCTCACTGTTCACTATACTTCCAAGTTTTGTGTCATCTGCAAATTTTGAAATTATGCCCTGTACACCCACATCCAAGTCATTAATATATATCAAGAAAAGCAGTGGTCCCAGAACTAACCCCTATGGAACACCATTGTATATCTTCCTCCAGTCCGAAAAACAGCCGTTCACCTCTGTTTCCTGTCACTGAGACAATTGCATATCCAGGCTGCCAATGTCCCTTTTATTCCATGGCTTCAATTTTGCTGGTAACCTATTATGTGGCACTTTTGGAAATCCATGTACACTGCGTCAACTGCATTACCCTCATTAACCCTCTCATTACCTCATCAAAAGCTCAATCAAGTTGGTTAAACACAATTTGCCTTTAACAAATCCTTAATTAATCCACTCCTATCCAAGTGACTTTTGTCCCTTTTTACTGTTTCCAAAAGCTTCCCGATATGAAGATTAAACTGACTGGCCTTTGTTGCTGGGTTTAGCTTTACACCCTTTCTTAAACAATGGTGAAGCATTTGCAATTCTCCAGTCCTCTAGCACTACCCCCGTGTCTATGGAGGATTTCTGCCCTTAAATCCCTCCGCATCCTAGGATGCATCCCATCTGCTCCTGGTGATTTATCTACTTTAAGTACAGCCAGCCTTTCTAATACCTCTATCAATTTTTATCCTATCAAGTGTCTCCACCACCACCTCCTTCACTGTCTATGGCAGCATCCTCTTCCTTGGTGAAGATAGATGCAAAGTACTCATTTAGTACCTCAGCCATACCCTGTGCCTCATGCATAGGTCTCCTTTTTGGGTTCTAATCAGCCCCACCCATCCTCTTACTACCCTTTTACTATTTATAGGCCTAGAGAAGACTTGGATTACCTTTTATGTTGGCTGCCATTCTATTCTCAGACCCTCTCTTTGCCCCTCTTATTATCTTTTTTACTTCTCCTCTGACCTTTCTATATGATAACCTGCTTCTCAGTGTCTGCAACCTGACATCTGTCATATGCGCTCTTTTTCTGCTTAATCATATTTTCTCTCTCTTTTGTCATCCAGGGTGCTCTGACTTTAGTTGCCCTACCTTTCCCCCTCGTGGGAATGCACCTTGAATTTACCCAAATTATTTCCTCTTTAAAGGCAGCCCATTGTTCCACCTCAGTTTTGCCTGCCAATCTTTGATTCCAGTTTACCTGGGCCAAATCCGTTCTCATTCCACTGAAATTGGCCTTCCGCGAGTTAAACATTTTTACTCTAGATTGCTCCCTGTCCATTTCCATTGCTAATTTAAACCTTATGATGCTATGATCACTGTTCCCTAAATGTTCACCTACTGACACACAGGGACGGATTAAGGGGAGAGGGGAAGGGGGCCGGTCACCCGGGGCCCAAGCCTAGAGTGGGGCCCATACAGGGTCAGATTAAGGGTAAGGGTGAACAGTATTGACATAGGTGAAGTAGCGATAGCGGGGCAAAGCCACGAGGGCTCAGGCGCATGTTATTCTTGACTTGATGTAAACAGACTCTAGGCACCTGCAGTGCCTGGCAGGGTGACGCCAGACAACACTTCTGGCCCAGCCTGTTGTACTGAAATTACATGGTCTAATCCAACACTAACAGAGTTTGAGGACTTCGAAGACCTAGAGCTTAAACTGTGGCCACGACGAGTACAATTCAGCTCAGACGCATGTCCCCATATGCAACCGCTGCTGTGATGATGGAGATGCTGAAAACACTGTGCTGTCACCCAAGGAGAAATTAAAACTGAAGTGTTCCTTGTCATCATTGATCAACTAATCAGTAGCTTGAAACACTGCCTTGAAACATACAAGGAAATCAACTATAAGTTTGGATTCCTGTCCAAGCTAGCCGTTCTCTCGCCTCATGCGATCAAGCAAACCGCAGCAAATCTTGCCCGCTCCTATCCCAAAGATCTGGAACCTATGTTTGACAGTGAGTTCATCCAGTTTTCTAGTTTGTTGGCATCCTCAACAGAGCTTCAAACCTCAATTTCTGTCAAACAAACTAAGTCAGCAGAGCTGAGAATGTACCAATTTCTCCATAAACACGCCCTCACCCAAACCTTTTCTAACATTGAAATAGCTTTTCGGATATATCTATCGATGATGGTATCAAATTGCAGTGGTGAGCGGTCCTTCTCGAGACTAAAACGCATCAAGGATGAAGTCAGGAGCTGAATGGGACAAGATCGACTTAATAGTCTTTCAATCCTGAGCATCGAGAGTGAAGTACTGAGGGGACTTGACTTCTCGAAAATCATTGACTGGTTTAGCCGGCAAAAATCTAGAAAAAGACCAATGTGATGTTATGCTTGTAGTTGCCTCTAAGGAGAAAATGGAATGCAAATGACAAATGATGGTCTTCCAAAAATATTGCGCTAATCTTGTTCTAAATTGTTGTCGTTGTTGATATAGTTTCAAAATGTAAGGATTAAAAAAAATTAAAGCGCTGTTGTTTACTGTTTATACAGGGTTTCATCAACATAGAAAATAGGTGCAGGAGTAGGCCATCATTCAATATGATCATGGCTGATCATGCACTTCAGTACCCCATTCCTGCTTTCTCTCCATACCCCTTGGTCCCTTTAGCTGTAAGGGCCGCATCTAACTCCCTTTTGAATATATCTAACTAACTGGCCTCAACAACTTTCTGTGGTAGAGAATTCCACATGCTCACAACTCTGAGTGAAGAAGTTTCTCTCGGTCCTAAATGGCTTACCCCTTATCCTTAGACTGTGACCTCTGGTTCTGGACTTCTCCACCATCAGGAACATTCTTCCTGCATCGAACCTGTCCAATCCAGTCAAAATTTAATATGTTTCTATGATATCCCCTCTCATTCTTCTAAATTCCATTGAATATAAGCCTAGTCAATCCAGTCTTTCTTCATATGTCAGTCCTGTCATCCCGGGAATCAGTCTGGTGAATCTTCGCTGCACTCCCTCAATAGCAAGAATGTCCTTCCTCAGATTAGGAGACGAAAACTGTACACAATATTCCAGGTGCGGCCTCACCAAGGCCCTGTACAACTGTAATAAGACCTCCCTGCTCCTGTACTCAAATCCTCTCGCTATGAAGGCCAACATGTCATTTGCCGCCTTCACTGTCTGCTCTACCTGTATGTTGTACCTGTATGCCAACTTTCAATGACTGATGCACCATGACACCCAGGTCTCATTGCACCTCCCCTTTTACTAATCTGTCACCATTCAGATAATAATCTGCCTTCCTGTTTTTACCACCAAAGTGGATAACCTCACATTTATCCACATTATACCACATCTGCCATGTATTTGCCCACTCACCTATCCTGTCCAAGTCACCCTGCAGCCTTTTAGCATCTTCCTCACAGCTCACATTGCTACCCAGCTTAGTGTCATCTGAAAACTTGGAGATAGCACATTCAATTCCTTTGTCTAAATCATTAATGTATATTGTAAATAGCTGGGGTCCCAGCACTGAATCTTGCGGTACCCCACTAGTCACTGCCTGCCATTCTGAAAAGGACTCGTTTGTTCCTACTCTTTGCTTCCTATCTGCCATCCACGTCAGTACATTACCCCCAATACCATGTGCTTTAATTTTGTACACTAATCTCTTGTGTGCGACCTTGTCAAAAGCCTTTTGAAAGTCCAAATACACCACATCCACCGGCTCACCCTGTCCACTCTACTAGTTACATCCTCAAAAAATTCTAGAAGATTTGTCAAGTATGATTTCCCTTTCATAAATCCATGCTGACTTGGACCGATCCCGTCACTGCTTTCCAAATGCGCTGCTATTACATCTTTAATAATTGATTCCAACATTTTCCCCACCACCGATGTCAGGCTGACCGGTCTATAATTCCCTGTTTTCTCTTTCCCTCCTTTTTTAAAAAGTGAGGTTACATTAGCTACTCTCCAGTCCATAGGAACTGAACCAGAGTCTATAGAATGTTGGAAAATGACCACCGATGCATCCACTATTTCTAGGGCCACTTCCTTAAGTACTCTGGGATACTGACTGTCAGGCCCTGGGGATTGATTGGCTTTCAATCCCATCAATTTTCCTAACACAATTTGCTGACTAATAAGGATTTCCTTTAGTTCCTCCTTCTCGCTAGACCCTCGGTCCCATAGTATTTCTGGATGGTTATTTGTGTTTTCCTTAATGAAGACAGAACCAAAGTATTTGTTCAATTGGTCTGCCATTTCTTTGTTCCCCATTATAAAATTGCCTGATTCTGACTGCAAGGGACCTACATTTGTCTTCACTAATCTTTTTCTCTTCACATATTTATAGAAGCTTTTGCAGTCAGTTTTTCTGTTCCCTGCATGCTTATTCTCATATTCTATTTTCCCCCTCCTAATTAAACCCTTTGTCCTCCTCTGCTGAATTCTAAATTTCTCCCAGTCCTCAGGTTTGCTGCTTTTTTTGGCCATTTTATATGCCTCTTCCTTGGATTTAACACTATCAATAATTTCCCTTGTAAGCCATGGTTGAGCCACCTTCCCTGTTTTATTTTTACGCCAGATAGGGAAGTACAATTGTTGATCCATGTGATCTTTAAATGTCTGCCATTGCCTATCCACCGTCAACCCTTTAAGTATCATTCACCAGTCTCTCCTAGCCAATTCACGTCTCATACCGTCGAAGTTACCTTTCTTTAAGTTCAGGACTCTAGTCTCTGAATTGATTGTGTCACTCTCCATCTTAATGAAGAATTCTACCATATTATGGTCACTCTTCCCCAAGGGGCCTTGCACAACAAGATTGCTAATTAATCCTCTATCATTTCACTTCACCCAGTTTAGGATGGCCAGCTCTCTAATTGGTTCCTTGACATATTGGTCGAGAAAACCATCCCTTATACACTCTAGGAAATCCTCCTCCACTGTATTGCTACCAGTTTGTTTAGCCCAATCTATATATAGGTTAAAGTCACCCATGATAACTGCTGTACCTTTATTGCAAGCATCCCTAATTTCCTGTTTAATGCTATCCCTAACTTCACTATAACTGTTTGGTGGTCTGTACACAACTCCCACTAGCGTTTTCTGCCCTTTGGTGTTCTGCAGCTCTACCCATACAGATTCCACCTCATCCAAGCTAATGTCCTTCCTTACTATTGCGTTAATCTCCTCTTTAACCAGCAACGCTTCCCCACCTCCTTTTCCTTTCAGTCTATCCTTCCTACATGTTGAATACCCTTGGATGTTGAGTTCCCAGCCTTGGTCACCTTGGAGCCATGTCTCCGTAATTCCAATTACATCATATCCATTAACAGCTATCTGCGCAGTTAATTTATTCACCTTATTACGAATGCTCCTCGCATTGAGACACAAAGCCTTCAGGCTTGTTTTTTTAACACACTTTTTCCTTTTAGAATTATGTTGTAATGTGGCCATTTTTGATTTTTACCATTGATTTTTCTGCCCTCCACTTCTACTTTTCTCCTTTATACCTTTTGCTTCAGACCACATTTTACTTCCCTCTGTCTCTTGCATAGGTTCCCATCCCCCTGCCCTATTAGTTTAAATCCTGCCCAACAGCACTAGCAAACACTCCCCCTAGGACATCGGTTCTGGTCCTGCCCAGGTGCAGACCGTCCGGTTTGTACTGGTCTCACCTCCCACGGAACCAGTTCCAATGTCCCAGGAATTTGGAGCCTCCCTCTTGCACCATTCCTCAAGCTACGTATTCATCCTAACTATCCTGCTATTTCTACTCTGATTAGCATGTGGCACTGAGAGCAATCGTGATAGTTCTACCTTTGAGGTATCTGTTTGATTGTTTGGAAACATAATAAAATATTAAATGTGTGTCGTCATAGTATCAATGAGAACTTAGCCTGAGATGACCTGACCTGACCTGATTAGCCTTAGCTCACTAATGTCATTTACTGCAGGATGTGACGAGGAGTAGAGGGCCCATGGCTGGGGAACCGCCCAAGGCACCCTTAATCCATCCCTGCTGACACTTGCTCCACTTGACCTACCTCATTCCCCAGAACCAGATCCAGCAATGCCGCTTCCCTCAGCAGGCCGAAAACGTAATAATCAAGAAAGTTCTCCTGAACACACTTCAGAAATTCTTCCCCTTCTCTGCCCTTTACATTATTTTGATCCCAGTCTCTATTAGAATAGTCGAAGTCCCACATTAGTACTACTCTATAGCTCTTGCACCGCTCTGTAATTTCTCTGAAAATTTGCTCCTCCATATCTTTCCCACTATTTGGTGGTCTATAGAATACACCGAGTAGTTTAATGGCACCTCTAATATTTCTTAACTTTAGCCATATAGATTCTGTCCTTTACCCCTCCAGGACATCCTCCCTCTCCAGCACTGTAACATTCTCCTTAACCAATACTGTCACACCACCTCCTATCTTTCCTTCCCTATCTTTCCTGAACACCTTATAACCAGGAATATTTAATACCCAATCCTGCCCTTTTTGAGCCAGGTCTCGGTTATTGCAACAGCATCATCTTCCCATATGACTATTTGTGCCTGTAGCTCACTTACCTTGTTTACTAAACTTTGTGCGTTCACTGTAAAACCATCGTAGACAATCCTGTATTCTCTTAATTGAACCCCACCTATATCTTACTATTTCTTACTTTAGTGCTCTCTGCTGCTCCCAATTCTTTGAGCACTTTATTTCCTCTTTCTAATGTTACATCCTGGTGCCACCCCCCCCCCCCCCCCCCACACCCACCATACCAAATTAGTTTAAACCCTCCCCAACTGCACTAGCAAACCTCCCTGTGAGGATATTGGTTCCGGTCCTGTTGAGGTGCAACCTGTCTGGCCTGTACAGATTCCACCGGTTCCAACGCTACAGGAATCTGAAGCCCTCCCTCCTGCACCATCTGTTCAGCCGTGCATTTGTGATATATTCTTTACAACATCACTAATACACACATTACACAAGATGCCTCTTACTGGAAACTGTCATCATGTGACATGACTCTTTTATTGTTATACATCAGTAGTTGCATTACCATAGTAGTCCACTAGGTGGAGCTCTATTACACTTCTCCCTCCTTAATGAAGAAATAATCATAACAAACAATCATTATACATAACTTGCATGGTATATACAACAAAAGATATGGACTTATTTTGCCATATTTACAAATCAAACTTAACCACTGCTTTTCTGTTTCAAAAAGGATACCTTCGCTCTCGAATAGAACCTTCCAAACATGGTGTAGCACATGTTCTAGGCGGAGCCTGTGGAAAGTTTTTATCCATGGGCAACCCTTGATCTACATTTTGACTCTCTACAACTTCAGACTGTTTGTCTGCCTGCCTCCGACTCAGACTTAAGTTCTGACTTTCTCTTGGACTTGTTTCTAATACATCTGATGTAGGATTTTCTACTGGTACTCAACTTATAACAAGATTATCTGACTCATCAGAAATAATCAATAATCAAATCATTCAAACTTTCAACTCCTTCCGCATCTGTAGGTAAAATATGATCAATGTAAACAAACCTAACCTGTCCATGATCAAACATCTTGAGCAAATATGTGCGAGGGCCTCATATCTTCACTACTCTTCCTGATAACCACTTTAACCATTTATGGTGATGGTTCTTCACTCTAACCTTCTGATTCAATTTCACACTTCTCTCTCTTACTCTACCTCTATCATGATTGTCTTAATTGTTTCTCTTCTACTGATTGTGTCAAGTTTGGCTTTAACAACAAGAATCTGGTTTGTGACTATCGTTTGAGAAACCACTCTGCTGGTGTTCTACCAGTAGTTGTATGGGGAGTATTGCAATAAGTAATTAGAAAATTTGATAATTTGTAGTCCAACGACAACTGCTGTTTCTTTGGATTTAGATCCAACATTTGCTTGATGAGGACATGTTTTACAATTTGTACTGTGTGCACTGCTGCACTATTTGAAGCAGGGTGGTACGATGGAACTTTGGTATGTTTCACACCGTTTCTGCTCCTAAACTGTGCAAATTCTTCTGAACAAAATTGTGGCCCATTATCAAACACAATTTCTTCTGGGAAGCCATATGAAGAAAACAAACGTTGCAAATTGTCTAGTGTTTTACTTGTTATTTTCATCATCGGAAACACCCCCTCTACCCACTTCAAATGACTATCAATCACTATGAACAATTATTCTTCTAGCTCAGCAAAATCTACATGTAACCTTTGCTACATCCTGGGAGCCCATTTCCATGGCTGTAATGGTACTGATGGTGGTTTCTTCCTTACCGATTGACATGTTGTACACTGACTGATGATGTACTTTATGTTTATCTAAACCTGGCCACCATAAGTAACTGTATATAAAGCTCTTGGTCAAGCACATTCCCTGATGCTGGTCATGGAGGTCTCCTAATAATTTGGACCTGAGCTTATTTGGAATAGCTGCTCTTGCACCCAACATGATACAATCTTTATCCACTGATAATTCATTCCTACGAATGAAATATGGATGAATATCTTCTCCAATACCTGATTTGGCCAGCCATTTGTTGTGTAATCATACACCTTTGACATAACTGGGTCACGTTTGGTTGCTCTACCAATCTCTTCAGCTGTGACTGGCAGCTCATGAATGTATGAAAAATAGAACAATTCTTTCCTATTGCATGTAACTTGTGATGAGGATGGCAACCTGGATATAAGCATCAGCATTACCATCTGACTTAGGTGCAACAACAATGGGTGTAGCCCAATTACTTAGATCTGTGATGTCACTCCTGGATTTATTTTCGCTCTTTATTCCAGTTCCGTTCTCACTGCACTCCCACTCGGGTCCACTCCATCTGTCAGATGTATATAAAAGCATCCTGCACCAGCATTGAGCAGTTCAAACTCCATGGCCTACGGTTTCAATTCGGCTGTGCCGTTTTTTTCAGGCACAATTCACCCGGAATCGGCCAGATCAGTATAAAAGATTACGGTATTTTAAGGCAGCGCAACTCGAGATGTTCAGCACAACTCGAGATTCCGCGATCTTTTGCGCTAATTTAAATAACATTGTGCTGGAAGCCGGCCCCGCCCACACAACCAGAATTTCTTTACATTTATTAAGAAACTGACTACTGTACTCCAAATGGTTCTGTATAGTTTTTTTAAAGTCATTTTAACTTATTCAAAATCAGGTTACTCACAGGTGGTCATTCTAATCGGAGCGAGGTTGGGAGTCTCCTGGTTAAGATATGAACATTCCTGTCCTGCAAGAGAAAAGTTAGAGCCGGCCAGCATAGGGATTACTAACGTGTAAAGGGAGTGTAGCCTGTAACATGGGTATAGTGGTGTACTTTATTCTCTAAGGTATAAGGAGCGATATGAAAAACGAAAAACTTGCATTTCTATAGCACCTTTCACAGCCAATGAAGTACTTTTGAAGTGTAGTCACTGTTATAATGTAGGCCCACAGCAACCAAGTGTGCACAGTAAGCTCCCACAAACAGCAATGTGATAATGACGATATAATCTGTTCTTGTTATGTTGACTGAGGGATAAATATTGGCCAGGAGAGTGGGGGTAACCCCCTTGCTCTTCTTCCAAATAATACCACGGGATCTTTTACACCCACCTGAGAGGACAGATGGGGCCTCGGTTTAACGCCTCATCCGAAAGACGGCACCTCCGACAGTTCAGCACTCCCTCAGCACTGCACTGGAGTGACTTCCTAGATCCATGTGCTCAAGTCTCTGAAGTGGGACTTGAGTCCATGACCTTCTGACTCAGCGGCGAATGTGCTACCGACTAAGTCTCGGCTGACACTAAATGTGAAATAAATGTAATTCACTTAGAAATGCATTCTGTTCATTCATATAGTACTTGTAAAATAAATTAGTCTGATGGTTTACAACTGGCCTCATCTTGCTATAATGCACCTTCTGAAAGATAGCAGAAGTACATATGGTGACACAGTATCTAGTACACACAAACAGGGCTCTTATTATTAGGGCCTTCGGGTCACACTATTGTTTAGCTGGATATCCGGCAGTAAAAGTACTCTCTGGATCAGAGGGGAAACAGGGAATGACCGATAACACTGAACCTGAGAGGAAGTTTGTAACAACTGTTGATGTCACGAGAGTTGCCGTACATGATGTGGTGGACTGCAGTATTATCCAACCATCATAAACGGCTTTATACATGAGGCTAGTGGACTCCGCTAGACACTTCTTGGCATGGTTCCCCCAATACCTATACAAAATGCTTGCTGCTCAGAAAGCACCCAGCATTTAAAAACAAGTCCCATGGAGTCCAGATTCCCCCAGGCTCAGCAGCCAATGTGGGATGCTGCTGATCCTCCAGGCATTGGTGTCCTTCTCCTCACTCTGAGGAAGATCGTAGTGAGTCTCCCAGATTGCCCGATCTGCTGAGGTCATTGATCTTTTTCCATCCCTGCTTCCATGTGCACGGAGTTGTGAGGTGCATTGGTGCTGGTGGCCACCTCCTACCATTGTCCTGGGCTACTCTTCTTGGCCAAAGAGGTAGGTTTTAAGGAGCATCTTAAAGGAGGAGAGCGAGGTAGAGAAGCAGAGAGATTCAGGGAAGGAATTCCAGAGCTTATGGCCCAAACAGTTGAAGGCCACCAATGATGGGGCAGAGGAAGTAGGGGATGCACAAGAGGTCAGAATTGGAGGAAAATCGTTCTCAGAGGACTGCAGGGTTGGAGGAGGTTACAGAGATAGGAAGGCTGTGTGGCTCACTCTGCTCCTTGGAAACCAGCTCTATTGCTTTGCGGTTTAATTTAAAATGGGTGCCTGCCCCTTTAAGTTGCTGCAGGTCTTCATGTTCTGCTGTAGAATGCAATATCTTGCTCCCCTGCTGAGCAAGCTGTCAATGAGAGGTGTTTTCCAAGCCTGGAACTTGCCCATCATAGTTAAATGAGGGTGACCTCTAAATTCAAGTGGGGTCAGTACACTACGAGTCTGGTGGGTACGAGCAGCCACGAAAATGTTCTCTGCAAAAATACAATCATCAGCCAGGGATCCCACCTTCAAAGGGACTCTCACGCCGTGCAGGATCGCCTACTGTAAAAGCATTATCGGAAGTGATTTCCATTGACACGTTTTTTTGGGACTTTCAGAAGGAGGCCAACAAATGTCTGAAACAGCCATTGTGAATGTTCAACAAGGCATCAGAGGTTCTCGGCTGCCATTTTGTTTAGTGCACAACCTGCTCGTTACCATAGAATCATACAGTACAGAAGGAGGCTATTCGGCCCATCGAGCCTGTGTCGGCTCTTTGAAAGAGCTACCAATTAGTCTCACTCCCCTGCATTTTCTCCTTGTGAGATGGGACATTATTCTCTTCCTCCAAACACTTCTCTTGATGGTTCAACAATCAGAGAAACAAAATTAATCTACTCCGTGGTCTGTCAATCCATCTGTACTTCTATGTCAAATCGTCCATTTGTTCTGGGGATTGATGGTAGGAAATTTTCACAAACACTGAAGACAGAAGTAAAGTGAAAAACAATGTACCCATAGTTCTCACAGCAAGTTGCTAAGAGTTTTTGCTAAATATTATAGGAGGTTAAGAGCACACATATTTTTATTGCATAGAGTTCGTAAATACAACTGTCCAAACTAAGGCATTAGACAACATCACTAATCCCTCAGTCTACATTTTATACTCATTATATGAACCCTAAGAAAGACTAGGCCAGCAGATGCATGGAAACACCATTACCTACACCCTCTCCTCCAAGTCACACACCATGCTGACTTAGACATATATCGCCATTCCTTCATCACTGGGTCAAAATCCGGGAACTCCCAACCTATGAATATAACTGTAACTTAATTTACATTGTTTGACAACATTAGTTCTGAGATGAGAACGTTTTTAAACCGAGGGCCTCAAATTGAAATATTTGAGACGAGAATTGCTAACCTGACCATATCATCTGTGCATTTCTAGAATAGATTGAAGTAGAGAGGACGGCAAGTGTCATGGCCAACTGTAGCATGGTAAGACATGCATTCCACCCATACTACCCCATGTGGTGAGACACCAATCATGGCCATACAGCCCTAGTACAAGAGCCATGCTTTGGTAATGCACTTCCCCAAAGAACTGGACGAAGAGTCATTGGTCCACTCTCGCTTACTGCCTTCTGATTGGCCATACAGAGGCTGAGGCATTGTTGGAGGTGAAAACCCTCATTTTTATGCCAGTCAGTAATTTGCGATTTAATTTAAAAAATCAGTATGGGGGAAGAGGGACAGGATAAATCTTCATTTGGAAAGACATGAATTAATCAAGGATAGTCAGCATGGAAGGTCGTGTCTGACTAATATGATTTAATTTTTTGAGGAGGTAACCAGGAGGGTCAATGAGGGCAGTGCAGATGATGTAGTGTGTATGGATTTTAGCAAAGCTTTTGATAAGATCTCATATGGCAGACTGGTCATGAAAATAATAGCCTAAAGGATCCAGGGCAAAGTGGCAAGTTGGATCCAAAATTGGCTCGGAGGCAGGAAGCAAAGGGTAATTGTTGATGGGATTCCAGTCGGATTCCGCAGGGCTCAGTGCTAGGTCCTTTGCTTTTTGTGGTATATATCAATGACTTGGACTTAAATATTGGGGGTATGATTAAGAAGTTTGCAGATGACATTAAAATAGGCTGTGTGGTTGATGATGAAGAAGAAAGCTGCGGACTGCAGGAAGATATCAATGTACTGGTCACGTGGGCAGAACAGTGGGAAATGGAATTCAATCCAGATAAGTATGAGGTAATGCATTTGGGGAGGTCTAACAAGGCAAGGGAATACACATTAAATCGTAAGACACTGAAAAGTGTAGAGGAACAAAGGGACCTTGGAGTGCAGGCCCACAGATCCCTGAAGATAGCAAGCTGGGTAGATAGGTGGTTAAGAAGGTATATTGGATACTTGCCTTTATTAGTCAAGGCATGGAATACAAGAGCAAGGAGGTTATGCTTGAATTGTATAAAACACTGGTTAGGCCGCAGCTGGAGTACTGTGCAGCTCTGGTCATCACATTACAGGAAAGATGTGATTGCACTGGAAAGGGTGCAGAGGAGATTTACAAGAATGTTGCCTGGACTGGAGAATTTTGGCTATGAGGAAAGATTTGAGATGCTGGGTCTGTTTTCTTTGGAACAGAGGAGGCTAAGGGGAGACTTGATTGAGGTGTATAAAATTATGAGGGGCCTAGATAGAGTGGATAAGAAGGACCTGTTTCCCGTGGCAGAGGGGTCAACAACCAGGAGGCATAAAGTAATTGGGGTGGAAGTTTAGAGGAGATATGAGGGGAAATTGCTTCACCCAGAGGGTGGTGGGGGTCTGGAACTCACTGCCTGAAAGGGTGGTAGAGGCAGAAACCCTCACCACATTTAAAAGATACTTGGATGTGCACTTAAAGTGCCGTATCCTGCAGGGCTATGGACCTAGAGCTGGAAAGTGGGATTAGGCTGGATAGCTCTTGGTCGGCTGGCGCGGACACGATGGGCCGAAACGGCATCCTTCCATGCTGTAAATTTCTATGATTGTAAGAGGAAAATGAGGAAGTGCATCCAGGGAGACAAAGGAACTAGAGTGAAAATAAAATGCTGGAAATACACAGGAGAAATGATAGGGATGGGCAATAAATGCTGCACTGTGCAGCCTCTGCCAGCAGGGGGTGCCCAAGACCTAGCCCGGCCCGCCCGGCTTTTTGTAGCCTGACCCCCGACCCCATGACCTTCAGCAAGATCAGCAGCGAGTTGACTGCAACCCAGCTCTTACTCCAGAGTGAACTCCCGCAATTCAGGGCCTGGGCTGCCAGCTTGGAGCCGACAGTGAGAGAATATTCATCCGCTATTGGCTGCAGTTTTTGAATATAACAATGTTGATACAATGTCCACAGTGACATTTAACAACACACTCACATATTTATCACAATAATCTGTTAATTGTTAAAAAATAGTAACACGGCCAGTGTACATTATATTTTATTCATTCTCAGGTTATTGCTGGCAAATTTATTGCCCATCCCGAGTTGCCCTGAGAAGATGGTGATTAGCTTTCTTCTTAAAACGCTGCAGTCCATGTGGTGAAGGTGCTCCCACAATGCTGATATTCTTTGTAGTTATTTGATACAACGGAGAGGTTTGCTAGTCCACCACAGAGGGCAGTCGAGCATCAACCATGTTGGTCTGGGACTGGAGTCATGTAGCGGCCAGACCAGGTGAGGACAGCAGGTTTCCTTTCCTAATCTTAAGGCATTTTTCTGTCCAGTTACACTCATATCTGCAAAAGTCACAAATATATCACAAGCTCTTTTGAAAACTCTGGATTTATCAAGACGTCTGCAGGGGTAAATATGGTGACTGCTGAAAAAAGTTTTAATATATGGCCCCATCGCACCCACAAGTACAGTACTCGAAGCCAGTTATTTACACATCAACAGTATTATCTAATTCCCATTAAAGACATGAATTCTACTTCAGAAAAAAGCACTTTAATTGTAGAAACCAGTTACAATGTACAGTACACAGGGAATGTGGTATCGGGTTAGTTCTCTGTAATGTGGAGCAGGCAAACAGTGCTACCTTACTGGTCGATAGAAAGGTGCTCGGCCAACCTTCCTTTTGTTTGGTTGTCCAGCAGGATATGACACAATAGGGCGACCTGACCAATCCCATGGCCCCAATGGGTGTTCGGCTGGAGAACAGTGACCCTATCCCTGAGCGAAGCTCCCATTGGGAGCATGGAATCTGTCCATTTTCTCGAATGAATAAATCGTTTCCAAACTTATCATTGCACAGCCTTTGTATGCTGTTGATATGATGAGAATAATGTGTGGCTTTTCTTTGGCTATTTTCCATCCTTACGCAAAAAACAATTACTCCAAACAAGGATGAGGGACTTTAGTTACATGGCAAGACTGCAGAAGCTTGAATTGTTCTCCTTAGAGCAGAGAAGGTTAAGGGAAGATTTAATCGAGGTGTTATTATGAGGGGTTTTGATAGAGTAAATAAGGAGAAGCTGTTTCTACTGGTGGAAGGGTCAGTCACCGTCGGTTACAGATTTAAGATAATTGGCAAGCGAAGTAGAGGGGAGGTGAGAATCGTTTTTTAATGCAGCAAGTTATGCGGATCTGGAATGCCCTGCGTTAAAGGATGGTGGAATCAGATTCAATAGTTGAATGGGAGAGTGGGACTTATTGGACAGTTTTTTCAAACAGCTGGCACAGGCACGATTATTCGAATGTCCTCCTGTGTTGTATGATTCTATGAAGGACCTTTTCAGGAAGGCAGTGCACCTTTAATATAACCTGTGACCCAGCCCAGGCCATGCTTGGATAACATTAGAACTCACTGCTCCATAATCCTTTATGGCAGGAGTTTAGCGGTGAAACTGTTGAAGCACAGACGTAAAACTGTTTGCCGATCTAACCATGTCAGATCCAAAGTTTTGGCAAAGAAGGGAATTAAAAACATCATGGAGATCAAAGGAACAACCTTTAATGCCCTGCTGAAAACTGCTGGGAACCTCACTAACGCCAGAAATGCGTCAACTATTTTACCTGTTAAATAAAGATAGGACATTACACCATCACTGCATTTAATGTAATGGTGAGAAGGAGTTGTAAATTTACAAGCACCGCATTAAAGTAAACCCAATAATGTGCATCGCATTCTGTTTAAACCCTGGGCCTCACTGTTGCAAAACAGAAACACAGCAAATAAAATGGCGCCAACATTTGCATTTAACGGGATCAATTTACTCATGTCACCGATTCCCATGGAGATGTGATGGTGTTTTTTTTTGTAGGGAGGGTGGGGTATTTGAGCAATATCTACACTCCTCCGAGTTGTCAACTGTTTTTGCACTTAGGGTTACAGAAACAAGACCGATAGATGGAATTAAGATACAAATCAGCTGTGGTCTAATTGAATGGTGGAACAGGCTCGAGGGGCTGTTCCACCATTCTTGTTCCTATGTACCACTGCAACAGTAGATGAGGTCATTACTTTCATGGGTGTGAAATATCAGTATGGCGGGGAGGGTGAAGAATATAAGGGGCGATTTTACTGGCAGGGAGTCAGGCGAACATTCTAGATAGATGCTGTCCGATCTCCTGATACGAGTGGCTGATGACCAAGGCTCCTGGGCATCAGCCAAAGATCAACGGTCAGAATTCCATTTCTAGTCATGTGCTGTCTTCAACGCGTTTCGAGTTATTAATATTTATATATTAGTTTAATGCCTTATAACGGCGAGTTTTATCAATAGACTCCATTTTTACTTTGTACAATAAATAATGCCGGAATACTTCACACTGTACAAGGATCAGTGACAAAAGACTAACGACTTAGTATATTAAGAGTTAATAGCCCATAAAGTGATGCCATAAACTAAAATTAAGATTTGGATTTTATTCAGTCAATTAACGATGATTCAATTTATCAAATCACCGATGGGCCGAGTCTAAATGACTACAAGATGGGAATGACCACATGACGTTATTCTCACCCCGAATGTGGGAGGCGCAGACAAGTCTGATTTTTATTGCTCATCCCTAGTTGCCCATGAGATGGTGGTGGTGAGCCGCCTTCTTGGACCACTACAGTCAGTGTGCTCCAGGTGCTTCCACAATGCAGTTAGGTAGGGAGTTTGGGATATTGACCCATCAGGTAGATAGTACTTGGCTGAATCAGCCTTGAGGAGGGCATCGATTTTCCAATTGCCATTATTTTAACACTAGTATTAACCCAAAATGGATTAAGGTAACATTGGTCAGAAAACCTAGGCCCAATTTGGTTAAAATTTGTGATCAATAAAGCAGTACAGGTGTTTAAACAGTTGCTTATCAGGAACAAGTTGAAGGATGTTTGAACAAAGGGGCCACAATTCTTGCCATCAGGAATTTAAGTCTTGGAAGCCAGAAATTCCAAGCTGTAAACAAATTGCTCACACAGCAGTGTTGGCTGCTGTGATCACCTCAGTACTTTTATTCTTGAAGTCTTTAACACATTCCGGATTTCTGAACAAAGGCTGTGGTGTGTTGAAAAATGTTTAAAAAGTGGCACTTCTGAAGGGATTTTTTTTTAGTCTGCCGTCATCGGTGATGCTTCCGAACAGCTGCGTTGCTATCGGTAACGCCAAAGCTCACCTTGACCCCCAGCAGCAAGGCGACCTGGGTTACTGTTAGCAGCACTCTTCCTGCCTCCAGCTTAACACACTGTATAGGTATTATTAACCACCAGCTTAACACTCTGTATACGTATCATTGTTCAACATATTTAGTGATAACAGGAAGGAAATCTTGCCCAACAAAATGGGTCAGATGTAAAATTCCTGCTCTCCCTCCTGAGGAGCAGTGGGTTGTTGGCCTTCAGGGCGGTTTTCATTTTCTGTTTCCCTTTTTCTTTCCAAAGAAGAAGATTGTTTTGCTCTGGAGCAGAGCCAAGGTGTCGCGGTGAAGGCACGGGGAGATGGTGTGCGCGAGATTCGGCAGCAGGAAGAGAATTGCGGGAACTGAGGAAATGAACTGGAGGGCAGCTGACAGAAGGAAGGAAGAGAATCATCCATCGAGGATAAAGGTCTGAAGAGATCCGGCTTTGGTTTGCTGCGGCACTTCCCCAGTGAAGGAAGAGCGGCGTCTAAATCTTTGCCAAACCCATTCAGCGTCGAGTGGGTGGACAGGCCAGACAGGTCGGAGCAGGACGTGGTGAGCCCAGTGTCGACATCGGTCTCTGCCGCATCTTCCAGGCCATGGACGGCGATCCCAGAGGTGACGCCAAGTGCCGGGATTCTGATTTTCTGACCTCTATGGCGTGGTGAAAGGGCCAGATCGCCCAGCGGCGAGGATGAGGAGGATGCTGAACTGCTGAAGGTCGGCAGACAGAACAAGGACTTACTGCGCTGGGCCACTCGTGAATTGCCAGAGGCACTCCTGGCCGTCCTGCCGGCATCCCCTTGGCAACCGATCCAGATGTCTTCTTGGGAACTCCCGCGGAATTGGCTGAACCCACTGGTGTGCTGGGGTTTGTGGTTAATCTGCCGGCGGCGACGGTATCTGTCTGGTGCATAGCCGAGGCACTGGGGAAGGAAGCAGCGCGGAGGGATGGAAGAGGTGCTTCTTGCTGTGACGAACTGAGGAACGACACTCCTCCTCCACGAGCTTCTGGACAAGCCCCGTACCTATAAAAACAACATTTCAAAAAACGTTCATGGCCACACATACTGCACATACAGTCTCCTGAACGATTCGCTTGCTAAATTATCAATTAATCTGGTGCCGGGTTTAAAAGGGGTCGATTTTGACTGCCGTTCACCTGGTGTTATCGGGGCAGTAATAGCCTCTAAATGGGATTGGTCGCCTTACCGCCAGCAACGTGGTCGGCTACATTTCGAAAGGGGATTTCCGTCGGATGTCCAAAGCGCTTGCCTATTTCAAACGATATGTCCCTTTTAGTATGGAAATCAGGGTGGTGCTGCAATGTAAATAGGATACTGATTGCCATTTTAGGTCAGAGCTTGCACAGTGCACAATCCGCCGGCGATGGATCTGAAGAGGCTCCTGCCAAAGGAATGTGTCAATTTAATTTCTGGGCCTTGGAGGAGCAGGAGTGTACCTCCAGGGACCACACAAATAATCTGGGCAATTGCCGCTCTGGGACGCCCCCCCCCCCCCCCCCAATCGACTGGAATGAGCTTTGATACAACCTCAATTGCACCACTGTTTCAATTTTGTGTTCTGATGGAGGGCACCCATCCGAAACTTGTCTTCTCTCATTACAGATGCAGAGTCAATTTTGATCACTTCACCTGAGGAAGGATATTGGGACTCTGGTGAGGGGCAGCGAGGATGACCCCCAGCCAGGCATCATTGAGCGTTTAAGGTAAATATGATGCCTTGGCTTTGTACTTGCAGGAAAGATGGGAAGTGAATATTGGGCGGGTTCTATTACGGGCAATCTGCTCTGCCAGTTTTATTGCCCCAATGGTGAAAATTAGAAGTCCCCCATTGGGGTCTCATAGGCAATCTGATCCGGGTATTCAAGATTACTAAAGTCATGGGCCCCATACATGCCGATTGTGCTTGATGTGACAGGGTTGGGTAGAACTAGGGCCACCCATAAAATTAGAAAGCACGGTGTGAGGTTGGATATCCAGTGGGTCTTCGCTCTGTTGAAGGGGATTCCAGAAGTAGTAGTGGGGCTGGATTCCTTGCAGTCCTTCAAGTAGGTGATAGAAGCATAGGAACAGGAGTTGACAATTCAGCCCCTCGAGCCTGTTCCGCCATTCAATTAGATCATGGCTGATCTGTACCATAACTGCTCTACCCACTTTGGTTCCATAACTCTTAACAGCCTTGCATAACAAAAATCTATCAATCTCAGTTGTGAAATTTTCAATTGACCCCCAGCCTCAGCAGCTTTTTGAGAGAGCAAGTTCCAGATTACCATTGCCTTTTGTGTGAAGGACTGCTTCCTGACATCCCCCCTGAATGGACGACCTCTAATTTTATGCTTATGCCCCCTTGTTCTTGGCTCCTCTACCAGAGGAAATAGTTTCTCTCTGTCTACCCTATTAAGCATCTTAAACACCTCAATTAGATTACCCCTTAATCTTCTATATTCAAGGGAATACAAGCCTAGCATATGCAACTGTCCTCATAATTTAAACATTTTAGCCCTGATAACATTCTGGTGAATCTGCCCTGCAACCCCTCCAAGGCCAAAATATCCTTCCTGAGATGTGGTGCCCAATACTGAATGCAGTTCTCCAGATGGGGTCTAACCCGAGCTCTGACAGCTGTAACATCACTTTCACCCCTTTATAGTCCATCCCCCTTGAGATAAAGGCCAACATGAAATTATATCGGGGAACAAGGAAATGGCAGACTTTAAACAAATATTTTGTACCTGTCTTCACAGTAGTATACCAAAAAGAGTGGGGAACCAAGGCGCTAATGAGAGCGAGGAACTTAAAGCAGTTAATATCAGTAGAAAAAAAGTACTTGAGATACTAATGGAACTAAAAGCCGACAAATCCCCTGGACCTGATGGCCGACATCCTACAGTTCTAAAAGAGGTGGCTGCAGAGATAGTGGATGCATTGGTTGTGATCTTCCAACATTCCCTAGATTCAGGAACAGTCTCAGTGGATTGGTAGCTAGCAAATGTAACCCCGCTATTCAAGAAAGGAGGGAGAGAGAAAACCAGAAACTACAGGCCCTACATCAATAGTCTAGAAAATGCTGGAATCCATTATTAAGGAAGTATTAACAGGGCATTCAGAAAATCATAATATGATTAGGCAGAGTCAACATGGTTTAATGAAAGGGAAATTGTGATTGACAAATTTATTGGAGTTTTTTGAGGATGTAACTAGCAGGGCAGATAAAGGGGAACCAATGGATGTAGTATAAATGGATTTCCAAAAGTCATTCAATAAGGTGCCTCATAAAAGGTTGTTAAGCAAGATAAAGGCATATGGGGTTGGGGCTAATGTATTAGCATGGCTAGAGGATTGATTAACAGACAGAAAACATAGAGTAGGAAGAAATGGGTTATGTCCAGATTGACAGGCTATAACTAGTGGGGTGCCGCAAGGATCGGTGCTGGGGCCTCAGCTATTTACAATCTATATTAATGACTTAGATGAAGGGACCAAGTGCAATGTATCCAAGTTTGCTGACGATACAAAGCTAGGTGAAAAAGTAAGATGTGAGGAGGACATGAAGAGTCTGCAAAGGGATATAGATAGATGAAGTGAGTGGGCAGTAAGGTGGCAGATGGAGTATAATGTGGGGAAATGTGAGGTTATTCACTTTGGCAGGAAGAATAGAAAACAGAATATTTTTTAAATGGTGGGAAACTATTAAACATTCAGAGAGATTTAGGTGTCCTGGTACAAGAAACACAGAGAGTTAGCATGCAGGTATAGCAAGCAATTAGGAAGGCAAATGCCATGTTAGACTTTATTGCTAGAGGGTTGGAGTACAAGAGTAAGGAAGTCTTGCTACACTTGTACAGGGCTCTGGGGAGACCACACCTGGAGAACTGGGCACAGTTTTGGTCTTTTTATTTAAGGAAGGACATACTTGCCATCAAGGCGGTGCAACAAAGGTTCATTAGATTAATTCCTGGGATGAGAGGGATGTCCTATGAGGAGAGATTGAGTAGACTGGGCCTTTGCTCGCTTGAGTTTGGAAGAATAAGGGGTGATTGCATTGAAACATATAAGATTCTGAGGGGGATTGACAGGATAGATGCTGAGAGTTGTTTCCCCTGGCTGGAGAGTCTAGAACTAGGGGGCACAGTCTCAGGATAAGGGGCTGGCCTTTCAAGACTGAGATGAGGAGGAATGTTTTCACTCAGAGGGTTGTGAATCTTTGGAATTCCCTGCCCCAAAGTGCTGTGGATACTCACTAGTTGAGTATATTCAAGGTTGAGATAGATAGATTTTTTGGACTCCAGAGGAATCAAGGGATATGGCGATAGGAAAGTGGAGTTGAGGTCAAAGATCAGCCATGATCTGATTGAATGGCGGAGCAGGCTTGAGGGGCTGTATGGCCTACTCCTGCTCCTTATTCTTATGTTCTTGTGTTCCATTAGTCTTTTAAATTATTTTTTGTACCTGTCCAGATAGACGGAATTCTGACAAATGAGGTGATCACAGCATATGGAAGGTCAGAGGAAATGATTATAGACAAGGGATTAAGAAGCCCGTAGAACTTGGCAGATGATCCAGGTGGGGCGTCGCAGAAAATACTTTGAAAGAGGTCCCTTTTTTTTTGCCTTTCCCAGAACGTGGACTTGTAGGAATGATTGATCGGTTGGTGCATGGGCAAGGAATCAGTAGAAGGATGGCCTTTTCTCATCCTGCATATATAAATGTTAAGAGATGTTTTTGGTTTGATTCCTGTAATGATAAGCAACTGGCCAGCTTGGTATCCCGCCTCCTGGTTGAGTTTGGGCCATCCCATTGTTATGGGTGCAAACCCACCGCTTAACCATTCTGTGGTACTTTATATTAGTATGAGATTATTCCTCTGCCCCCTCTATCTGTTTAATCATTTTTCAATAGTGCATACATGGAAGTAGATTTTATTATCCTTCTGATAACATAAAATTGCCTTGGTTTGCGGAAGGCCACTACCAGAGGGTGGGTCAGTATTAAGCGCACAGCCATGGCTCAGTGGTACATAAGAACATAAGAAATAGGAGCAGGAGTAGGCCATTTGGCCCATTGAGCCTGCTCCGCCATTCAATAAGATCACGGCCGATCTGATCTTGGCCTCAACTCCATTCCCTGACCCCTCCCCATAACCCTTGACTCTCACCTCACCTCTGCGTCAGAGGTCATGGGTTCATAGTCCCACCCCAGAGACTTGAGCATAAAATCTAGGCTGACACTGTAGTGCCGTACTGAGGGAGTGTCGCACTATTAGAGTGCTGACTTTCAGTTGGGACATTAAACTGCGGTCCTATCTGCTTTCTCAGGTAGACATAAAAGATCCCATGACACTATTCGAAAAAGAGCAGGAGAATTCTCCCCAGTGTCCAGCCAATATTTATCCAGCAACCAACATCACTAAAATTACAGATGATCTGATAATTTATGTAATTTCTGACTGTGGGATCTTGTGTGCAAATTGGCTGCCGTGTTTCCTATATTATAACAATTACTGCACTTCTAAAGGTGCTTCATTGGTTGTGAAGTGTTTTGGGACATCCTGTGGTGGTGACAGGCGCTGTGTAAATGCAAGTGTTTGTCCTTAAGAATGTAACCTATCTTGGGTTCAATCTACCTTGAGTCAATGTTAAGGTTGTCTTTTTGCAACTAATTACTGACAAACATTGTATGAGCAAAAATATAATCACCCCAAAGAGTTATGGGTTTCGAAGACCTGGGTCCATTTTTCAATGATTATTTTCTTCCACTAAAGTCTCCCTGGATTACAAACCTAACCCAATTGAGTGGACCGACTGGATATCTACTTCCTCTTACTCTGCGGGCTAGGGCCCATTTTCCCTACCAGTCCAATACGGCAAAAGTTTGTGCTATTTTACAGCTAGTATTGGAATTGTGCCTTTAGTTCATGCACCGATTTACCCTAAAATTCTGCAGCTGTCCCTATGGAGAGAGCACACTCCCACAATGTCTTGTGGCCAGTCAGTGGATTAAGAAAATGGTTCCCATTTCATTCAAAGTTGGGACTTTATTTAGCTTCACTGTGGACGGCTCTCAGTGTTAAGTGTGTGCTAAATGATGTATAAATCGGTTCCCTTGTAGAGCCAAAGCCTTTAAAGCCTATTACCTCACTCAGGGTTACCTAGCACTGCCTGGTATCTCCCGCTCATGTGTGTGCCAGAGAGAAAGTGCTCTAAATCCACATGAAACGGGTACTGACTAAAACAACAAAGACCATTTGTCTACTTGGCCACTCAATCACTCGGTCAACACTGAGCGACATCACAGCGACTTAGTGACAACTTAAAGCAGATATCAAAAAGCTGTGCCCACACCGTGCTGGGTTATTCAAGTATTTCTGCTTTATTTTTAGTAAGCATCGCTGTTGTTAGTATCCTTTTTATCTTCTGAAGGTTCTACTAAGGGGGAAAAATTAGGCTACTTACCACCACCCATTTGTGCTGAATCCCGCTCTAAGGCTCATCTCTGGTGTGGGATTCGGAGGCTGCCATTTTGATGAGGGCCATACAAGTCTGGAGGTTGACGTCAGTCGGCATGCAACGCCGACGTAATGCTACGCTCTGCGAACTTGGATCTTTGCAATGAGTTCAGCGCTGGGTCCTAAGATCACTCTGAAAAGCAAGTGTTCAGCAGACTGACAAAGACGCTGTCAGCACTTTGTAAAGGGACACACACACCTTTCAGGTAAGTTTGCATTTAGGCTTTTGGACTAGACTTTTAAAATATTTTATTGAAGTAGTTGCTTAGTGCAATACATGATGAACATTTTTGAAGTGTGCAGAGAGTGCTGCTGGATGCTTGCGAGGTCTCATATGGTAAAGGAAGGTCTCTGAGAAGACAGAAAATGCTGTTTCTCTCTTCAAAGATGCTCCCTGACCTGATGAATATTTCCAGCATTTTCTGCATTTATTTCAGATTTGCAGCATCCACTTGCAGAGGGAAGAGGAAGAAACAGAAGAGGAGGAAGTGCAAGGAAAGTTGCAATCCAGACAGCCCGTTTCTGGCCAGGATATCCGGGATGGAATCATCTGCCTGTGATAACAGTGACCACACCCCCAATTCCCCTTTCATAATTTGTCCCACACCTTACCTTCCCTCAGTTACTGACCATCACAGCGTCCTCTTCGCCAAGATACTGAAATAAACGCCATCACAAAGCAAATTTTCCAATCCAACTTTATACATCTATCCATCCAATGTGACATTGAGAAATCATCTAATAATCCTTATACATTCCCTTAGTGACTGTCTTATGTGTGCCTTTGCCTATCCTACTGATGACACACAGTGCTACCCCAGTGGCTGCAGCATGGCTGATGGAAGGCAGCTGACTTTCAGTGGGGAAGACTGCAGATGGCCTTGCTGGTCAACCTTGAGGAGCTGGTTACTGGGAGTGTGAAATCGAGTGACAGTGTTTCTTCTTCACTCTCTTAGTCTTCTCTCTTCTTCTTAGTCAAACACTGGCTGGGCAGGCTGCATTTCTTGGCAGTGTGAAATGAGGAAGGCACAAGGGTGGAGTTGTGGTGAGGGGAGGTGGGAAAGCAAGAGGTGCATGTGAGAAGCAGGATAATGTATGAGGATACCAGCACCTTGTATCCTTTCAGCCCTGCCACTGGCCAAGGGCTCAGCTATGTCCCTACCAAGAATAGCCAGCACCGTCTCCTCCAAGAGGGTGAGGTGAAGCTAGGAATGGGAGGTGTGCCTCGTGTTTGGTACAAATTGTTGGTAGATGAGTGATGTGGGGGCGGGGGGTGGGAAGTCGTGCATTGAGCAGTATGGGAGGCTGGTGGAGACGGCTTTTGAATATTCATTCAATGACTGTAACCAGTTATCTGAGGTCATGAAGTTTCTTTGAGCACTGGAGCCAGGTGGTGGGGGAGACAATGCTGGCAGTGACGGCCTCGGAGATGTACTCCCACATTGTTCTTTCTGCAGGGCCTCCTGGCCCCTGTGGGTAGAGGACCTCTTTGCAGTGTTGACCCCCTGCACAAAGCCGGAGTGCTGCATACGAGACCCTGGGTGCCCCTTCCCTGACCTGCTGAGCCATTTGTGTTAGTGCTGAAACACTTTTCCTATTTTATTTTGGTGCAGAAGGCAATTCAGCTTTAAGAGCAGAAGACTGTCATTTGGGAATTCTTTTTAATGTAAATTTTTTTTCAGGAGGCAGTTGAGCTGCCTATTTTTGAATGATTTTTATTTTTATCGTTTTAGAAGGCAGTTCCCCTTTAAGGGACCGATACTGCTTTCTAAAATGACAGGCTAGCTTTAAGAGAAAGCTGTCTTTGCTGCACTCACGTTGCAGCCACGCTATATTGGGCTTCCTGTTGCGACTACCACCACGAAAACCGGCCTTGCACAATGAGCTTTGCGCTGGGCTAATGTTAATTAGGAGGCAGCACTAATATTCAGGTGCTACTAGCGTCATTAATTTCGGCGGCCGTTAACGGCGGCCCGTGGTATCGATTCCCAGTGCTCTCAAATTTCTAGGCCAAAGTTTTTACTCAATCACGGTCTATTTTGACCTTTGGAGTGAGCGACCAGGAGAGGGCGCTGGTCAACTGCCCTATATTCGCCATCGGAGGCCCCCCACCCCCTCGCCCGCCATTTTGAGGCACCGGCTTTCACTTAAATCTGGCAGGTGAGCCGAGGACAGAAAACAGACTTGTGATGCCCTGAAGTGTGACACTTTTGTGTGGTGACCCTTCTGTGGTGCCCATGTTTTCAGATGTGATGCCTATATAGGAACTCAGGAATAGGAGTAGTCCAATCAAGCTCTTAAGTCTGTTCTGTCATTCAGTCCCAGGGCTGATCTGTGTCTCAACTCCATCTAACCGCCTTTGCTCCATATCCCTGACCCAACCAACATCAACTAATCTGAGTCTTGTAAATGTCAATTGACCCCCAGCACCCACAGCCTTTTGGGGAGACAGTTCCAGATTTCCACTACCCTTTGTATGAAAAATCATTTCCTGATTTTACTCCTAAATGGCCTAGCTTTTATTTTAAAATTGTGTCCCCTGGTCCTGGATTTCTCCACCAGAGGAAATAGTTTCTATCTGCTCTATTGAATCCTTTAATCATTTTCATCAACTCAATTAAATCACCTCTCAACCTTCTAAAAGGAAATGCCAACTAATTAACACTTTAAGCCCACAGTATCATTCTGGTGAATCTGCGCTGCATCCCCTCCAAGGCCAATATATCCTACTTGACAGAATCTAGTATCCCAGCTGGGGTTCAGCCAAAGCTCGGTACAACGGTTGCATTAATTCCTCACTTTTGTGTTCAAATCCCCTGGAGAGAAAGGCCAACATTTTATTAGCCTTTTTGATTGCTTTCTGTACTTGTGCACTAATTTTTAATTATTTGTGTACATGGACACCTCAATGTTTTTAGTACATTTTTTTAAGGCATGATGTGACAGGCACACTAGACATTGGACAATGTGCGTGTGTGAGTGAGTGAGAGTGAGTGTGTGTCTGTGCATGTGAGTGCGTATGTCAGTGCATGTATATGTGCATGTATATGTATGTGAGAACGTGCGGGGCACGAGAGTATGTATGTGAGCGAGTGTCCATGCATGTGAGAGATTGTGAGTGTGTGTGTGTGCGAATGCGATTGTCTTGTGTTGTGTATGTGTTTTTTCACTGAAAATGTGGTAAAGACAATAATTTTTTGTGGTGCAGTGTCTAATTTAGTCCACTCAGCAGGTATATAATTGGAATGTCAGTGCTGAGCAGAAAAACAAGCACACAATATAACACAAACACAATATAACACATGGAATTGCTTTGAGGGCCTGAGAAAGAAAGAGAGAGAAATAAAGAGAGGGGAAAAGATAGACTGTGGCCTACAAATTGGATAATGTCTGAAAGCGGTTTCAAGAGCCAGCGCTATTTGCCTGCACCTGTTGAAAGTGGTGCAGGCAGCACGCAAAATTCATGCTGCCTGCTCATTATATTGACCTCAGCGCTAAACTTGCTGCTGATTGGCTTAGTGCTGAACAGGGGCACAATATCGGGTGCAGCCTAAAGGCCGGTAATGTTTGACCTAGGTTCTCGGCACTACTTAAAGGGGAGGTGCTTTGTTGCAGCAGCACCTCATTGTCAGTCAGGCTGAAGCCATGGCACAACAACACAGAGAGAAAGCAAGAAGGTTTTCGGATGTTCTTGAGGCAGTGATAGTGGCAGTAGAAAGGCGGCGGGATGTCCTGTTCCCGTAGGGTGGCAGGAAGCCATCCAAGCCCACTTGCAGAAGGCTCTAGCAGGGGATAGCTACTTCTGTCATGGCCACCAGTGTCGTGCCGAGGACAAGGATCCAGTGCCGAAAGAAGTTTAATGGCCTCACGCGGCAGGTCAAGGTGAGTGAAGGCTTCAGCAAATGCTATATCCCATCATCTGCACCACAAGCCTCACACACTGCTTGATGCACCACACCCCATCATTCACCTACCAACAATCTCTACCCATCACCAATCATACCTCACAATCAGAGCTGCGCCACTCTCTCAGCCTTACCACTGCTGCAACACTCACATGCACATCTCACAACTTGCACACACTGAAAGCTATTCAACTATGGCAGGCACATCACCCAAACACATTGCTCCACAGTCACTCACACATGTCCCTTTCTCTTGCAGCCCAAAGCGGCTCACAACCGCCGGGAGCAGCGGCAGGCAGGAAGGAGCCAGGCCTCTTTATAGACCCTCAGCCAATTGGAGGGGTCTGTGCTCCACAAAGCCCTTGCTGACAATAATGGTATGGTCATTCCTAATCCTTCTCGCATCCCACAATCTTGTCTCAATTACACGCTGCTGACGGTGTATGCATGGACATGGTGCTTTCCCCCCCATCACAAATGGACTCTTGTGCCTTTCTGCTTTCAGATACCCAAGAACCGCCAGCAGATCAGCCTGCCCCTCATGTTGGGGAAGAGATTGAAGAAGAAGACGACGACACACCATCACTGCATCTGACACTTGCAGACACCAGCTCAGAAACTGGCAATATGCAGAATGTAGATGGTAGTATAGAGGGGTGATCTGCACATGGTGAGGCACTGGGCACGAGTGGGCTGCAGCAAGGCCTGGGGGAAAGAGTAGCTCAGGGGCCACCTCCCCGGGAATTTGATGAGGCAGCCTTCAGTAGAAGGGTCATACACACTAAAATCCTATGTGCAATGGGAAACCTGCCAGTGAGCCTTTTGTCTGTGTCAAGGAGCAGGCAGAAGTCCGGCTCCAACATTAGGCAGGGCTTGGTGCAGAGCTTGGAGCCCATTATTTCCAGGCTGGAAATGATGGACAACTCCAGGAGAGACCTTGTGGACCCAGCCATGATGCTGCGTGTGATGGGCGATGTCGCGGTTTCCATTGCAGCACAGGCGGAAGCGACCCAATGTTTCAGCGCTGCAGTGGAAGCTCAGACTGCTGCCATCATGGCTGGGTTTACAAGTGTTGGAAAGGGCTTGCAGGGTGTCGTGGCAGTTCAGCAATCTGTCCTCCAACAGATTACTAGGCATCCTGAGGTGCCACCCAGGGGATATGGCAGTGGGTCTGTGGAACAAGAACCTGCTGACCTCTCTCAGGTGGACAGCATTCTTACTCCCACACAGCAACTCGCCATTGTCCTTGTCGCTGCCTGTCAGCCAGTCAGCCCAGACTGCTGCCGCCCAGGCAGAGGTGGTGCAGTCTGCAGCCGGACCTTCTAGGCCGACAGCTGCTCGAGGTCGTCCTGCAAGGCCATCTGCAGTCTCCCCAACGGAAAGTCAGCAGCCTTCCATCAGCCATACAGCAGCCACTTGGGGAGGACTGCATAGGAGCACTAGAATAGGAAACGACACATGAACGACAGGCACTAAGGGATTGCACAAGGGTGATTAGTTCATAATGTAATGTTGATTGAACCGTGCTAAATGTATTAATTTTATTGGAATGTTTATTTTGTGGTGGCTCCCATTTTAGCTTTGTACCCAGGAGGATGCTGTGATGTTCCGTGATAAAGGGATGGTATGATGGGGATATGGTGAGCAACGGGGATCTGGGGTTTCATTCACTGGAATCAGACTCTGATGAGGTCTTCACAGACGGCCTGTTGGGAAGGGGGATCTGTTACCTGTCTCCTCCCTTTCTCCTCCTCTGAGGTAGTCCTGCCATCCCTGGTGGCAAGGGCTGTGCCCTCATAATGGCCAAGTTGTGAAGCATGCAGCAGACCACCACAAAATATGACACCCGCTCCATCCTGCACTGGAGGGCTCCTCCCGAGCGGTCAAGGCAGCAGAACCGTTACTTCAGCAACCCGATGGTCTGCTCGATGATGTTCTTGGTGGCAGCATGGCTGTCATTATCTGAGTGCTGGGCAAGCGTGGTGGGATTGCGGAGGGGAGTCATCAGCCAGATGCAGAGCGGATAGCCCTTGTCTCTGAGCAGCCATCCTTTGGATTGATGAGGTGGCTGAAAAATTGCAGGCTGGACACAGGATGAAGGCATCATCTCTGCTGCCAGGATAGTGGGCATTGACCATCATATGCTGGGCGTGGTCGCACAACAATTGCACATTAAGTGAGTGGGAGCCTTTGGAGTTACGGAAGATCTCAGGATTGCAAAGGCACATGGGTGCAGTCGATGGCGTCCTGCACCATGGATGGTGCTCGCAGGCCGTGGGGCCGCGCAGAATGCTGGGCCAGGTCGCCACGCTGCTGTTTCCGCTCCCCGGCCTGGCCGGCCTGCGAGCACCATAGGAGCAGGCTGGGGAGCGGAAGGAGCAGCGTGGCAGCATACCACTCCAGGGAGCAGCTCGTGCTGGAGCAGGTGAGCAACAGCAGCGAAGAGGGACGTCACCAAGATCCAGGTTGGTGATTGGAGAGTGGGCAGGTACATCAGGAGCGGCGAGGTCGGGGCGAAGGAGCGGCGAGAGATTGTAGAGGGACGTGATCGGGGCCCAGGAAAGGCGCGAGTTCGGGGCCCAGAAGAGGCAAGGACCCAGGGACAGCATGGGCCAGCCCTCACTGCGATATATGTGTGCACACTAGGTCCGTGCAGCAGAGCAGGTTTCCAGTCATCTTGGTTAATCCTAGCTCTGTCAAGCCTGTGTGATGGCTGGTGTGCAACGGTCACCACAAGTTAAAAAAAATCCAAGCACAGGCATCTTCCACCCTTCAAGATTTAGTTCGGACCTGGAATTTTAGGTCCATCATTGAAACACCTGTGAACATTTTGACGTATAAGCAAGTCATCCTCGATTTGAGGGACTGCCTATGATGATGATGATGATGCACCATGGAGCAGCCTGATATCCTGGCAAAGCCACATGCGCGCTCCTCCTGCTTCTCTCTGCTGATGTAGAGAGCCTCTGTCACCTCCTGGATACAGCAATTGACGGCAAACGGGAGATGTTAGCTATGCCTCCTGCTGCAGAATCAGAGAAGTTTACAGCACGGAAGGAGGCCATTTCGGCCCATTGTGACCGCGCGGCCAACAAGAGGCTATCCAGTTAAATCCCACTTTCCAGCTCTAGGTCTGTAGCCCTGCAGGTTACGGCACTTCAGGTACACTTCCAAGTACTTTTTACATGTGGTGAGGGTTTCTGCCTCTACCACCCTTTCAGGCAATGAGTTCCAGACCCCCACAATCCTCTGCGTGAAGAAATTTCCTCTCAAATCCCCTCTAAACCTTCTACCAATTACTTTAAATTTATGCAGCCTGGTTGCTGACCTCTCTGCTAAGGGAAACAGGTCCTTTCTATCCACTATATCGAGGCCCCACATAATTTTATACAGCTCAATGAGGTCTCCCCTCAGCCTTCTCTGTTCCACGGGAAAAAAAAACAGCCTTTCCAATCTGTCCTCATAGCTTAGATTCTCCACTCCCAGCAACATCCTCGTACATCTCCTCTGTACCCTCTCCAGTGCAATCACATCCTTCCTGTAATGCAGTGACCAGAACTAGAAACATAGAAACATAGAAAATAGGTGCAGGAGCAGGCCATTCAGCCCTTCTAGCCTGCACCGCCATTCAACGAGTTCATGGCTGAACATGAAACTTCAGTACCCACTTCCTGCTTTCACGCCATACCCCTTGATCCCCCGAGTAGTAAGGACTTCATCTAACTCCCTTTTGAATATATTTAGTGAATTGGCCTCAACTACTTCCCGTGGTAGAGAATTCCACAGGTTCACCACTCTCTGGGTGAAGAAGTTTCTCCTTATCTCGGTCCTAAATGGCTTACCCCTTATCCTTAGACTGTGACCCCTGGTTCTGGACTTCCCCAACATTGGGAACATTCTTCCTGCATCCAACCTGTCCAAACCCGTCAGAATTTTAAACGTTTCTATGAGGTCCCCTCTCACTCTTCTGAACTCCAGTGAATACAAGCCCAGTTGATTCAGTCTTTCTTGATAGGTCAGTCCCACCATCCCGGGAATCAGTCTGGTGAATCTTCGCTGCACTCCCTCAACAGCAAGTATGTCCTTCCTCAAGTTAGGAGACCAAAACTGTACACAATACTCCAGGTGTGGCCTCACCAAGGCCCTGTACAACTGTAGCAACACCTCCCTGCCCCTGTACTCAAATCCCCTCGCTATGAAGGCCAACATGCCATTTGCTTTCTTAACCGCCTGCTGTACCTGCATGCCAACCTTCAATGACTGATGTACCATGACACCCAGGTCTCGTTGCACCTTCCCTTTTCCTAATCTGTCACCATTCAGATAATAGTCTGTCTCTCTGTTTTTACCACCAAAGTGGATAACCTCACATTTATCCACATTATACTTCATCTGCCACGCATTTGCCCACTCACCTAACCTATCCAAGTCACTCTGTAGCCTCATAGCATCCTCCTCGCAGCTCACACTGCCACCCAACTTAGTGTCATCCGCAAATTTGGAGATACTACATTTAATCCCTTCGTCTAAATCATTAATGTATAATGTAAACAGCTGGGGCCCCAGCACAGAACCCTGCGGTACCCCACTAGTCACTGCCTGCCATTCCGAAAAGTACCCATTTACTCCTACTCTTTGCTTCCTGTCTGACAACCAGTTCTCAATCCACGTCAGCACACTACCCCCAATCCCATGTGCTTTAACTTTGCACATTAATCTCCTGTGTGGGACCTTGTCGAAAGCCTTCTGAAAGTCCAAATATACCACATCAACTGGTACTCCTTTGTCCACTTTATTGGAAACATCCTCAAAAAATTCCAGAAGATTTGTCAAGCATGATCTCCCTTTTACAAATCCATGCTGACTTGGACCTATCATGTCACCATTTTCCAAATGCGCTGCTATGACATCCTTAATAATTGATTCCATCATTTTACCCACTACTGAGGTCAGGCTGACCGGTCTATAATTCCCTGCTTTCTCTCTCCCTCCTTTTTATACAGTTCAAGCATAACCCCCCTGCTCTTGTATTCTATGCCTCGGTTAATAAAGGAAGCATTCTGTATGCCTTTTTAACCACCTTATCTACCTGGCCTGCTACTTTCAGGGATCTGTGGACATGCACTCCAAGGTCCTTTTGTTCTTCTACACTTCTCAGTGTCCTACCGTTTAATGTGTATTCCCTTTCCTTATTAGCCCTCCCCAAATGCATTGCCTCACACTTAAATTCCATTTGCCACTGTTCTGCCCACCTGCAGACTGGAAGGATCTGCTGGCGAAGAAATTGAGGGCCACGGTGACCTTGAGGGCTACTGGGAGAGCCATGTTCGCCATGCTCTGAAGCTGCAGGAGGGGGCAGAGATCTATGACCACCTCCTTGGTGAAGCGGAGCCTCCTAATACAGTGCTCCTCGCTTAAGTGAAGATAAGAGAAGTGCTCTTGGAAGAGCCTAGGTGGGTAAGGCCTCCCGTTGAGAGCCCTCCTGGTCCTCCTCCTCCCTCTGCACGCATCTTCTCTTTGCTGCCTCCGCCCCCCTCTTCCGAAGATACTCGAGAGCGAGGGGGATTGCCAGTAGAGGCCCCATGACTGTGAGCAAGTGTTATGTGCAGGAGCCTTTAATGAGAATGAAGGTGTTCTCCACTTGCACCAACACTCCATCACCTCAGCAACTTGAAACGAGTTTAGAAAGCTGCGGGAGTTTCAGAAAGTTACACAGAGCCAGTCAAACTGAAAAACCATGTCAGCTGTAAGTTGTTGATGATGATCCCTTTATATATCGCTGCTGGAGGCACCTTCCTGCTACTTCCAGTGTCCCTGCCTACTATGTGTGTGGGAAGTGTGTCCAGCTGCAGCTCCTGACAGACTGCATGATGGCACTGGAGCTGTGGATGGACTCACTCTGGAGCATGCGCGATGCTGAGAATGTTGTGGATAGCACATTTAGTGAGTTGGTCACACTGCAGGTAAGGGTTAGGACAGATAGTGAATGGGTGACCAAGAGACAAGGCAGGAGCAGAAAGGTAGTGCAGGAGTCCCCTGCGGTCATCTCCCTCCAAAACAGACATACCGTTTTGGATAATGTTGGGGGAGATGACTTACCAGGGGAAGGCACCAGCAGCCAGGTTCATGGCACCATGGGTGGCTCTGCTGCACAGAAGGGCGGGAAAAAGAGTGGGAGAGCTATAGTGATAGGGAACTCTATTGGAAGGAGAATAGATAGGAGTTTCTGCGGCCGCAACCGAGACTCCAGGATGGTATGTTGCCTCCCTGGTGCAAGGGTCAAGGATGTCTCGGAGTGGCTGCAGAGCATTCTGGAGAGGGAGGGTAAACAGCCAGTTGTCGTGGTACATGTAGGTACCAACGATATAGGTAAGAAGCGGGAAGAGATCCTACAAGCTGAATTTAGTGAGCTAGGAGTTAAATTAAAAAGTAGGACCTCAAAGGTAGTAATCTCTGGATTGCTACCAGTGCCACGTACTAATCAGAGTAGAGGGAGTAGGATAGTTAGAATAAATACGTGGCTTGAGCAGTGGTGCAAGAGGGAAGGATTCAAATTCCTGGGAAATTGGAACCAGTTCTGGGGGAAGTGGGACCTGCACTTGGGCAGGGCTGGAACTGATGTCCTGGGGGTAACATTTTCTAATGCAGTTCGGGAGTGTTTAAACTAATAAGGCAGGGGGATGGGAACCGATGCAGCGAGACAGGGTGAAGTAATATGGAGTCAGAAACAGATGGTAGAAAGATAAAAAGCAATAGTGGAAGGTCGAGTAAACAAAGGCAAGAAACAAAAAGGGCCACACTACATCATAATTCTAAAAGGACAAAGGGTGTTAAAAAAAACAAGCCTGAAGGCTTTGTGTCTTAATGCAAGGAGAATCCGTAATAAGGTGGATGAATTAACTGTGCAAATAGATGTTAACAGATATGATGTGATTGGGATTACAGAGACGTGGCTCCAGGATGATCAGGGCTGGGAACTCAACATCCAAGGGTATTCAACATTCAGAAAGGATAGAATAAAAGGAAAAGGAGGTGGGGTAGCATTGCTGGTTAAAGAGGAGATTAATGCAATAGTTAGGAAGGACATTAGCTTGGATGATATGGAATCTATATGGGTAGAGATGCGGAACACCAAAGGGCAAAAAACGTTAGTGGGAGTTGTGTACAGACCTCCAAACAGTAGTAGTGATGTTGGGGAGGGAATCAAACAGGAAATTAGGCATACATGCAATAAAGGTGCAGCAGTTATAATGGGTGACTTTAATATGCACATAGATTGGGCTAGCCAAACTGGAAGCAATACGGTGGAGGAGGATTTCCTGGAGTGCATAAGGGATGGTTTTCTAGACCAATATGTCGAGGAACCAACTCGGGGGGAGGCCATCTTAGACTGGGTGTTGTGTAATGAGAAAGGATTAATTAGCAATCTCGTTGTGCGAGTCCCCTTGGGGAAGAGTGACCATAATAAGGTGGAATTCTACATTAGGATGGAGAATGAAACAGTTAATTCAGAGACCATGGTCCAGAACTTAAAGAAGGGTAACTTTGAAGGTATGAGGCGTGAATTGGCTAGGATAGATTGGCGAATGATACTTAAGGGGTTGACTGTGGATGGGCAATGGCAGACATTTAGAGACCGCATGGATGAACTACAACAATTGTACATCCCTGTCTGGCGTAAAAATAAAAAAGAGAAGGTGGCTCAACCGTGGCTATCTAGGGAAATCAGGGATAGTATTAAAGCCAAGGAAGTGGCATACAAATTGGCCAGAAACAGCAGCGAACCCGGGGACTGGGAGAAATTTAGAAATCAGCAGAGGAGGACAAAGCGTTTGATTAGGGAAGGGAAAATAGAGTACGAGAGGAAGCTTGCAGGGAACATTAAGATGGACTGCAAAAGCTTCTATAGATATGTAAAGAGAAAAAGGTTAGTAAAGACAAACGTAGATCCCCTGCAGTCAGAATCAGGGGAAGTCATAACGGGAAACAAAGAAATGGCAGACCAATTGAACAAGTACTTTGGTTCGGTATTCACTAAGGATGACACAAACAACCTTCCAGATATAAAAGGCGTCAGAGGGTCTAGTAAGAAGGAGGAACTGAGGGAAATCCTTATTAGTCGGGAAATTGTGTTGGGGAAATTGATGGGATTGAAGGCCGCTAAATCCCCAGGGCCTGATGGTCTGCATCCCAGAGTACTTAAGGAGGTGGCCTTGGAAATAGCGGATGCATTGACAGTCATTTTCCAACATTCCATAGACTCTGGAGCAGTTCCTATGGAGTGGAAGGTAGCCAATGTAACTCCACTTTTTAAAAAAGGAGGGAGAAAAAAAACAGGGAATTATAGACCGGTTAGCCTGACATCGGTAGTGGGTAAAATGATGGAATCAATTATTAAGGATGTCATAGCAGCGCATTTGGAAAGAGGTGACATAATAGGTCCAAGTCAGCATGGATTTGTGAAAGGGAAATCATGCTTGACAAATCTTCTGGAATTTTTTGAGGATGTTTCCAGTAGAGTGGACAAGGGAGAACCAGTTGATGTGGTGTATTTGGACTTTCAGAAGGCTTTCGACAAGGTCCCGCACAAGAGATTAATGTGTAAAGTTAAAGCACATGGGATTGGGGGTAGTGTGCTGACGTGGATTGAGAACTGGTTGTCAGACAGGAAGCAAAGAGTAGGAGTAAATGGGTACTTTTCGGAATGGCAGGCAGTGACTAGTGGGGTACCACAAGGTTCTGTGCTGAGGCCCCAGCTGTTTACATTCTACATTAATGATTTAGACGAGGGGATTAAATGTAGTATCTCCAAATTTGCGGATGACACTAAGTTGGGTGGCAGTGTGAGCTGCGAGGAGGATGCTATAGGCTGCAGAGTGACTTGGATAGGTTAGGTGAGTGGGCAAATGCATGGCAGATGAAGTATAATGTGGATAAATGTGAGGTTATCCACTTTGGTGGTAAAAACAGAGAGACAGACTATTATCTGAATGGTGACAGATTAGGAAAAGGGGAAGTGCAACAAAACCTGGGTGTCATGGTACATAAGAACATAAGAATTAGGAACAGGAGTAGGCCATCTAGCCCCTCGAGCCTGCTCCGCCATTCAATAAGATCATGGCTGATCTGGTCGTGGACTCAGCTCCACTTACCCGCCCTCTCCCCGTAACCCTTAATTCCCTTATTGCTTAAAAATCTATCTATCTTTGACTTGAAAACATTCAATGACCTAGCCTCAACTGCTTCCTTGGGCAGAGAATTCCACAGATTCACAACCCTCTGGGAGAAGAAATCCTTTCTCAACTCGGTTTTAAATTGGCTCCTCTGTATTTTGAGGCTGTGCCCCCTAGTTCTAGTCTCCCCTACCAGTGGAAACAACCTCTCTGCCTCTATCTTGTCTATCCCTTTTATGATTTTAAATGTTTCTATAAGATCACCCCTCATCCTCCTGAACTCCAACGAGTAAAGACCCAGTCTACTCAATCTATCATCATAAGGTAACCCCCTCATTTCTGGAATCAGCCTAGTGAATCGTCTCTGTACCCCTTCCAAAGCTAGTATATCCTTCCTTAGGTAAGGTGACCAAAACTGCACGCAGTACTCCAGGTGCGGCCTTACCAATACCTTATACAGTTGCAGCAAGACCTCCCTGCTTTTATGCTCCATCCCTCTCGCAATGAAGGCCAACATTCCATTCGCCTTCCTGATTACCTGCTGCACCTGCAAACTAACCTTTTGGGATTCATGCACAAGGACCCCCAGGTCCCTCTGCACCACAGCATGTTGTAATTTCTCCCCATTCAAATAATATTCCCTTTTACTGTTTTTTTTCCCAAGGTGGATGACCTCACACTTTCTGACATTGTATTCCATCTGCCAAACCTTTGCCCATTCGCTTAACCTATCCAAATCTCCTTGCAGCCTCTCTGTGTCCTCTACACAACCCGCTTTTCCACTAATCTTTGTGTCATCTGCAAATTTTGTTGCACTACACTCTGTCCCCTCTTCTATGTCATCTATGTATATTGTAAACAGTTGTGGTCCCAGCACTGATCCCTGTGGCACACCACTAACCACCGATTTCCAACCGGAAAAGGACCCATTTATCCCGACTCTCTGCTTTATGTTCGCCAGCCAATTCTCTATCCATGCTAATACATTTCCTCCGACGCCACGTACCTTTATCTTCTGCAGTAACCTTTTGTGCGGCACCTTATCCAATGCCTTTTGGAAATCTAAATACACCACATCCATCGGTACACCTCTATCCACCATGCTCGTTATATCCTCAAAGAACTTCAGTAAGTTAGTTAAACATGATTTCCCCTTAATGAATCCATGCTGCGTCTGCTTGATTGCACTATTCCTATCTAGATGTCCCGCTATTTCTTCCTTAATGATAGTTTCAAGCATTTTCCCCACTACAGATGTTAACCTAACCGGCCTATAGTTACCTGCCTTTTTCCTGCCCCCTTTTTTAAACAGAGGCGTTACATTAGCTGCTTTCCAATCCGCTGGTACCTCCCCAGAGTCCAGAGAATTTTGGTAGATTATAACAAATGCATCTGCTATAACTTCCGCCATCTCTTTTAATACCCTGGGATGCATTTCATCAGGACCAGGGGACTTGTCTACCTTCAGTCCCATTAGCCTGTCCAGCACTACCCCCCTAGTGATAGTGATTGTCTCAAGGTCCTCCCTTCCCACATTCATGTGGCCTGCAAATTTTGGCATGGTTTTTGTGTCTTCCACTGTGAAGACGGAAGCAAAATAATTGTTTACGGTCTCAACCATTTCCACATTTCCCATTATTAAATCCCCCTTTTCATCTTCTAAGGGACCAACATTTACTTTAGTCACTCTTTTCCGTTTTATATATCTGTAAAAGCTTTTACTATCTGTTTTTATGTATTGTGCAAGTTTACCTTCGTAATCTATCTTCCCTTTCTTTATTGCTTTTTTCGTCATTCTTTGCTGTTGCTTAAAATTTTCCCATTCCTCTAGTTTCCCACTAACCTTGGCCACCTTATACGCATTGGTCTTTGATTTGATACTTTCCTTTATTTACTTGCTTATCCACGGCTGGTTATCCCTTCTCTTGCCGCCCTTCTTTTTCACTGGAATATATTTTTGTTGCGCACTATGAAAGAGCTCCTTAAAAGTCCTCCACTATTCCTCAATTGTGCCACTGTTTAGTCCTTGATTCCAGTCTACTTTAGCCAACTCTGCCGTCATCCCACTGTAGTCCCCTTTGTTTAAGCATAGTACGCTCGTTTCTGACACAACTTCCTCATCCTCAATCTGTATTACAAATTCAACCATATTGTGATTGAAGGTTGGCATGCAGGTACAGCAGGCGGTTAAGAAAGCAAATGGCAGGTTGGCCTTCATAGCGAGGAGATTTGAGTACAGGGCAGGGAGGTGTTACTACAGTTGTACAGGGCCTTGGTGAGGCCACACCTGGAGTATTGTATACAGTTTTTGTCTCCTAACTTGAGGAAGGACATTCTTGCTATTGAGGGAGTGCAGTGAAGGTTCACCAGACTGATTCCCGGGATGGTGGGACTGACAAATCAAGAAAGACTGAATCAACTGGGCTTGTATTCACTGGAGTTCAGAAGAATGAGAGGGGATCTCATAGAAACATTTAAAATTCTGATGGGTTTAGACAGGTTGGAAGCAGGAAGAATGTTCCCAATGTTGGGGATGTCCAGAACCAGGGGTCACAGTCTAAGGATAAGGGGTAAGCCATTTAGGACCAAGATGAGGAGAAACTTCTTCACCCAGAGAGTGGTGAACCTGTGGAATTCTCTACCACAGAAAGTTGTTGAGGCCAATTCACTAAATATATTCAAAAAGGAGTTAGATGTAGTCCTTACTACTAGGGGGATCAAGGGGTATGGCGAGAAAGTAGGAATGGGGTACTGAAGTTGCATGTTCAGCCATGAACTCATTGAATGGCGGTGCAGGCTCGAAGGGCTGAATGGCCCACTCCGGCACCTATTTTCTATGTTTCTATGTTTCTATGAACACTTGGTCAGCTGGTCGTCATTAACACAGGCCGGTAAATGGAGCGGCAAACGTGAAAGCGGCAGATTGGACGTCAGTTGAGGATTGCACAGTCACTGAGGGTGCGCTCTGCACAATCTGCAAATCTCCAGCGAGCACGACCATCGGCAGCGCTGTCGACCTGCCCAAAATGGCAGCCACCTCAGGAAATTGCAGACGCGGGCAGACGCCATTTTTCTTTCAAAACGGACCTTAACAGTCAGCGCTAAAACCCCCAATTTCTAGACCCAGAAACTTTTTAGGCATATGAAATCTTTTTACAAAGTCCTCTTGTTAAATCGTTCTTCTGTTTCGAGGTTTGTATGTGTGCATGTGTGTGTGTAAAGCAGTCATGTGATTGGATACACTCCCAGGAATTTCCTTATTTTTGCCAAAACACAAACTTGATTTGAAAAGTCAGATTCACAGGGAAGAATAATCAATATACCTGGTAAAAGTTTCTCCTGTTGGATTTCTAATCCTATCTCAGAAAACCATTGTGGTCTTTACTAACTGGCCGATGAAACTGGGACTTATGGACTGGCCCTTCACGCCGCAGGAAAGTAGAAATTGCCAGGTGTTAATTTTTTTTCCCAAATAAGGTTTATTGATATTAGGAGCTGCTGCCTGGCAGACTCAGGGCCGCAAAGGTAAACGTTTGCCATGGTTGCCAGTCGTCCGTTCCAACATTTTATGCAGTAGGCCCAACTCTCAGCCGCCGTTAACAGGCCAGCAATGCCATTTCAACATTGCCGGCTCGTATGGGTTTTACCCCCGGAATCAGGGAATGTCAGCAGCCAGCCTAGTAAACGGGGTGGTGGGGATAGGACCGTGCAATGGCACGGAAGTCCCGAGCCAGCCAGGATTCCCCCGCCCCCCCCCCCTCCACCCCCCGAACACATCCAGTGAAGGGACATCTATGCAACAGTAAGAGAGTTACCAACTCTGGTCTGACGTATTCCTTCAGGTTTCATCACACGACCCCCTGCCTCCCAACCCCCGCTCAGCCATTTTCCTCATCTCTCATATTTTTATTACCAATAAAAAAGTGTTCCTTTTTTTTTAATGCTGCTGTGATTTTTCTCCCGGAGTTTCTCGCAGGGCTGACCAGGAGATTAATCTTTAATTCCTGGAGACTCCAGGACAATCCTGGAGGGTTGGCAACCCTGAACGGTAATAGCTGATCCCTGATCATTGTGTCAACTACTTTTTATGGCACCTGTTTTAAACACGCCTTTCCACGGTCGCGCCTGTGCGGATATGACACCGAATTAAGTCAGTAGTATTTAATATTATCGAGTAAAATGTAGGGGCCCCCAAACCGCCCCTTTTTGCAGGGCTCCCGCAAGGCACAGGCCACTCACGTGGTAAAGCCGGGGAGACAGCTTTGTAGCGACTGCATGGGCATGTGTTCCAGTGTTGCCAACTGCGCCCTAGGTGTGGTCTTCCCACGGGCAGATGGCTCCTGTGGTTGCATGTGTGTAACAAACGCAGCCATTCTGGGGACGAGGTAGCTCCTCCTGTCAATGAGCCGGAAAAACGGTGGGTCTCCGTCGAAGCTAGAAATTTCACTCTTACTTTAAAATATGCCATTTTCTAAAAATGTGTTTTAAAAAAAAACATAGACATGGGGTGCTACTTTAAACAAAACATGTCTCCCCCCCCCCCCCCCCGCCCCCACCTCTCCTCCCCCAGCGTTTCCTTTCCCTCAGCACCAGGGGGCGATATTACCTGTAACAGCAGCTTGTTGCCATCATAGTCTTCCGTTTGCCACCTCACGTCACTGATTGGGCTGCAGGGATTGGGCAGGAGCGGGACGAGGTGTCCGATGTTGTGAACTCTGAACTCGAGCACAGCCGATTCAGTGGGAGTGGGGCACTGACCCTTTGGGAGCCTCTTCAGCGAGAGCTGAATATCGACGTCCATGTTGGAATAAACCGTGAAAAACACAAAGTCCGGCTTCCGCTTAGATGCCTCTCTTCTCAGGATCAGCTGGTACATCCGGACTGTGTCCACAAAGTTGTCAAAGCTGCAGTAAATGGTGAAGCGGATAATTTCTTTCCCATAGTGCACCTGTCTGATGGCCCAGAGAGCCGCGTGATTGGCCAGAGTGAAGAAGTCCTGGTTCCTGGGCATGTAAGGGAGAATACTGCCCTTGACGCGCTCGGTATGGTGATATTGCCACGGGGGATGGAGAAAGCGCTCGTGGAGCTGAGAGATCTGTTGCCCGCACTCTTCGTGGACGAAAATGATCACGGCCAACGCCGGCTGGACCACAATGCCGCCGCTGCCAGTCCTTAGTGGCTGCGAGGAGCCACGCTCTGAGGCGATAAAGAGCCGCAGGTCAGGGTTAATCCAGGTTGTGAGGCTGTCGATGGCACTCTGCAGGGCTGCCGAGTTACCTGGGTTGGTGATGATGTGCATGGTGACCAGGAAGGGATCAGGCACGGCCTCTAAGGACAGCTTGCCTGCACATGGGAAAGGGTGAGAAGAGAAAGACATTTGGGTTATTGTCACCACGGAATCTTACAGCACAGAAGGAGGCCATTCGGCCCATCGTGCCTATGCTGAATTCTTTGAAACGGCTATCCAATTAATCTCACTCCCCCGCTTTTTCTCCATACCCCTCCAATTTTCTCCTTTTCAACTATATCTCCAATTCCTTTATGAAAGTTACTGTTGAATCTGCTTCCACCACCTTTTCAGGCAGTGCATTCCCGATCACAACAACTTGATGCGTAATAAGAATTATCTTCATCCCCCCCCCCTCTGGTTCTTTTTCCAATTCTCTTAAAGCCAATAACCTCTGGTTTATGTGCTCAAGTCTCTGGAGCAATCAGAAAAGCAATCGTTCACACTAACTGGCTTGAAATGATAAAATGTGTCTGATGGTGAGATCATTGAGAAGCAAGAGCAGGAAGAATGGCACACAAGAGGTTAAAATCTGGTCACACCAGGCGAAGCCCAGAGCAAGCAATCATAAAAGTTAGTAAATGAGGAAGAACTAAAAATTCATTCGTGTCTTTGCCATTTTTGAGTTAAACTTTCTTGCGAGACTGGATCCCATATTTCCCGATTCGGTATCTATGCTATGTACAAGGTCCTCAATAGCAATTGAGGGAGATTCAGCTTAGAAATACCTAGAAGGTACAATACGTAAACAGGCCATCCCACCCACTAGTCCATGATCACCTTGCACATGAGCAAATGGTCCCAATCCCATTTATCCGCCCTGGTCCAGTATCACTTCATCTCCTATTACTTTATCCACCTGTTCAAACTAATCTTGAATGTTGACATTGTTCCTGGGTCAACCACTAACTCTGGGATGAAATTCCGCAGCCTCACAATTCTCTGTACAGAAGTTTCTTTTGCCCTCCATTCTAAATCTCTTCTATTTACTGCTGTATCCATGACCCCTCATTCTTGATGCCTCAACTACTGTAAACTGTTTTGTATGGAGAAAGAGTCAGATTGAACACTGTGAGCTCAAAGTAAAGTGTGATCTTAGTCTTTTATTGCAGGTCTCCAGAGTGCCTCTCCAACCTGTGAGGCCTCCTTAAATACCTGTGCTCCCAAGGGATTATGGGATCCCTTGGGACTTCAGGGGCTGAGCCCTCTGGTGGCTGTACAAAGTAAATAGAAGTTTACATATATAACAACACTCACCCCCCAAAGTCAATAGTGTAACTATTTACAATGTGAGTCGATCTGGGGCCCTTCTTGCCCTGGTTGATCGTCTCAGTGTGAAAGCTGGTATTGTTGAATCATTTGTTGGGCCCTCACTGGGCAGCTGTGCAGCTGGCCTTGCTGGGCTGCCTGGTGTGTTGGGCCCTGCTGGGCTGCTGTGGATGATGGGTTCTGCTTCGTGGTCAACCGCAGTGTCGGTTGCCACTGGTGTGTATGTTGGGGGATCAAAAAAGGTAGGGTCCAAGGTGGGTTGCTCAGGATAGTCTGTGAATCTGAGTTTGATTTGGTCCAAGTGTTTCTGGTGAATTAATTCATTTGACCCGAAACATCCTGCTCCCCTCTTTGGCCATGACAGTGTCGGGAAGCCACTTGGGACCTTGTCCATAATTCAATACAAATACAGGATCGTTGATTTCAATCTCGCGTGACACATTTGCGCTATCATGGTATGCACTTTGTTGATGCTGCCTGCTCTCTACCTGTTCAAGTAGATCAGGGTGAACTAACGAGAGCCTTGTCTTAAGTGCTCTTTTCATGAGCAGTTCAGCAGGTGGAACCCCAGAGAGCGAGTGGGGTCTCGTGCGGTAGCTAAGCAGGACTCTGGATAGGCGAGTCTGCAGTGAGCCTTCAGTTACCCTCTTCAAGCCTTGCTTGATGGTTTGCACTGCTCTCTCTGCCTGACCATTGGACGCTGGTTTAAACGGGGCAGATGTGACATGTTTGATCCCATTACTGGTCATGAATTCTTTGAACTCAGCACTGGTAAAACATGGCCCATTGTCGTTCACCAGGACATCGGGTAGGCCGTGAGTGGCAAACATGGCCTGCAGGCTTTCAGTGGTGGCAGCAGACATGCTAGTCGACATTATCTCAGATTCAATCCACTTGGAGTACCTGTCTACAGCCAGAAGGAACATTTTACCCAAGAACGGGCCTGCATAGTCAACCCTAGACCACGGTTTGGAGGGCCAAGACCATAAACTTAGCGGCGCCTCCCTGGGTACATTGCTTAACTGCGAGCATGTATTACATCTGTGAACGCAGGACTCTAAGTCCACATTGATACCGAGCCACCACACGTGGGATCTGGCTATAGCTTTCATCATTACGATGCCTGGGTGGGTACTGTGGAGGTCATTGATGAAGGTTTCTCTGCCCTTCTTGGGAACCACTACACAATTGCCGCACAGAAGGCAGTCTGCCTGTATAGACATTTCATCTTTGCGCAGCTGGAATGGCTTTATCTCTTCCTGCATTTCCACTGGGACACTGGATCAGCTCCCGTGAAGCACACAGCTTTTGACTAGGGATAATAAGGGGTCCTGGCTTGTCCAGGTTTTGATCTGCCGGACAGTGACGGGTGATTGCTCACTCTCAAATGCTTCCATAACCATGGCTAGATGTGCGGGCTGTGCCATTTTCACCCCCGTGGTGGGCAATGGCAGCCTACTGAGAGCATCGGCGCAGTTTTCTGTGCCTGGCCTGTGGCAGATGGCGTAGTTGTATGTAGACAACATGAGCGCCCATCTCTGGATGCGGGCCAATGCGTTGGTATTTATCCCTTTACACTCGGAAAATAGGTATATTAGTGGCTTATGATCAGTTTCCAATTCGAATTTTAGCCCAAACAGGTATTGATGCAATTTCTTTACCCCATAGACATACGCTAATGCTTCTTTCTCAATCATGTTGTAGGCTCTCTCAGCCTTAGACAGATTCCTGGATGAATAAGGAACCGGTTGCAGTTTCCCGAAATCATTAGCTTTTTGCAATACACACCCGATGCCATATGACGGCACATCACATGCTAGTACCAAATGCTTACACGGATTATACAACACAAGCAATTTGTTTGAACATAACAATTTTGAGCAAGGCATTTTCTTGGCTTTTGCCCCAAACCCATTCGTCCCCTTTTTGTAGTAAGACATGCAGTGGTTCTAACAGTGTGCTGAGACCTGGTAAGAAGTTACCAAAGTAGTTCAGGAGTCCCAGAAATTACCACAGCTCTGTCACATTCTGTGGCCTCGGGGCGTTCTCGATTGCCTCCATCTTCACGTTGGTGGGCCTGATGCCGTCCGCTGCAATCCTCCTTCCCAAGAACTCCACTTCAGGTGCCAGGAAACGCACCGAGCATTTTAACCTGAGCCCCACGCGGTTGAGTCGACTAAGAACCTCCTCCAGGTTCTGCAGATGCTTGGCTGTGTTCTGACCTGTGACCAAGATGTCGTTCTGGAAGACCACGGTGTGCGGGACCGACTTCAATAAGCTTTCCATGTTTCTCTGGAATATCGCCGCCGCTGATCGAATTCCAAATGGGCATCTGTTATAAATAAAAAGACCTTTGTGCGTATTGATGCAGGTGAGGCTCTTTGATGATTCCTCCAGTTCCTGTGTCATGTAGGCTGAAGTCAGATCCAGCTTCCTGAACATCTTTCCTCCCACCAGCGTTGCAAAGAGGTCATCGGCCTTTGGTAGCGTGTATTGGTCCTGCAGGGAGAAACGATTGATAGTTACTTTGTAATCACCACAGATTCTGACGATGTCGTCTCCCTTGACGACAGGAACGATCGGACTGGCCCACTTGTTGAACTCGATCAGTGAAATGATGCCCTCTCTTTGCAGCCAGTCTAGCTCGATCTCTACCCTTTCTCTCATCAAGTACGGTACTGCTCTCGTCTTGTGATGGATGGGTCGTGCCCCCGGAATTAGGTGGATCTGCACTTTTGCTCCTTGGAATTTCCTGATGCCCGGTTCGAACAGCGAAGGAAATTTGTTTAAGACCTGGGCACACGAAGTGTCGTCAGTGGGCGATAGCACTCGGACATCATCCCAGTTCCAGCCAGTATCTTTCCCAGACAACTCCTGCCGAGCAGCGTGAGACCATCGCTCGGTACCACCCAGAGTGGTAGCTTGTGCACCGCTCCATCGTAGGAGACCTTTACGGTAGCACTGCCGATTACGGGAATCAGTTCTTTTGTGTAAGTTCTTAGTTTCGTGCGAACTGGAGTTAAGACTGGCCTTGAGGCCTTGTTGCACCACAAAGTCTTTTTGCCCACGATGGAATGGCTCGTGCCCGTGTCCAGCTCCATTGACACCCGGAGTCCATTTAGTTCAACATTCAGCATTATTGGGGGACAATTCGTGGTGAATGTGTACACCCCATGTACCTCTGCCTCCTCGGTCTGAGGCTCTGGTTCGTTGTGATCCTCCGTGGATCTGTCCTCCTCTGCAACATGGTGGTTTGCAGGTTTAGCAGGGTTTGCAGCTCGCCTGCACATTCGTTGGAGGTGTCCCACTATTCCACAGCCCTTGCAAACATACCCTTTGAATCGGCATGAATGGAAATGATGATCACCCCCACAGCACCAATAAGCTGTTAATTGCCTTGCATTCATCACCCTTGATGGTGGACTCTGAGACATCTGCGAATGTGCAGCTGCAGGCATGTGTGACCTGCTGTGTACGTTACGATTCGAAAACAACATCACTTTGTTCACAATACTTGTAGCAGCACTTATGTGCTGAGAGATTTGCTTCGTATTGTCACTGGTAGCAATGAACGCCTGGGCTATCGCTATGGCCTTACTCAAGGTTGGGATCTCTACAGTCAAAAGTTTGTGAAGTATGGTTTCGTGGCCAATGCCAAGTACGAAAAAGTCTCTGAGCATGTGCTCCAAATGTCCTTCAAATTCACAATGTCCTACAAGGCATCTTAGCTCGGCGACATAACTCACCACTTCCTGGCCTTCAGATCTTTTGTAGGTGTAGAACCGGTACCTCGCCATCAGAACGCTTTCCTTCGTGTTCAAATGCTCTCGGACTAGTGTGCACAAATCATCATACGATTTCTCCGTGGGTTTCGCTGGAGTGAGCAGATTCTTCATGAGGCCATATGTTGGTGCCCCACAGATGCTGAGGAGGATCACCCTTCGTTTGGCAGCGTTCTCTTCCCCATCTAGCTCGTTGGCCATGAAGTATTGGTCAAGTCGCTCCACAAAAGTTTCCCAATTATCTCCCTCCGAGAATTTCTCCAGGATGCCCACTGTTCTCTGCATCTTTGGGTTCGCTATCTGTATCGCGTCGCCAGTTGTTATATATGGAGAAAGAGTCAGACTGAATACTGTGAGCTCAAAGTAAAATGTGACCGTAGTCTTTTATTGCAGGTCTACAGAGTGCCTCTCCAATCTGTGAGACCTCCTTAAATACCTGTGCTCCCAAGGGATTATGAGATCCCTGGGACTCCAGGGGCTGAGCCCTCTGGTGGCTGTACAGAGTAAATACAAGTTTACATATATAACATAAACAATCTGCTGCTATCTACCCTGTCCCATCCTTTCATCATTTTAAATACTTCTAATAGACCACGCCATAATCTGCATTGTTTAAATGAAAACGGCCTCAACTTTTCTAGTCTTTCTTCCTATTTGGCTTTCAAAGAGTGGGGGAGAGAACTGGGGTTATAGGTTTTAACCCCATATTTGACAGGTGCTTGGTCTAGGCTGGGATTGGTGAATATGCTCTTAGAATTCTGTTGTTGGGGTACGAAAAAATGTCATTTGTTATGAAACCCATCACAGTAGTATTTTACAGTTGGTACATGCTATTTGAATTGTCAGAAAGTTTAGTAGTCAGAGCATTAGTCTAGACTTTCTAGTCGATACTACTTTAGTACTCGTGGTAACCCATTTAAATTAATTCGGCAGCATTATGCTATTGTATCCTGGAGTTAGGTTGCACATTCCCACCTATTCATAGTCAATGGGGAAAATCTAATCAGAAGGTCATGGATTCAGGTTCCACTCTTGGGACTTGTGCATAAAATCCAGGCCGACACTTCAGTGCAGTACTGAGGGAGAGTTGCACTGTCAGAGATGCTGTCTTTCAGATAAAACGTTGAATCGAGACCCCGTCTACCCGCTCAAGTAGATGTAAAAGATCTTTTGATAATATTTGAAGAAGAGCAGGGGAGTTCTCCCCGGTGTCCTGGCCAATATTTATCCCCTCAACTAACACCACTAATACAGTATATAATGGTCAGTTGCTTCATTGTTGTTTGTGGGAGCTTGCTGTGTGCAAACTGACTGCCGTGTTTCCTACATTACAAAAGTAACCACACTTCAAAAGTACTTCATTACCTGTGAAACCCTTTGAGATGACCTGATGTCATGAAAGGCACTAAATAAATACAAGTCTTTTCTTATCTTATCCTACAATCATCCACTAAAATACTGCCATGATGCTCAGAGACACATCTGGGGGAAGATCTCCACCTTCACCACCTGTGTGGTCTTCTGGCGGAGTGGAATGTGCGCTCATTATAGAACCAATGTTCCGTCATTTTTTTCTGTGCACGGCCCGTTTAGTTGACTGCGTGGCCCTGTCAGATTTTCCCGCATGTGCGGTTTCTCCCAAGTAAAAGCCGGTGAGCAGCCTGCGCTGGACCTCCAGATCACTGCGCGACTGCGCAGTTTAGCGGGAACATTGTATATATTTCCATCCCATTGAAATCATTGATAATCAGACAGGTTCTATAAGTGGTGGGTTATGTGCAAACGGCAGTTTATCTGAAGATGAAAATCTACATCGTGTCATAGAGCTAAAATCTTAATCCAGCTAGTGTGACGATTCCTTATCCCTTTGCTCCAGAAACCAAAGCACATAATCTAGGCTAAAGCTCAAGTGCAGTACTGAGGGAGCGCTGCACTGTCTGGGGTGCCGTCTTTCAGATGAGACATTAAACCGAGGCCCGGTCTGCTCTCTTAGGTAGATGTAAAAATCCCATGGTGCTATTCGAAGAAGAGCAAGGAGTTCTCCCGGTATAGTGAATCTCTCTCCCAGTATACTGAATAACAACACTAAAAAAAAAATGAATATCTGGTCACTTGTCTATTGAGGGACCTTGCTGTGATCTGGGCTAGATTTTACACTTTTGTGCAGATCAGCCAAAAATGGGTGGTATTTCCGGCGTGGGCACTAAAAATGGGCTTTGAGATCACCGGCTTGTCGCCCATTCTCAAAGCCTCTAGTCTCCATTTTTGAAATTGGGCGTTACCACGAGCGATATGAAATGGGCATTAGCGTTAAATCTCTCTGACCTTCTGCCGTAAAGTGTCACCGTCCTTAGCAACAGCATGGCAACGCTTGATTCCCGCGATTCAGGAGGTCAAGGGTCATCATGACATGCACAGAAGAGGAGACAGAGAGAGAGGGAGCCAAGAGGGACTGAAAGCGTGTGTGGCTGTGGTGTGTGCTTGTTTGGCTGTTGTGGGAGGCACAAGGGAGATTCACCAGCAGCAAAAAACCTACTAAGCACCAAGAACTTAGTTGCCACTGAGTTTCTGTCCAACAAATAATAGATAATATGGAAGGGATGGAGAAGGCCCTGGAGCTGGTAGTCAGGAACACTGGTGGCAGAGGGCTCCCAGTGGTCCCAGAGCAGCACACTGCACCCCAAGGTGCCGCAACCCCATTGTCAACGACACGAGAGCCAGGAGCAACATCTTGCTTCTGGCTCGGAGCACGTTCCCACCTCAGGACCAACCTCTCCCGTATCCGTCCAAGCAGCAGTTCGGCCGTCATCCCCCACCTCCCAATGAAACAGCGCCTGAGGGCCTCCTCGGCCAGGCGGCTTGGAGTCATGAGGGGAAGGGGTAGAGTTGGGGAGGAGAAGGGGGGGAAGGACGGGAAGGGTTGATTTTAACAGAAATACTTATGATTTCAGACAAATGTTCGGTTTAAATGTTTTTTATTTAACAAAACCTTATTGTGCATTGGCTCAGATTGCTGCACCGTTACATGCTGGTGATTCTTTAACATCAAAGAGTATAATTACACTTAACTTCAATCAACTTAAACTTTAACTGTCACCAAGATGATGCCCACCATTGATGTATCACCTGCACACCCAGCAGGGTGTCAGCCTTGTAAATACCACCTACGTTCTTTCAGGCAAAGCGGTCATTTATGAGCTCCTGACGTAAGAGTCTTGTAGCTATCATGCCACCACGGGCCCTTTCATGCAGTCTACAGGTGGGTGGGGTCATGGCTTCAATATCAGCCTGATTGTCTGGGCCGATGTCAGCGTCCACCTCCTCATCCTCTTCTTCCTCTCTCTGGTGAGGTGGACCGTCACACTCTTCTGGCAATTCTTGTCCCCTCCTGATAGCCAAGTTGTGTAGCATGGAGCACACCACCACAAATTGAGCTACCTGCTCAGGGTGGTATTGGAGTTCGCCTCCTGAGTGGTCCAGGCATCTAAAGCGCTGCTTCAGCACTCCAATGGTTTTCTCCACTATATTGCGAGTGGCTCTGTGGCTCTCGTATCGCTTCTCGGCTTCGTTGTGGGTGTCACGCATGGGGGTCATCAGCCAGGTGGCGAGGTCATATCCTTTGTCACCAAGCATCCAGCATTGACCTGGTGGCTGATTGTTAAACAAGTCCAGATTCAGTGCTCTCACACAGGATGTGAGCATCATGGATGCTGCCTGGAAATTTAGCATTCACTGCCAGTATAATATGCTGGTGGTCGACAACGAGTTGGACATTCAGGGAGTGGAATCCCAGCGGCTCGGCTGTCAGTGGCCTCGCTTCCCCGCTATGGGTGTCTCCCTCTTTGCTGAACATAGAGCTGGCTCGGGGCCTGTGCCAGCTGCCAGTTACAGCACTGTGTGGAAGGGCAGTGACAGCCCCTCAGCTGCAGAGCAGCAGGAGCAGTGGCCTTAGCCCCAGCACTGCACCATGTGGGGGCCAGGCTGGCTCAGCTGGAAGGTGCAGTTACTCACTGGGCCAAGCTTGAAGCTGTGCTTTTAGGGTCTTCGATTTCGGCTGCTCCCCCCGACTGGTACCCGCAGACTTTTGATGTGCAGCAAGATCTGCATCAGCTACCTACTCTGCTGTCCGTATCCTAACTCACACCAAGTACTGTTCACCCATCACCAAAGTTCCTGGTCAGCTGTGCGCAGCGGTCTGGAGGCCCCGCGCAGGCTGCTCACTCGCTTTTCAATGGAAATAACAGCGCACGTGCAAACATTTGAATGGGTCGCGTGGCCGCGCACAAAAAAAAATTACAAGGAACATTGTCCGTCACCCCTGTGCTCGCTGACTTACATTGGCTCCCGGTCCACCAATGCATCAATTTTAAAATATTCATCCTTGTGTTCGAAGCCCTCCGTGGCCTCGCCCCTCCCAAATCTCTGTAACTCCTCCAGCCCCACATCCCCCTCCCCAGAACTCTCCGTTCCTCCAACTCTGACCACTTGTGCATCCCCGATTCTCTTCGCCTAACCATTTACGGCCGTGCCTTCAGCTGTCAAAGCCCTAAGCTTTGAAGTTGCCTTCCTAAAGCTCTCCTTGAAGACCTACCTCTTTGACCAAGTTTTTGGTCACCTGTCCTAGTATCTCCTTATGTGGCTCAGTGTTAAAGTTTGTCTGATAACGCTCCTGTGAAGTGCTTTTGAATATGTTAGTATGTTAAAGGTGCTTTATAATCGCAAGTTGCTGTTAGGAGAGCGCAGCCAGCAGTCCCCAATCTTGATACAGCCCACACTGCGATATGTGTGCGCACTAGGTCCGTGCAGTAGAGCTGGTCTCCAGTCGTCTTGGTTAATCCTTGCCACTGGACCAAGACCTAGCTCTGTCAAACCCTTGTGGTGGCTGGTGTGCAACGGCCACCACATGTTAAAAAAATCCAAGCACAGGCATCTTCCATCCTTCAATATTTAGTTTGGGACCTGGAATTTTAGGTCCTTTATTGAAATACCTGAACTTTTTGATGTGGAAGCAAGTCATCCTCGATTCGAGGAACTGCCTATGATGATAATGTGGAATCCCTCGCGGTTCCTGAAAACCTCAGCATCCTGAAAAGGTGCCTGCATCGTGATGTGCATACAGTCTATTGCTCCCTGCACCTTGGGGAAATTAGCAATTTGGTAGAATCCTAAAGCCCTCTCAGTCTGAGCCTCCCTGGTCATAGGGAAGCTGATAAAGTCCATCCTGCGTGCGTACAGGGCCCAGTGACCCAATGCAGCAATGTGTAGCATGCTGAGACACACCGCAAATGTAGCCAGCTGAGGCCTGAAAAGAACCCGACGCGGTGACTTTGACCTCGACGGATAGTGCAGTACTGATGGTGCTGGCAGGCTGCAGATCTCCCCTTATGAACTGACATACCTCAGTGATAACCTTTTTGTGGAGGCGCAGTCTCCGAAGGCAGGTGGTGCTGGGCAAGTTGAGGTAAAACTGCTTCTCCCAGTACTTGCGGCAGGTGTAACGTCTGGTCCTCCTCATCAGTCTGGCATATCTTACATTGGGCACACAATGCTGTGGAGCGTACTTTCTGCCATCTCGAGTCTGCAGCATGTAATTGGTCATCAAGAGAGGGTGAGAAAGGACAGGCCCCATTCCAAGAGCTATCTGTTTTCCACCGATTGGTCACAAAAAATGGATGTCCCGACGAAGACACGTATTCCAATCGTTCACAGTATGATAAAGATGTCTATTCAGATGTTCACGTCACCTCCAAAGATCTCTAGAGTACTTCCGAACTCCCCCAAGACTGAAGCAGAGCAGCTTTTTAAATGATGCGACATGTGATTTAGAACATGGCGTCCATAGCGCTGTGAGTAGTTCTGGTTAGTTCCATTTTTTCCCGGCGGTTTTTTGGGCAAGCGATATTGTGGGCGAGATGTGTGCGAGGGGGTGAAAGTTATCCTGGGCGTTAGTTTCGGCAAATGTGATCTTTACGACAAAATAAAGTGGACGGTCGGTATTATTGAATCTCGGCGTTAATTACGTGCAGAAAGTAACGCCGAGCGATATTATGGGTGTTGGTTTCGCCCATTCTGATGATTCCGCCCCCAAAAAGTGGGTGGGCGGAATTAATTTTTCCTGGCGTTACACACATGGGGAAAGTAACGCTCGGCGATAAGTGTCCGAAAAATGGGCGTCAGTTTCCATTATGTAGCTAAATGGCCAATATCAGGGCGTTATATGTCATTTCAGCGTTAAAATGGACGTTAAGTGGGCGCTATATGCATGCAAAAAAAGTGTAAAATCTAGCTTCTGGTATTTTAATTGTACCAAAAAAAGTGACCAGACACAAACATCTTAGAATCCTAGAATGAGAGAATCACAGAATGGTTACAGCATAGAAGGAGGTCATTTGGCCCGTCGAATCCATGCCGGCTCTCTGCAAGAGCACATCAGCTAGTCACACTCCCCCACCCTTTTCTAGTTCGTAGTCCTGCAATTATTTTCCTTCAGGTACTTATCGAATTCCCTTTTGAAAGCCACGATTGAGTCTGCCTCCACCACCCTTTCAGACAGTGCATTCCAGATCATAACCACTTGCTGCGTAAAAAAGTTTCCCCTCCTGTCGCCTTTGGTTCTTTTGCCAATCACCTTAAATCTGTGTCCTCTGGTTCTCGACCCTTCTGACAATGGGAACAGTTTCTCTCTATCTACTCTGTCTAAATCCCTCATACTTTTGAACACCTCTAACAAATCTCCTCTCAACCTTCTCTGCTCCAAGGAGAACAACCCCAGCTTATCCAGTCTATCCACGAAACTGAAGTCCCTCATTCCTGGAACCATGCTTGTAAATCTTTTCTGCACCCTCTCTAAGGTCTTCACATCCTTCCTAAAGTGTGGTGCCCAGAATTGGACACAATACTCCAGTTGAGGCCGAACCATTGTTTTAATAAAGGTTCATCATAATTTCCTTGCTTTTGTACTCTATGCCTCTATTTATAAAGCCCAGGATAACGTATGCTTTTTAACTGCTTTCTCAACCTGTCCTGCCACCTTCAACGATTTATGTACACATGCCCCCCAGGTCTCTCTGTTCCCCCACCCACATCTCCCGAGCCTCCCTGGTGTTCACCTGTAGAACCCGCCGAATGAAAGCCGGGCAGTTTTTGCCACGGGCAGGAAAACCGCTCCGCCATATTACTGGTGACGATTTACCTTGTGTATGTTTTGTCAGAGATCACAAAGTCTATTTTACTGCCATGGATATCAACAAAATAACGACGGGATCAACACTTTCATAAGATAGGCACATTCCCCGGAGGCAGGCGGGTGCATGTGGGCAGAGGAATTTCATTCGAGTGACAATGTGGTCGTTAACAATGCTTCACCCTACCCACCATCTCTGAACAGGTTTTGCATTCAGAACAAACAAGCGAGCCAGTCTCGCCCCCTGCCTGAATGACCTGCCCATCTGTGCGTCTGGGAATCTGAAAATGATTGTCCAAGAACACTCCCCGCATTCTTCTTTCTTTCACGTTGGTGCTCGTCAGACGACGGTGACCCCGGTTCCAAGAACAGCTGATGGTTTATTTAGGAGCAGGAGAAGCGGAATAAAGATCAGCAAACACATCTTACAATACACAAGCCTGTAACATCGCTTTCAAGCTCCTCCCACCCCCTGCTGTTTTCTCTCTTTCTTCACCACAAACACAGCCCTCGCTATTTACATGCAGGGTCTGTTGCCAGTTAACATCAACAGAGACAGTAACAATTGGTTTGGAGATTTAGAAGCGTCAAGGCTGCTCAGCGACCTCTGAAAGGTTTATGCGACCGCTTTCCTCTCCCTATCTTTGGACTGCCATTTAATATAGGGCCTGAAATTCCGGTCGGAGGCTTCTTTCCGACTAAAGCCTCTGACCCGAGAATTTTTACGGAATTACCTGATGGTCCCGGAGGCGCCTGCGACTCCGGTGGGAAGACCTTCTCTTCCCGCGCTTCGAAGCACGCTCCCGTCCTCCAGGTTCCCACGCAGAAGGTGCAGTCACAACCAATCAGGTACAGTATTCTCATTAATAGCAATGGGAACTCCGTATCTACGAGTTCTCATTGCTATTAATGAGAAAAACAAACACACTAAACACAACATCAAAAATAAAAACACACCTCACATAATTAAAAGTAATTGAAATTAAATTTAATAAATTTGTTAGAGAAAAAAATATTTTTCCGATTTAATTTTTTTTTCTTTAATTAGGGTTTAAAATAAACTTACCTTAGTGGGCAGGGTTGTTAACATAAAAACTTGTTTTTAAATGTTATTTTTATATGTTTTTTGTATGTTTTAAAACTCTTACGCTGGTAAAAGTAGGCTATGCGCCTGCTTTTACCAGGCGCAAGAGTTTTCAGGACATTTGCTGGGCAAGAGATGGGTTAATACCGCAATCTTGCCCATGCGAATGTCCTGGCTGTGGGGATATGGACGATCTGTCAAGCCAGAACTTGACAGATCGGAAAAGCTGGCTTACGTGCCGAAAACTGGCTTTTGAGATGCCTTCCCAAGTCCATATACACTCCATACAGACCCGGGGAGGCCGGAATTTCAGACCCATAGTTTTGCCTCCACACGTGAAGACCCATGGAGACTGAGTTTTAAATCTGAACCAAATCGAATTGCGCCTGAGCACCTTCTTGTAATCGTCAGTGATGCGAGCCAAGAATTCCGATGTCAGCCATGGCTGTCAGAGCTGGAGCTGCAGAATAAATCAGTAATACTCAGTCACATAGACTCAATAGGGTAAAAATTGATCTTGGGCGGCAGCACAAAATGGGCGATAGCGAATCGACAGCCTGGTTTAGGCATTGCCCGATATTCATTTCTTTTTGAAGTCAAGGGAAAAGAAAATTGGGGAAGTGTAAATCGTGCTGCCGATTTGCTATTGCCCATTTTGCGCCATGCCAAAGACCAATTTCAACTCCCAATAACGTTGACCATTCAATCCCTGTGCTCCTCCAATTCTGGCCTCTTATGCAACCCTGATTTGATATGCACCATCGCTCCACCATGGACATGGATATTCAGCTGCCTGCACCCTAAGTTCTGAAATTCCCTCCCTAAACCTTTCTCTCCTCCTTTAGGTCATTCCTTAAAACATACTCAATTGACCAAGCTTTTGGTCACCTGTCCTAATTTCTCCTGATGTAGCTCGGTGTCAAATTTTGTCTGATAATGCTCCTGTGAAACGCCTTGGGTCATTTTACTATGTGCTATACAGTACAAGTTGTTATATGAACATAAGAAATAGGAGCAGGAATAGACCATTTGGCTCCTCGAGTCTGCTCCGCCATTCAATATCATGACCGATCTGATCCTGGCCTCAACTCCACTTCCCCGCTCCCTCCCCATAACCCTTTATTCCCTTATCATTCAAAAATCTGTCTATCGCCACTTTAAATATAATCAATGACCCAGCCTCCACAGCTCTCTGGGGTGGAGAATTCCAAAGATTCACAACCCTTGGAGAAGAAATTCCTCCTCATTTCTGTTTTAAATGAGCGACCCCTTATTCTGAAACTATGTCCCTAGTTCTAGATTTCCCCAAGAGAAGAAACATTCTCTCTGCATCTACCCTTTCAATCTCCCTCAGAATCTTATATGTTTCAATAAGATCACCTCTCATTCTTCTCAACACCAAGGAGTATAAGCCCAACCTGTTCAACCTTTCTTCAAATGACAATCCCTTCATAAGAACATAAGAAATAGCAACAGGCGTAGGCCATACGGTCCCTTGAGCCTGCTCCGCCATTCAATAAGATCCTGGCTGATCTGATCATGGACTCAGCTCCACTTCCCTGTCCGCTCCCCATAACCCCTTCTCGTTTAAGAAACTGTCTATTTCTGTCTTAAATTTATTCAATGTCCCAGCTTCCACAGCTCTCTGAGGCAGTGAATTCCACAGATTTATAACTCTCTGAGAGAAGAAATTTCTCCTCATCTCAGTTTTAAATGGGTGGCCCCTTATTTTAAGATCATGCCCTCTAGTTCTAGTCTCCCCAATCAGTGGAAACATCCTCTCTGCATCCACCTTGTCAAGCCCCCTCATAATCTTGTACATTTCGATAAGATCACCTCTCATTCTTCTGAATTCCAATGAGTAGAGGCCCAACCTACTTAACCTTTCCTCATAAGTCAACCCCCTCATCTCCGGAATCAACCTAGTGAACCTTCTTTGAACTGCCTCCAAAGCAAGTATATCCTTTGGAAAATATGGAAACCAAAACTGCATGCAGTATTCCAGGTGTGGCCTCACCAAAATCCTTTAGCTGTAGCAAGACTTCCCTGCTTTTATACTCGGTCCCCTTTGCAATAAAGGCCAAGATTCCATTGGCCTTCCTGATCAATTGCTGTACCTGCATACTATCCTTTTGTGTTTCATGCACAAGTACCACCAGGTCCCGCTGTGCTGCAGCACTTTGTAATCTTTCTCCATTTAAATAATTACTTTCTCTTTGATTTTTTTCTGCCAAAGTGCATGGCCTCACACTTTCCAACATTATTCTCCATCTGCCAAATGTTTGCCCACTCACTTAGCCTGTCTATGTCCTTTTGCAGATTTTTTGTGTCCTCCTCACACATTGCTTTTCCTCCCATCTTTGTATCGTCAGCAAAATTGGCTACATTACACTCAGTTCCTTCTTCCAAGTCGTTAATATGGATTGTAAATAGTTGGGGTGCCAGCACTGATCCCTGCGGCACCCCACTAGTTACTGATTTCCAACCAGAGAATGAACCATTTATCCCGGCTCTCTGTTTTCTGTTAGTTAGCCAATCCTCTACCCATGCTAGTATATTACCTCCAACCCCGTGATCTTTTATCTTGTGCAGTAACCTTTTATATGGCACCTTGTCAAATGCCTTCTAGAAGTCCACTGGTTCCCCTTTATTCACCCTGTTCATTACATCCTCAAAGAATTCCAGAAAATTTGTCAAACATGACTTCCCCTTCATAAATCCATGCTGACTCTGCCTGACCAAATTTTGCTTTTCCAAATATCCTGCTACTGCTTCTTTAATAATGGACTCCAACATTTTCCCAACCACAGATGTTAGGCTAACTGGTCTATAGTTTCATGCTTTTTGTCTGCCTCCTTTTTTAAATAGGGGTGCTACATTTGCAGTTTTCCAATCTGCTGGGACCTCCCCAGAATCCAGGGAATTTTGGTAAATTACAACCAATGCATCCACAATCCCTGCCATTACTTCTCTTAAGACCCTAAGAATCAACCTCGTGAACCTTCTCTGAAATGCCTCCAATGTAAGTATATACTTCCTTAAATAAGGAGACCAAAACTGTACGCAGTACACCAGGTGTGGTCTTACCAATGCCCTGTACAGTTGGAGCAGGACTTCCCTACTTTTATACTCCATCCTCCTTGTAATAAAGGTCAACATTGCATTTGCCTTACCGATTACTTGCTGTACCTGCATGCTAACTTTTTGCGTTTCATGCACAAGAAACCCCAGATCCCTCTGTACCACAACATTTTGTAATCTCTCCCCATTTAAATAGATAACCTCAAATTTTCCCACATTATAGTCCATCTGCCAAATTTTTGCCCACTCACTGAGCCTATCTATATCCCTTTGTAGGTTACTTGTGTCATCCTCACAACTTGCTTTCCCACCTATCTTTGTATCAGCAAATTTGGATACATTATACTCGGTCCCTTCATCCAAGTCATTAATATAAATTGTAAATAATTGAGGCCCCAGCACTGATCCCTGTGGCACCCCACCAGTTACAGTTTGCCAGCCTGAAAAAGACTAATTTATCCCGACTCTCTGTTCTCTGTTAGTTAGCCAATCCTCTATCCATGCTAATATATTACCCCCAACCCCGTGAGCTCTTATTTTGTGCAGTAATCTTTTTGTGTGGCACCTTATCGAATGCTTTCTGGAAATCCAAATATACGATATCCACCCTGCTCGTTACAACCTCAAAGAACTCCAGCAAATTTATCAACCATGATTTCCCTTTCATAAAACCATGCTGACTCTGCTTGACTGTATTATGATTTTCTAAATGTCCTGCTCCTACTTCCTTAATGATGGACTCCAGCATTTTCCCAATGACAGATGTTAGGCTAACTGGTCTATCGTTTCCTGCTTTCTGTCTCCCTCCTTTCTTAAATTGTTGTTGTTGTTCCGCTAGACTGTTGAGTTATTAATGTTCCTTTTTCAAAAATGCTTTTATCAGGGTGCTTGCAGAGAAACTGCCCGATGCAAGTGATTACCCAGAGAGAATGAAGCACATATTGGCAACGGAAAATGCAAACCGAGCATTCGATATTGGAACAACAATAGACCCCACTGGGTCTGCTGCTCACTGCCGAGGCTCCTAACTGTTTGAGAAGGAAAGGGCAATCCTGTTTAATCTTGCACCACTTATAAGAGTAAGCTTTGCTCGGCTCTGACCCTGACGCAGAATTTCAATTGACGGAAAGGCAGATCGGAGAATTGGGTGCAGAGTTCATTGGCCCTGATCTGCGGGGACTCCTGACTTCCTGCCATCCGATTCTCCAGCCCGCACAAGTGTCGAGTGAGCTTCTTTACTGAAAATGCTGATCTACAAACCTTACTTCATGGGCTTTGTGGATAATCTCTATTCCCCCAACGTTCCTCTCTCCTACATTACAACAGTGACTACACTTCAGACGTTCATTGGCTGTAAAGCAATTTGGGACATCTGGTGGTAATGAAAGGTGCTATATAAATGCAAGTCTTCCTTTTCTTTTTTCTCCCCATTCCTCTGCGCTTGACAAAATGACCCGTCCAAGGTTACCAATTTGACAAGTCCTTAAACCTCTGGAGAAGTTGTTTCTTGTACCCTGAGCTGTCGGGGAACTGGTAGGGACACTTTTATGATCAATAGCGTCGAGTACTCTGGACATCCTTTTGGAGCTGTGCCTATTTTTTAAGCTACACCAAATAGACAATATCTTTAAACCAACAATACATATACATGGAGCTTGGAGGGGGTTATCGGGGCTCAAAGGGTTTAGGTATGAGGACAGGTTGCATAAACTTGGCTCGTACTCTCTTGAGTTTACTAAGTTGAGAGGTATTTGTTTAAAATGATAAAAGGATTTGATAGAGTAGATACAGAGAAACTATTTCCTCTGGTGGGGGAATACAGAACAAGGGGACAGAATTTTAAAATTAGAGCCAGGCCATTTAGGAGTGAAATAAGGAAGCACTTTTTCCACACAAAAGGTAGTGGAAATCTGGAATTCTCCACAAAAGTTTGTGGCTGCTGGGTCAATTGAAACTTTAGATCAAATAGTTTTACCAAGCAAGAGTATTGAGGAATATGGAGCAAAGGCAGGTAAATGGAGTTGAGATGTAGATCAGCCATGGTCTAATTGAATAGCGGAACAGGCTCGAGGGGCTGAATGGGCTACTCCTATTCCCATCAGGAATTGAACTCTTGACTGAAAATGAGGGCCATATTTGGTGTCTTGTCAGAGATGATCGACTGCAGCAGAGACCAGGCATTGAACTTACGATGACGTTCCTGTTCAGTTCGATTTTCATCTGGCACTCCCAATGATTGACGCTTGATAGCCTTATTTAGTGTCCCTTTCCAGGAGCCTAGAATGATGCCCATCACTATCCACACTTATCATCATCATCATAGGAAGTCCCTCCGAATCAAGGAAGACTTGCTTCCACTCCTGAAGTGAGTTCTTTGGTGGCTGAACAGTCCAATACGAGAGCCACAGACTCTGTCACAGGTGGGACAGATAGTCATTGAGGGAAGGGGTGGGTGGGGACTGGTTTGCCGCACGCTCTTTCCGCTTGATTTCTGCATGCTCTCGCCGTTGAGACTCGAGGTCCTCAGCGCCCTCTCGGATGCACTTCCTCTACTTAGGGCAGTCCTGGGCCAGGGACTCCCAGGTGTCAGTGGGGATGTTGCACTTTATCAGGGAGTCCTTGTAGCGTTTCCGCTGCCCACCTTTGGCTCGTTTGCCGTGAAGGAGCTCCGAGTAGAGCACTTGCTTTGGGAGTCTCGTGTCTGACATGCGGACTATGTGGCCTGCCCAGCGGAGCTGATCAAGTGTGGTCAGTGCTTTAATGCTGGGGATGTTAGCCTGAATGTGTCAGTGTGGCTTAGCACTAATGCTGTACATGTCTGGTGCAGACTGATGCAAGGCCTGAACGTACTCCCTAGCAAGTGAAGTGGGGCAAGATTCCCTCCTCTAAGAGGTCTCACTTCCTTTCACTCCCGTTTCAGTTGGGCTCGGAGGCTGGATGTGCACTCAGCATCATAGACAGTCCCTCGGAATCGAGGAAGACTTGCTTCACTCCTGAAGTGAGTTCTTTGGTGGCTGAACAGTCCAATACCAGAGCCGCAGACCCTGTTACAGGTGGAACAGATAGTCGTTGAGGGAAGGGGTGGGTGGGACTGGTTCGCCGCACGCGCTTTCCGCTGTCTGCGCTTGATTTCTGCATGCTCTCGGTGTTGAGACTTGAGGTGCACCCTCTTGGATGCACTTCCTCCACTTAGGGCGGTCTTGGGCCAGGGACTTCCAGGTGTCAGTGGGGATGTTGCACTTTATCAGGGAGGCTTTGAGGGTGTCCTTGTAGCATTTCCGCTGCCCACCTTTAGCTCGTTTGCCACGACGGAGCTCCGAGTAGAGCACTTGTTTTGGGAGTCTCGTGTCTGGCATGCGGACTATGTGACCTGCCCAGTGGAGCTGATCGAGTGTGGTCAGTGCTTCAATGCTGGGGATGTTAGCCTGAGTGAGGACGCTGGTGTTGGTGCGTCTGTCCTCCCAGGGGATTTGTAGGATCTTGCGGAGACATCTTTGGTGATATTTCTCCAGCAACTTGAGGTGTCTACTGTACATGGTCCATGTCTGAGCCATACAGGAGGGCAGGTATTACTACAGCCCTGTAGACCATGAGCTTGGTGGCAGTTTGGAGGGCATGGTCTTCAAACACTCTTTTCCTCAGGTGACCGAAGGCTGCACTGGCGCACTGGAGGCGATGTTGGATCTCGTCGTCGTGCACTATAACTGCAGTGTCAGCTAAGAAAGAAAGAACTTGCATTTATATAGCGCCTTTCACGACCTCAGGACATCCCAAAGCCCTTTATAGCCAATTAAATACTTTTGAAATGTAGTCACTGTTGTAATGTAGGAAACGCAGCAGGCAATTTGCACACAGCAAGGTCCCACATACAGCAATGTAAAAAATTACCAGATAATCTGTTTCAGTGGTGTTGGTTGAGGGATAAATATTGGCCAGAATACCAGGGAGAACTCGCCTACTCTTCTTCGAAATAGTGTCATGGGATCTTTTATGTCCACCTGAGGGGGCAGACCGGGCCTCGGTTAAACGTTTCATCTGAAAGACGGCACCTCCAACAGTGCAGCACTCCCTCAGCACTGCACTGGAGCAGCAGCCTATATCTTGTGCTCAAGTCCCTGGAGTGGGGCTTGAATCCACAACTTTCTGACTCAGAGTGCTATACACCGAGACATGGCTGATACCACAATTGCAGTATAACAGCACCCCCAGGAGTCACAGCTGCACAAGCCTGACCTTACAATCTGGTGCGTATATCAATGCACAAGTCTGCGTTAGTTATTATTAATTGTCCCTATGAATCCAATGTTTATACGTTTTAGTGATTGGCTTTTTGTTGGAAGGATAGATGGCAGCCCTCCTTTGAGAGGGACTGTGTGTGTCCATCTCCACCAGCTCTGAGGGGTGAAAAACAAACACAGCACACAGCTCAAAGCACAGTGTACAATGCAGCCGTTTGAATGTAAGGTTACACACACACCCGTGAAAAGCATCCTTTGTCCAAGAAGGACGGCACTAAACGCCAAGGCGAAGGCAGAGAGAGTAACTGACAAACACGGCTCAGAAAACCCACTCAGTGATCACTTTCTTACAAGGCCCAGCCTTAATCAGAGCATCCAAACACAGTTATGATCTCGCACTGTTTCACAAGGACATTTAACTAAACAAATTAAAAGCATCTTTTTATTATTTGCACAGATAATACACAAAGAAAAGCTGTTTAATGGTTGTAGTTCCCAAAGGATCTGAGGTATATCACGAAGCTCCTTAATCTGGTCGCCATCTGTTGTTTTTTTGGTTAATCCCACATGTTGATTTAAATCATAAATCGCTAATGAGTTCCAAAACTTTCCGGTTTATAACTGGGACTCGAGATGTGTCACCAACTTTGTTGATAAAATAATCACTGACAGGAGCTGCTTTTTGTGTTAAAAAAATGTGACAATGAAAGTATGGACACCTGCCTGTTTTCAAACTCTTTACAGGGCATGCATACAAATAGCAGTCAGCCTTTCAATTAATTAGCGTACAATCTATGTGCATGTAACTTCAAGCATACTTCAACCTAGAAATTTGTAAATCAGCAGTGCTGCACAAGAAAGACTCACTTATTCATTTCACATATATTTGTTATATATAATAACTTGCATTTATATAGCACCTATAATGTAGTAAAACGTCCCAAGCAACGTTCCCTTTAATTTGTTTTGGCTGCGGGGTCCCTTTAAGCGACTGTGCAGCCCAGTCAAAATACCGTACATGCGGCTTTTTCCTATTTAAAAGCCAGTGAGCCGGCTGCATGGGAGCTGCAGTGTGTGCCGCAGCCGCCCGGCTTAAAGGGAGCATTGGGCCCACGGTGCTTCACAGGAGCACAATCAGACAAAAACTGACACTGTGCTAAAGAAGGAGACATTAGGGCAGGTGACCAAAAACTTGGTCAAAAAGGTATGTTTAAAAGGGCATCTTAAAGGAGAGAGGGGCGGAGAGGTTTAGGGAGGGAGTTCCAAAGTTTAAGGCCTGAAAGCACGGCCGCCAATGGTGGAGTGATTAAAATTCTAGGATGATCAAGAGGCCAACATTGGAGGAGCGCAGAGATCTCGAAGGGTTGTAGGGCTGGAGAGGTTACTGAGGACAGGAAGGGGCGAGGCCATGGAGGGCTTTGAATATGAGGATGAGAATTTTAAAATCGAGGCATTGCCAAACCGGGAGCCAATGTAGGTCAGCGAGCACAGGGGTGATGGGTGAGCGAGACTTGATGCGAGTTAGGACACTGGTTAGGGTCGTTTCCACGTTTGTTAAGTTCTTTACATCACATTGTTGCATGTTCATGCGTCCCCTGCTAAACTACCTTTTAAACCATTAAGAAAATGCGGTGGAGAAACAGCAGTGTGTGATATTTCTGTGGAACATTGGCTAATAAATTCAGTAGCAGTTCATTGCTCTAAGGAGTTAGGTTTGCAGGAGGACACTGTTTTTGATATATCCTGAAAGGATCGCAGTTTTCAATGAGTCAGTTGTGAATTCTAGGCTGACACTCCAGTGCAGTACAGAAGGAGTGCTACACTGTCGGACGTGTCGAATTTCAGATGATACATTAAACTGAGACCCTCTCAAGTGGACAAAAAATATCCCACTACACTATTCAAAGAAGAGCAGGGGAGTTCTCTCAGTGTCCTGGCCAATATTTATTCCTCAACTAACAGCACCAAATAAAAAAAATTGTCTGGTCATTACCACATTGCTGTGTGCAAACTGGCTGCTGCCTTTCCCTACATTACAACAGTGACTACACTTCAAAAGTACTTCATTGGCTGTAAAGTGTTTTGGAACATCCTGAGGTAATGAAAGGCGCTATATCAATGAAGGTTTTACTTTATTTTCAAACAAGTCTCCATTCTGCTCAACATGGCCCACTATATAGTGATAGGACATGGGTCTGCACCCAATCCTTCGTACACTCCGATCTCCGATACGATAGTGGAGCTCGGTTTGGCTGACTGGGAAGTTTTGGCTGACTTGGTAGGAAGGGGACCGAGCTGGGAACTGGGCCCAAATCAGGAAACCCCAGAGTCTCGCAGGCCGAACCCAGAGGCCGAAGTCAGGTGACGAAGCTCCCTGGGAGTGAAATGGAGGCAGACTTCCAAAGGCTCATTGGCCGAACGCAAATTGGGGGGGGGGGGTGCGGAAGAGGTCATGACCCACCCCTGATCCCACCTCCCCACTGGCTCCACCGCTGCTGCCGCACCATTATAGGGAGATGCCAAGCAAAGGGGTTCCCCACAGAGAGGGAGGAGAACAGAGAGAGCCAGATAACATCTCCAGGTGGCAGGTTTCCAGTGTGCCTTTGGCAGAAGCTTGGGGTCGAATTCCTGTCAGCTCTGCCAGGCAAGGATGGTGCTTGACACATCAGTCTTAAAGAGCGATCAGGGAAAAATAAAAATACAAAACCAATTCTCCCTCCTTTCCCATGCTACTTGGTTGACACTAAATATAAATATTTTATACATGCTGTTGGCTTGCTCACAAGCATTGCGATATAGCAGAAGTATGTTCATATCGATGTATGCTGGCCTTTCCAGTGCTGATCGTGTGAACTTCCCCCCCAAACCCTCGACTCAATTCCTGATGTCCTCACATTTGCTAAAGCTCTTCCATCAACCTAGGCTGACACTCCAGAGCAGGACTGAGGAAGGGCTGCACTGTCGGAGTGCCGTCTTTCAGATGAGCCGTTATACCGAGGCCCCGCCTACCCTCTTGGCTGGCTGTACAAGATCCCACGGCACTATTCCTAAGACAAGCAGGAGAGTTTGGCCTCATGTTCAATATTTTGGATGCGTTTATTTGTACTAACTGAATTGCAGCCGTTTCTCTGATTGGCTTTCCATTATCACATGACCTATTGCTGATTGGTTCCCCTGGAGGATAAGCCACACCCTGAAGTTTCTCTGGAATGTGTGAATGGAACCTCCCAGACTAACTTTGTACATTGTAACATGATCCATTTGGACTTCAGAGTCAGAAAGGGCACATCCCTCCCCCAGCCGAAGTCCCTCATTACCCCAGCGCAAGTGCATCCCTCCCCAAGCCAAAATCCCTTACCCCAGTGCGTGCATGACCTTAACCGCAGCCCCCCACCCCCCCCCCCCAGCGCCCGCCATAGATGGGGCATTGTGTGCGGATTGTTAACAGGTTTATTGGGTTTGAAGTGTCAGTAACTTCTGGATTTCATCCACTCCAACGATGTCGGGTGTGGGTGTAAAGGGGATTGGAAGAATGTGATTTGTCTTCCCTGAGTTCCCTCTCTCAGCCCCCACCCCATCTCTCCTTCCCAAAGAGGCTCTCTGTCTCCCCCCCCGCCCACAAATAGGCACTCAATTCTCCCCCTAAACCAGGCTCTCTCTCCCTCCCAAACAGGTTCTCTCTCCCCCCCCCGCAAAACAGGCTCTCTCCCTCCCCTCCCCCACAAACCAGGCTCTCTCTCTCCCCCTAAACCAGGCTCTCTCTCCCCCCCTAAACCAGGCTCTCTCTCCCCCCAAACAGGCTCTCCCTCCGCCCCCCCCCCACAAACCAGGCTCACTCTCCCCCCAAAACAGGCTCTCTGTTCCCCCCCCCCCCCCCACGCCAAACAGGCTCTCATTTCCTCCCCTCCAACCAGGCTGTCTCTCCCCCCCTCAAACATACTCTCTATTCCCCCCCCACAAACAGATTCTCTGTTCCGCCCCCCCAAACAGGCTCTCTCCCCCCCCCAAAACAGGCTCTCCCTCCACTGCCACAAACCAGGCTCTCTCTCTCCCCCCAAACAGGCTCTCTGTTCACCCCCCCCCCACACCCCCACCCCAAACAGACTCTCATTTCCTCCCCTCCAACCAGGCTCTCTCTCCCCTCCAAACATGCTCTCTATTCCCCCCCCCCCCAAAACAGAATCTCTGTCCCCCCCGGCAAAAAAACAGGCTCTCTCTCCACCCCCACTCCCTCAAAACCAGGCTCTCTCTCTCCCCGCCACCGCTCCGCCACCCGCCCCCAAACCAGGCTCTCTCTCTCCCCCTCCAGTCGCCCGCAGGCTCTCTTTGCCCTTTGCTCTCTGCCCGGCTTGGGGCTCGGGGCCCAGTGGGGAGCTCGGGGCCCAGCGGGGGATCGGGGCCCAGCTGGGGATCAGGGCTCGGGGCCCAGCGGGGGATCGGGGTCCAGCGGGGGATCAGGGCTCGGGGCCAAGCGGGAGATCTGGGCCCAGCGGGGGATCGAGGCCCAGCAGGGGATCGGAGCCCAGTGGGGGATTGGGGATTGGGGCTCGGGGCCCAGCGGGTGATTTGGGCCCTGCGGGGAACTCGGGGCTCAGGGCCCAGCGGGGGACTCAGGGCTCGTGGCCCAGCGAGGGCCTCGGGGCCCAGCGGTGGGCTCGGGGCTCGGGGTCCAGCGGGGAGCTCGGGGCCTAGTGGTGGGCTCGGGGCTCAGGGCCCAGTGGGGAGCTCGGGACCTAGTGGTGGGCTTGGGGCTCAGGGCCCAGCGGGGAGCTCGGGGCCTAGTGGTGGGCTCGGGGCTCAGGGCCCAGCAGGGAGCTCGGGGCTGGTGGCTCAGCAGGCAACGTGGTGTTCGGGGCCAGTTCCAATGCATGCGCAGAAAAGGGTTAGTGTAAATTGCGCTGGAGGGAGGGGTGGATTTGGAGACTATTTGTCCTAACTCACTTCTGCGCATGTATCGGGAAATGCATGAGCAGAAGCACGAGTTTGGACAAATAGTCACTGCGAATATTTATCCCTCAACCAACACCTAAAACAGAGCTTTCAGTGTGCAAATTGACTGCTGCATTTCCCTGCATTACAACAGTGACTACGCTTGTAAAGTACTTCATTGGCTGTGAAGCGCTTTGGGACGTCCTGAGTTTGTGAAAGGTGCTTTCTTTATTTCTTTGCTTCTCTTACTGTAGATCTGCTGTTGAACTCACAGCTCAGCAGTTTCCAGTTCTGGGCACAGAACAGTCTTGGCACAGAAGTATCAGCTGTGGGTAGTACTCTTGCCTCTGAGTCAGAAGGTTGTGGATTCAAGTCCCATTCCAGGGACAAGCACAAAAAAATCTAGGCTGAGTTCAGTACTGAGGGAGCACTGCACTGTCGGAGGTGCTGTCTCAGGTGGATGTAAAGAATCCCGGTGGCACTATTTTGAAGAAGAGCAGGGGAGTTATCCCCGCTGTCCTGGCCAATATTTATCCCTCAATCAACATAACAAAAAAACAGATTAGCTGTTTGTGGGAGTTTGCTTGTGCGCAAATTGGCTGCCGTGTTTCCTACATTACAAGTGACTACACTTCAAAAGTACTTCATTTGCTGTAAAGCGCCTTGAGAAGTCCGATGGTCTTGAAAGGCGCAAGTCTTTCTGTCTTTCCCTCCCTCCTTACTGCAGTAGTAAGTGAATGGGTAATAGAGGGTAAAACCTTCCTAATGTACCACTTTGCTTACTTATTTTGTGTAGGTATCTGGTCTGTTTTCTGTCCATTGCTGTTAACCTTTGATCTTGTATCAGACCTTAAAGTGACATCTCTTGAAGGCTGACTGTAAGTTATCAATTCGAGTTCAAACTCCACCATGGCAGTTTGAGAATTTGACTCCATGTTTTTTTTTAAAAGTTGGAAATGAAAAGCTGGTATCAGTATAAGTGACCATGAAGCTGTCAGAATGTGGTAAAAACCCAACTGATTCACTAATGTTCTTTATGCAAGTCTTTCTTTAGGGAAGGAAAGCTGTCTACCTTACCTGGTCTGGTCTATATGTGACTCCAGACCCACACCAATGTGGTTGAGTCTTAACTGGCCTCTGAAGTGGACTAGCGAGCCACTCAGTTGTATCAACCCACTACAGTGGCTCAAGTACAGGCCCATTACCACCTTCTCAGGGCAACTACGGATGGGCAATAAGTGCTGGTCTTGCCAGCTATGCCCACATCCCGGGAATGATTTGAAAAAATTCCTCATTTGTGCTTTCAGTCCTACAGCAACTCTCACCGAGCTCTCCGAGCTTTACTCTGTTTCAATCTGCCACGTTTATTTTCGCTCCTCAGGTTGTGCCAGGCCCGTCTCGGACCTTTTCGTCCCATGTGACTCGCGAACACTGTCACTTTCTCAGAGATTAACGTTCCAATTGTGGGAGTAAAGAATTTCACCTGGGTTCTGTAAGCAGTGAATAACCAGACATGAAATCCAGCTGCCACCCAGCGTAACGGAGCAGTACCATGTCAGAACCAATCGCAATAGATCCACCTCTGGGAATGGCAAGTTTATTTTCTTTTAATTTGATTTATTCGATTTGTAAATGGGTTCATGGATCTGTCAGTGCTGCGTCTTGTCTTAAACTTAAGTCAACTTAACCCTTAGAATGCCATCAGCTCCAGAGAAACGTGATACTGAAACAGACACAAACATTGCAAGAAGGAGACTACACAAAGGTCAGGAGCAATCCCAATACTGTAAGGTCACCCATAGTAACAAAAAACATTTAAAACACCATTTTAAAAATGGAAAAGAAATGTACTTCAATCCTGTTCACGCTCCCTCCCCCGCCCGCTCCCTCCTCCTGTCCACTCCCCGTCCCTCTCCCCCTTTCTCCTGTTCACTCCCCCTGCCCCCTTTGTCCCCCTTTCTTCTGTTCACTCCCCCTGCCCCCTTTGTCCCCCTTTCTCCTGTTCACTCCACCTGCCCCCTTTGTCCCCTTTTCACCTGTCTATAGGATCTTGAGCAAACTGGTTGCTGTGTTTCCCTACATTCCAAGAGTGACTGCACTTCAAAGGTACTTCATTGGCTGTGAAGCACTTTGGGACGTCCTGAGATCGTTAAATGCAAGTTCTTAATTTTTTTTACTTCAATGAGTGAACACTCCCACCTTGTAGACAGTAGCGCTTGAATTTCTCTAATCTTTCTTTATCGCTCTTGTATTTTTTAAATTTCCAATTTTTAAATTGGAAATGTGTGGAATAATAAGTTGCATTTATCAAACTGTTCATTTCTACAGGTAGACACGACAGGGCCAAAATTCAGCTTCCCAATAAGGCCTGTTATTGCCGGAAAGTGCCGGCCATGCGGCGTTGTGGAATGGTCGCTGCTCGCGAAATTCTCCCCGTTGTTTTTTTTCAGCGGTCCCCACTTCTGCCCCGCTGCTGCCGAACCCTCCTAAGTGCGCCATCAAAGCGCGCACTGCCAATCTCCCGCTCCGCAATCAAAATTGACCGAAAAAAATCTTGCAGCCACTGCTCGGTGCCCCCGACAGTTTTTCTGTTGGTGCAGTGTGTTTGCAGTGTGTGTAAAATGGCGGTGCGGCCTCCATTAAAGGGGAGGGCGCACTGCCGCGGCTGGCATCTTGTTTATTTTTGTCGGCTGACTGCCATGTCAGCCCGACAATTATGCCCCCAGGTTCAGCCGGGCCACCAACAGGCAGCCTGACACCCCTCCTTGGGTGCCAGGCCGTTAGCCCGGCCAAAACCCTCCCTGGTGGCCCAGTGGACCTAACTTAAATAATCGTAGTGCGAGCTCGCAGTGGCTCTCCCCTTTAAGTGAAGGGGAGCGACATGGTGATGTGCCAGCGTGATGACATCATCAGCACTACGCTGATGACTGACAGCGGCGGACACTTCGCCCGCCCCCACTTCTGCCCCTCTTATGACCGATCTTCTGCTCTCCGCCTCACTTCCACCCCCATTATGACCAACTTCTGTTCCGCTCGGGGAAAAAATACAAAGGGCTGAATTTTGCACAAGAGGCCACCTCATCCACCGTGGCAGTGAAAACACAGGAAAAACGGTGGGTGTGCCCCATTTCCGGTGGAGATGAACGACATCCAACAGGAAATTTTATATCACGGAGGCAGCATTTTCCAGTTGTACATGATCAGGAATCGTTTTATTGCCCTTTGAGTGGTCATGTCCAATTTTCTCCTATTGCTATAGTAAATATGACAGGAAGGAAAATAAATGTATTGTACATCCTCTTAATACTCACTGCTCGTTGATGACATATGGCTGTAGTCTGACCTGAAATAGAAGCAGTGATATTTTTAGTCCATCATATCAGTCGTTTGAAAGCTCCAGGATGCTGGCACTGCTGAAAGTCTGGAATCTGGGTCCTGGAATCTGGGTTAACAGATATCAAGGAATGGGCAGAATCCATTTCTGTTATTACAGAATAATACACGGCAGCAGGGAGTTAAAATAGTGTCACTGAGCTGAAGTGAGGGATGTTACAAATTGTGAATAGAAAAGCTGGGATGTTCCGTGAAAGTCAGCAGACTATTGGCGTTGGATCACAGCCTTAAACTCGTTCCCTATCTGTACGTTTTTTGATTCTATACAATGCTGGATCACCCACTTTTTAAATAACCTTAGTTTAGGGACTTTTTTGAAAAATACTTTATGGCTGGATGTGCTAATGGAGTCGGATCACAAGTTCCAAGAGTGATACCACTCCTGGAGGTACTGAGCTAGTCTCCAGTGCTGTGAACCTTGCAAGCTTTCTCTAAACCAAAGCAGCAATGAATTAGTGAGAAAGAGTCAGCATTATACATTCAGCACTTCACAACACTCAGCCCAATTCACATGCCCTCAAGCCTAAAATACGCGGTGATTGAAGAAATGTTGTACTATCATTTCTCTCATCGTTTCAGTTTGAATTTCTGTCTTTTATGGACTGATGCATCTTGCATTTATATAGCACCTTTAACATAGTAAAGCATGCCAAGACGCTTCACAGGAGCGTTATCAGACAAAAATTGACACCGAGCCGCATAAAGAGATATTAGGACAGGTGACCAAAAGCTTGATCGAAGAGGTAGGTTTAAAGGAGCGATTTAAAGAGAGAGGTAGAGAGATGGAGAGGTTTAAGGAGAGAATTGCAGAGCTTAGGGTCTTGGCAGCTGAATGGTTGAGCGATGGAAATCGGGGGTGAGCATGGGTACTCACAGGGTTGTAGGGATGGAAGAGGTTACAGAGATAGGGAGGGGTGTGGCCATGGAGGGATTTGAACACAAGGATGGAAATGTTACAACAATTGCAGTCAGTGAAGTATTAATATGTTTTAAATACAAATTATATTTAAAATCAATTGAAGGCATCCATCATACTTAACATTTTACAAGTACTTAGCTACGTAAGGTAATTGATTCTTGATTATATATACCTACAAGTGATTGCTGTTCATGCAAACACATAGTGGGTAAAAATAAAGGTGGACTATCTGTGCGATGTTAAACCGGCCTGTCAGTCAGTGAAGTATTTTAAATACTTAACGACAATGGTCAGTCCCTGAACAGCAGCAGCTGTCAGGGTAGATCACTTGTAACAGTGCCAAGAGGATTAGATCAGATGACAAGTCAAATCCTTCCACCAGATCTCGACCCGTAACAGGTCTTCTGGTTCCATTTTCAAGGCAGATGCAAAACAACTTAAGATGTCCTAAGGTTCTTTTTTTTCTCGTTGATCCCAAGGTCATGCAGAGACTGATGTTCAGTAGCTGCCTCCAGGAGAATCTGCGCTGGAATTTTAGGAACTGGAGTGGGCCATTCAGCTCCTCGTGCATGCCCTTCGATACCCTTACCCAACAAAATCTACCAAACTCACTTTTGAAAGCTCCAATTGTTCCCCAGCATCCATAGCATTGGGGGGCGGGAGTGGGGGGGAGGGGGGGGGGGCGGAGAAAGAGAATTCTAGATTTCCATTACCCTCTGTGTGAAAAAGCACTTCCTGATTTCATTCCGGAATGTCCTGGCTCTAATGTTAAGATTATGTTCCCTTGCTCTGGATTCCCCCACCAGAGGAAATGGTTTCTCTGTATCTACCCAATCAAATCATTTTATCATTTTAAATATCTCGATTAGACCTTCAATCTTCTATACTCCTACAACCTGTACTTCTAATTTAACCCTGAAAGCTCTGGTATCATTCAGTAAATGGAATTCGAGTTGGCAACCTCCTTGTGGTCACAGCCAATGGCTGAGCAAGTGAATTGATCGTCAAGATGTTGGTTAATGACATGTTTACCCACCATTTTAAAGCACGCTCATGCATACAGAGCATCATCAAAAAAAGTTCTGTAATACATGTTTTTTCCCCCAACGCCACTCTGCACCGGTGACAGGCATCATTAGTGTCAGTGTCAGCTGTGGCTCATGGGTACGCAACATTGTTCTCACCCATCCATCTCCATTCTCAATCAGAAGGTCGTGGGTTCAAGTCCTACTCCAGAAACTTGAGTATATAATCCGGTTTTATACTCCAGTGCAGCACTGAGGGAATCCTGCACTGTCGGGGGTGCTGTCTTTCAGACATCTCTCAGGTGGATGTAAAAGATCCCACGGCAGTATTTGAAGAAGAGCAGGGGAGTCATCGCTCGGTGTCCTGGCCACCATGTATCCCTCAATCACCATTACTAAAACAGATTACCTGGTCATTACCCCATTGCTGTTTGTGGGATCATACTGTGCAAATAATGGGTTACTGCGTTTCCTACATTACAACAGTGACTACACTTCAAACGTACTTCATTGGCTGTAAAGCACTTTGAGGCGTCCTGAGGTTGTGAAATGCGCTATATAAATGCAAGTCTATGGGTTTGAAATTGGATTGTGGGCGCTGCATGTTACTGCACGCGGGAGGCGGCAAATGGGCAACAAAAGCCTACCTTCGATGGTAAGCGGCGTCGACGCCTCGTCAGAAATTCAGTCGGCTCTTTAACAGAGGCACCAAGAGGCATCGCTGTGCCAGCTAACGCCACCCACGTGGTGACGTCATCCAGCGTACAACGTCTCTTTGACGCCTCTGTCGCGACATTTGCTTTGTACGGCTGACGTACAAACAGGTAGCTGTACAGCCAGGAAAAGTGGTGGTTAAAGAGCAGATCTGTATTTGGACTTTCAAAAGGCTTTTGACAAGGTCCCACACAAGAGATTGATGTGCAAAATTAAAGCACATGGTATTGGGGGTAATGTACTGACATGGATAGAGAACTGGTTGGCAGACAGGAAGCAGAGTCGGGATTAACGGGTCCTTTTCAGAATGACAGGCAGTGACTAGTGGAGTGCCGCAGGGCTCAGTGCTGGGACCCCAGCTCTTTACAATATATATATTATGGATTTAGATGATGGAATTGAGTGTAATATCTCCAAGTTTGCAGATGACACAAAACTGGGTGGCAGTGTGAGCTGTGAGGAGGATGCTAAGAGGCTGCAGGGTGATTTGGGCAGGTTGGGCGAGTGGGCAAATACATTGCAGATGTCGTATAATGTGGATAAATGTGAGGTTATCCACTTTGGGGGCAAAAACACGAAGACAGAATATTATCTGAATGGCGGTAGATTAGGAAAAGGGGAGGTGCAAGGGGAGGTGTCATGGTTCATCAGTCATTGAAGGTTGGCATGCAGGTACAGCAGACGGTGAAGAAGGCAAATGGTATGTTGGCCTTCATAGCAAGGGGATTTGAGTATAGGAGCAGTTGTACAGGGCCTTGGTGAGGCCCCACCTGGAATATTGTGTTCAGTTTTTGTCTCCTAATCTGAGGAAGAACGTTCTTGCTATTGAGGGAGTGCAGCGAAGGTTCACCAGACTGATTCCCGGGATGGCAGGACTGACATATGAGGAGAGACTGGATCGACTGGGCCTGTATTCACTGGAGTTTAGAAGGAAGAGAGGGGATCTCATAGAAACATATAAAATTCTGACGGGACTGGACAGGTTAGATGCAGGAAGAATGTTCCCGATGTTGGGGAAGTCCAGAACCAGAGGATACAGTCTAAGGATAAGGGGTAAGCCATTTAGGACTGAGATGAGGAGAAACTTCTTCACTCAGAGAGTTGTTAACCTGTGGAATTCCCTACCGCAGAGAGTTGTTGATGCCAGTTCATTGCATATATTCAGAGGGAGTTAGATATGGCCCTTGCGGCTAAAGGGATCAAGGGGTATGAAGAGAAAGCAGGAATGGGGTACTGAAGGAATGATCAGCCATGATCTTATTGAATGGTGGTGCAGGCTCGAAGGGCTGGATGGCCTACTCCTGCACCTATTTTCTATGTTTCTATGTTTCTAACTCGGACGGAATCGCCCACAAAGGAAGGTAAGTTTTTCTCTTTATTTATTTCTGCATGTTTTCATTAGTTTTAAGAGTGGGGAGTGTGTGTGTAGATCAGAGAAGTTTTTGTTTTTTTTTCTTCCCGTTTCTTTTCCAGCATGGCGACAGTTTCCCGTCAGGAAATTCAGTCGGCCACTTGAGCTGCCATCTGAGGATGAGTGTGCAACACCACTTTTTAGCACTGCTTTCTCATCTTTGGGCGTAAAAACTGAATTTAGTACTTTGAGGCTGCACCTAACGGCCAGCATTAAAATCAGCACTCAGGCAGTGACACCGTCTCAAAAACGACCATAATGAATGTCGACCCCATGTTCCTTTTGTGAAAAGCGCTATATAAATGCAAGTCTACGTTCCTTTTTTAACCCAACTAAACTTAATTTGTCAAACGTTTTAGTGTTAGCATGGAATCAACCATCATCACGGACGCTAAATTGAACTGGCCTTTGGACATTGGTGAGAGAGGCTTTGTGCATGTGGACCAGATAGTGAGGCTGAACTGGAGGGTGTATTAGCTCGCTCTGTAATTCTCCAAACACAGAAAAAGCTGCAGTGTATCAGTGCCATGAGAAGTCCACAAACTTAACGCGCACTATATTATTTTTGAGAAAGTAGACATCAGGAAATGAATTCCAATGCTGTAATCTAATCGCTGGGTTCAACTGATGATTATCAATGACTTTAGCTTTCATGTTGTGGCTTATGATGTCATCTAAATCCCTCCGTCAGATTCCAACCTCACAACTCACTCCCGGGTATCCATTAATCTCCATTTTAAAAAAAACCCTGAACTAACAATGCTAGTTGCAAACATGTATCAATGCATGAATATCATTTCATTGCAACAGTACATCATATTACAATAAAATGACTAAACAACAGCTTGCATTTACATAGCACCTTTAACGCAGTAAAACATCCCAAGGTGCTTCACAGGAGACAAAATGTGACACCGGGCCAAAGGAGACACTAGGACAGGCTTGGTCAAAGAGGTGGCTTTTAAGGACTGTCTTAAAGGAGGAGAAAGAGGTGGCGAGGTGGAGAGATTTGGGGAGGGAATTCTAGAGCTTAGGACCAAGACGGCTGAAGGCACGGCCGCCAACGGTGGGGCGAAGGAAGTGGGGGATGGATAGCAGGCCAGAGCTGGAGGAACGCAAAGCTCTCAGAAGGTGGTGGGGCTGGAGGAGATTACAGAGATAGAGAGGGGCGAGGCTATGTAGAGATTTGAAAAAAAGGCTGGCATTGATGCACTCGGAGCCAATGTAGGTCAGTGAGTGCAGGGGTGATGGGTGAACAGGGCTCGGGGCGAGTTAGGATAGGGGCAGCAGAGTTTTGGATGAGTTCTAATCTATGGAGAGTGGAAGGTGGGAGGCTGGCCAGAAGAGCATTGGAATAGTCTAGAGATAACAAAAGCATGGATGCTTTTGAACAAAAGCTCTAACATCTACAATAGTTCCTCCAGTATCTTTTGTTTTAAGAATGACGCCTCCCAATGCCAGGTTACCTTTGAGTTCCCGAGCCCTATCTGTGAACCGGCTACAATTCTTGGCGTGCACGACATGTTCCGGATTGTATTATACTTAGACAGTTGTGCTACTCATTCTTAACAGTGAAATCTAACCCCTGTGGACCATCCGCTTTCTCAAATAACCATTTAGACACAGCCTCAACCCATAATATGCTCCAGGGATTACCTACAGACTCCCACCTGCCAGTGACGGACAGCGGCAGTTCTTTTTAACAAGCCTAACTTGTTACAGTTTTACAGGCTGGATATATAAATATATATATATATATAAATATAGAAATATAAATATCTATATCTATATCGATCTCTCTCTCTATACATAAATAAATATATATATTTATAAATAAACATAAATCTCTCTATCTATATATGTATAGATTTATTTGTATATAAAAATAAAATATATGTATATAAATATATGTATAGATTTATTTGTATATATAAATAAAAGGTAGCACATAATCCAATTAGAGAAATAAAACCCAAAGATTTGTCACAGTAGACTTGTCCAGTATTATTGACAATAAATGCCTTTCAAATGGGGACCTCATTCATTTTACTCTCAGCATATTCACCAGGGACTGATTCTTTAACACGTATCAGTTACCAGGACCGACAACTATTTTGTCTCACACACACATATAATGCCCCCCCTCCTCCCCTGTTTACACACACACTCACAGAGATACAGACACAAACATATAATCCTCTCCCATTCACTGACATTTACAGACACACGGACCTACCCTCCGGTCTCTGCTCCCGAGTCCTCCCCAGTACCGCTCTTCTCCATCGCCCGCCTGTCGCGATCGCCAGTGACTCAGGCTCCGCCTCTCCTGGGCTAGGCTGGGCTCGGGGTGTTGGACAACCTCCTGGGGTGGGTTAACATGCGGATCGGGCAATGGGCGGGGGAACTGAAGGATAGCGCAGCACTAGTAATAGTAGTGTTGTCAAACCAATGATGCAACATTTAACTTCTAACTCTCGGAGAAGATGGGCTCTGAATTAATAGATTTACCATTTTGATCCTTTAATTTAAAATGAGAGTTGATATTGAGCTAAAGAGCATTTCATTCATTGGAAGTGGCTGCAGTTATTCGACATCGATTCACAAACTAAAGGGGTTATGTACACGGGCATTTCTGAGGAAGAGGAAGTATTTTTTCTTTTTTTGCACTGAGGGAAATTGAATTTGGTTTTCTTGTGAGGACTCACACTGTAAGGTCAGCACGAGGTCAATTTTCACTGCCATTCTCCTGGTAGTAAAGGGGCAGTCCGAAACGGAGGAAGACGCTCCATAGACCCTCACGGTTGACAGTGTCAAAGGCCTTTGTAAGGTCGAAGAAGACGATGTATAAGGGCTGGCGCTGTTCCCTGCATTTTTCCTGCAGCTGTTGCGCTGCAAAGATCATGTCCGTTGTGCCCTGGAGGGGGCAAAAACCACACTGCGACTCCGGGAGGAGCTCCTCAGCCACGGGGAGAAGACGATTGAGGAGGACTCTAGCGACCACTTTCCCAGTGGTTGATAGCAGGGAGATTCCTCTGTAGTTGCCGCAATCGGACTTGTCCCCTTTTTTTAAAGATGGTCACGATCACTGCATCTCTAAGATCTCCCGGCATGCTCTCCTCTCTCCAGATGAGAGAGATGAGGTCGTGTATTCGCGCCAGCAGTGCCTCTCCGCCATACTCCAGTGCCTCAGCAGGGATTCCATCCGCTCCTGTAGCCTTGTTTTTTAGATGTCTTATGGCCTTTTCTACCTCGTGCAGTGTTGGGGTTTGACTGAGGCAGTGGTGGGTAGCATGCTTCGGAATGGAGTCGAGGACACTCGAGTCGAAGGCAGAGTCTCAGTTGAGGAGATCTTCAAAGTGCTCCCTCCAACGGGCCCTGACTGCCTCGGTGTCCTTGATGAGTGTTTCCCTGTTCTTGGCCAGGAGTGGGGCGGGGCCTTGGGAGTTTGGTCCATATGTGGCCTTGACTGCGGCGAAGAATCCTCACACATCATAGCTGTCGGTCAGCTGCTGTATCTCCTGTGCTTTCCCATCCACCACCTGTTCTTTAGGTCCCGGGTTTTTTGTTGGACCTTAGTCTTTAGCCGCCTGTAATGCTGCTTTGCTGCTCCCGAGTTGGGTTGCTGTTTAAGGCTCAGAAATGCCCTGCATTTGCAGTCTATTAGTTCTTGAATCTCCTGATCATTCTCATCAAACCAGTCCTGGTGTTTCCTGGTTGAGTGACCGAGCGTCTCCTTGCAGACACTGATTATGGAGGCCTGGAGGGCAGACCAAGTGCTGTGGGCATTCTGCGTCTCGGGGTCATCAAGGCACGTCAGGTTAGCTGTGAGGTGCTGACTGTAAAGGGTTCTCTTAGCTGGTCCTTAAGTGCCCCGGCATTGACTTTTTTGTGACACTGCTGCTGCTGTCCCCTTCGCTTTAGGGCTATGTTGATGTCAATGATGGATCTGATTAGGCGGTGGTCCGTCCAGCAGTCATCAGCTCCTGTCATGGCATGGGTGGTGCGCACATCTGTGCGATCCCTGGCTCGGACGATGACATAGTCGTGCAGCTGCCAGTGCTTGGAGCGAGGGTGTTGTTTTGTCTCTCTTATGGAACAAGGTGTTGGTGATGACAAGTTCATGCTCTAGACATTTTGTCAGGAGTAGGGTACCGCTGGAGCTGGCTTTCCCTACCCCCTCTCTGCCAATCACGCCTCCCCAGAGGTCTGTGTCCCTGCTGACCCTGGCGTGCTCCCAAAAGTACGTCACCATACTCCGCCTCTCCATGACGACATGCAAGCTGTGATCCTTACCAATGGATCCATCACAGGCCCAATTCATGTCCAGACTGGGGTCAAGCAGGGCTGCGTCATTGCCCCAACCCTCTTCTCAATCTTCCTCGCTGCCATGCTCCACTTCACAGTTGATAAGCTCCCCGCTAGAGTGGAACTAAACTACAGAACCAGTGGGAAGCTATTCAACCTTCACCGTCTCCAGACCAGGTCCAAGACCACTCCAACCTCTGTTGTCGAGCTACAGTACGCGGACAACACCTGCGTCTGTGCACACACAGAGGCTGAACTCCAGGACATAGTCGGCGTATTTACCGAGACATATGAAAGCATGGGCCTTACGCTAAACATTAGTAAGACAAAGGTCCTACACCAGCCTGTCCTCACCGCACAGCACTGCCCCCCAAACATCAAGATCCACGGTGTGGCCCTGGACAACGTGGACCACTTCCCTTATCTCAGGAGCCTCCTATCAACAAGAACAGGTATTGATGATGAGATCCAACACCGCCTCCAGTGCGCCAGTGCAGCCTTTGGCTGCCTGAGGAAAAGAGTGTTTGAAGATCAGTCCCTCAAATCTGTCACCAAGCTCATGATCTACAGGGCCGTAGTAATACCCACCCTCCTGTATGACTCAACGACGTAGACCATGTACAGTAGACACCTCAAGTCGCTGGAGAAATACCACCAGCGATGTGTCCGCAAGATCCTGCAAATCCCCTGGGAGGACAGGCGCACAAACGTTAGCGTCCTCATCCAGGCCAACATCCCCAGCATTGAAGCACTGACCACACTTGATCAGCTCCGCTGGGCAGGCCACATAGTTCGCATGCCAGACTCGAGACTCTCAAAGCAAGCGTTCTACTCGGAACTTGTCCACGGCAAACGAGCCAAAGGCTGGCAGAGGAAACGTTACAAGGACATCCTCAAAGCCTCCCTGATAAAGTGCGACATTCCCACTGATACCTGGGAGTCCTTGGCCATAGACCGCCCTAAGTGGAGGAAGTGCATTCGGGAGGGCACTGAGCTCCTCGAGTATCGTCGCCGAGAGCATGCAAAGGTCAATCGCAGGCAGCAGAAGGAGCGTGCGGCAAACCAGGTTCCCTGCCCACCCTTTCCCTCAATGACTATCTGTCTCACCTGTGACAGGAACTGTGGTTCTCATATTGGACTGTACAGCCACCTAAGAACATGCTAAGAGTGGAAGCAAGTCTTCCTCGATCCCGAGGGACTGCCTATGATGATGAAAGGGGCAGTACTAGCCTGGAAACAGGGTGGGTAACCTTGCCACCCTTGTACCACCGGCGATGTGTTTGGCTCCATTTTAAAAGGGGCCTACCGCCTTTACGACCACCGACGTCCCAAAGCACTTTACAGTCAATGAAGTACTTTTTGAAGTGAACTCACTATTGTAACATATCTGTGGCATAACTAAAACCGCCTATTTCCACCTCTGTAACATCGCCCGTCTCCGCCCCTACCTCAGCTCATCTGCTGCTGAAACCCACATCCATGCCTTTGTTACCTCTAGACATCGATTATTCCAACGCATTCCTGGCAGGCCTCCTACATTCTACCTTACGTAAACTTGAGGTCATCCAAAATTTGGCAGCCCGTGTCCCAACTCCACCAAGTCCCATTCACACATCACCCCTGTGCTCGCTGACCTACATTGGCTCCCAGTTAAGCAACACATCAATTTCAAAATTCTCATCCTTGTTTACAAAACCCTCTATGGCCTCGCCCCTCCCTTTCTCTGTAATCTCCGTCAGCTCCACAACCCCCCCTCCCCCCTCCGAGATATCTGCCCTCTTCCAATTTTCCCCTTTGAGCATCCCTGATTATAATCACTCAACCATCGGTGGCCGTGCCTTCAGCTGCCTGGGCCCTAAGCTTTGGAACTCCCTGCATAAACCTCTCAGCCTCACTACCTCTCTTTGCTCCTTCAAGACACTTCTTAAAACCCACCTCTTTGACCAAGTTCTGCCTTAATTTCTCCTTATGTGGCTCGGTGTCAAATTAATTTTTTTGTCTTATAACACTCCTGTGAAGCGCCTTGGGAAGTTTTACTATATTAAAGGCGCTATATAAATACAAGTTGTTGTTGTGTAGGAAATGCTTCAGCCATTTTGCGCACAGCAAGCTCCCACAAACAGCAATGTGATAATGACCAGATCTCACTCCATCAGAGATCTCAGAGATCTCAGAGATGCAGTGATCGTGACCATCTTTAAAAAAGGGGACAAGTCCGACTCCAGCAAATACAGAGGAATCTCCCTGCTATCAGCCACTGGGAAAGTTGTCGCTAGAGTCCTCCTCAACCATACAGAGGCTGAACTCCAGGACATAGTCAACGTATTTACTGAGGCGTACGACAGCATGGGCCTTACGCTAAACAAAGGTCCTCCACCAGTTGACCCCGCCACACAGCACTCCCCCCCCCACCCCCACCCAGTTATCAAGCTCCACATCGTGGCCCTGGACAACGTGGACCAATTCCCATACCTCGGGAGCCTCTTATCAACAAGGGCAGACATTGATGATGAGATTCAACACCGCCACCAGTGCGCCAGTGCAGCCTTCGGCCATCTGAGGAAAAGAGTGCTCGAAGATCAGGCCTCAAATCTGCCACCAAGCTCATGGTCTGCAGGGCTGTGTTGATACCCGCCCTCCTGTATGGCTCAGAGACGTGGACCATATACAGTAGACACCTCAAGTCGTTGGAGAAATACCACCAACGATGTCTCCACAAGATCCTACAAATCCCCTGGGAGGACAGACGCACCAACATTAGCGTCCTCGACCAGGCCAACATCCCCAGCATTGAAGCACTGACCACACTCGATCAGCTCCGCTGGGCAGGCCACATATTTCGCATGCCACACACAAGACTCCCAAAGCAAGCGCTCTACTCCTTCATGGCAAACAAGCCCAAGGCGGGCAGTGGAAACGTTACAAGGACAGCCTCGAAGCCTCCCTGATAAAGTGCAACATCCCCACCGACACCTTGGAGTCCCTGGCCAAAGACCGCCCCAAGTAGAGGAAGTGCATCCGTGAGGGCGCTCGAGTCTCATCGCCGAGAGCATGCAGAAATCAAGCTCAGGCAGCGGAAAGAGCGTGTGGCAAATCTGTCCCACTCTCCCTTTCCTTCAACAACTATCTGTCCCACCTGTGGTTCCCATATTGGACTGTTCAGCCACTTAAGGATTCATTTTAAGAGTGGAAGCAAGTCTTCCTCGATTCCGAGGGATTGCCTATGATGATGATGATTGACCGGATAATCTGTTTTAGTGGAGTTGATTGAGGGATAAATATTGGCCAGGACACTAGGGAGAACTCCCCTGCTCTTCTTCAAAATAGTGCCATGAGATCTTTTACATCCACCTGAGAGGGCAGACAGGGCCTCAGTTTGATATCTCATCCTCCAGACAGCACCTCCATCAGTGCAGCATGCCCTCAGTACTGCACTGGAGTGTCAGCCTTGATTTTTGTGCTCAAAGTTTTCTGGGTTGGGGCTTGAACCCACAACCTTCTGACTCAGAGTCGAGGATGCTAACAACTGGGCCACACCTGACACCTTTTAATGCGGAAATCAGGGTCCTGTGACTCAAATAGGACATCGATTGCCATTTTAGGTGCACAGTGTCGGCTTCAATCAGTTCCCGAGACAGTGGAAGAGCAGAGGTCCAGCCAAAGGTAAGTGTTCAATTACTATCGTGGGCCTCGGAGAAGCAGGAATGCAGTCTTGGGACCCTCACCCTCTGCGATCATGACCCCCACACCCACCGCACTGGCCCGGTTTTCAGTCTTCAATCTGGTGAGCTATGTCGGGCACCTTGATGCTCACCTGGTGAATTTAAATGAGGGCTGGGGCCTCAAAATCATGGGGGCTCTTCACTGCTGAACAGGGCAGTCGACCAGCACGCTCCTCGGTCAGTCATCCAAAGCTAATAACAGACCCCCGTGATACTAAATACAATCGACTTAATCTGGTCACAAATCCACACACATATGACCGTGAAAAGGTGTGTTTGCAATAGGTAATATAAAAATAGATCGATTTACTTCAATCTTGAAGCTTTCCACTGGGATCAGGTATTAGCATTGCAAAGTTTATCTTTCATTGGGTCCACTGGGACACCGTGCAATTACACAGGTCAAACAGATCTAACCGTGCCCCGGGGAGGTGCCGAACCCACGTCCAACTCTCCGTCCTTTCACAGACACAAGCTTTCCTCCTCCAACTCTTCAAGATCACACAGGCGCTCATTTTATTCACCCCCTCTATTTACCCTGGCACTCTTCCCCTTCAGTCTCGTAAGAGTTGATATTCTTTCTTTGCCCTTTCTCAGCTCTAGTTGATAGCTTTTCCCTCAGTTCAAACTGGCACTCTTTCGCTCTTGGGACTTGAGCACAAAAAAATCCAGGCTGACATCCAGTGCAGTGCTGAGGGAGTGCTGCACTGTCAGAGGTGCCATCTTTCGGATGAGACGTTAAACCGAGGCCCCGCCTGTTCTCTTAAGTGGAAGTAAAAGATCCCATGGCACTATTTCGAAAAAGAGCAGGGGATTATCTCCGGTGTCCTGGCCAATATTTATCTCTCAATCAACATAACAAAAAAAGAGATTATCTGGCTATTATCACATTGCTGTTTGTGGGAGCTTGCTTATGCGCAAATTGGCTGCCGCGTTTCCCACATTACAACAGTGACTACACTCCAAAGTACTTCATTGGCTGTAAAGCACTTTGAGATGTCCAGCAGTTGTGAAAGGCGCTATATAAATCCAAGTCTTTCTTCTTTCTCTCCACTCCTTCTCAACTAATGTTGGCTCTCTCCTTCCTCACAATCTCAAACTTTCTGCCCCTTTTCCTCTCAATTTCATTTCCTCCATTCAGTCTCCCCTTCATTTTCCCCTTTTTCTGCACCCTTCAATAGCATCCATTTTCTTCCCATTTCGCTCTCATTCATTGCCACCCATTTTCCCCTTCCTTCTCCCATTCAATGTTGTCTATTCCCTTCTACCTCTCTCCTTTATTTCGAGCCATTTTACCCTCTTCGTTCTCCCCTCAACACGGCTCCGCGTTTAGTCCTGTTGGCACTTGAAGTGACTCCAGCTGCTGCATACTGTCAGCGGGAATTTTTGTTCTGGGAAAAATTCTTGCCACAGTATTTACATCCATCACGAGTAGGACTGGGATGGGAATGGGACTGAGGGGAGGGGCCTGGTCTGTGTGGATTTCTTGCTATTTTTGAACTAATTGGGGTAACGTGTCTTTGGCCTCCAACGCTGCTTCACCTGTAACACTGAGTTAAAGAAAAAGGAATTCATGATGCAAGGGTGTGCTGATGGTCACTCTTCAAATGTAGCTTTCCATTGCACGAGTAGTGTGGAATTATTCCCCAACGTTTGGTGCCAGTTAAAGTGAAGAAATGGGCTGAGGAAGAAAGTGGTGTGTGGTTTAGTGTGAGCTGGGCCATGCCTTGCCCACTCCTTGCTTCCACAGTGGCCCTTCTGCCCTTAAGTTCTTGCATTGTTTTGAATCGCACTTAAAATTAATTGTGAATCTATTGGGTACTAAAAGGTGAAACCAGTAACATTTCAGCCTCCTGTTTTTCCAAAGTTCAAATCTTGCTCCCAATAAGAAAAAAAGGATTTGAGGCTGGGGTGAGCTGCCAGAGTGTTCCGACTGTCTGAGGACTATTATCGAACCTTTGAAGGGCAGAAGTCTACAGTCTGCTGCAGAAACGTTCATTGTTCTGCATTGGGGAGGGGAGGGGGGTTAATGAGGATCAGACTGCAACATAGAAGCATTGTGATTGCAAAATAAATGCACAGGCTGGGCTTTCCACTTGCAGCCCTTAACGAGAAGATGCTAACTTATCTACGTTTTATCTTCATCTTGTGCTATACTTGTCAGTGGGGTGTTTAGAACCATTACTTTGAGAATCATCCTTTGTGCTTTCTGAGTTCCTATTTTATTTCGCAAGCATGTGAGGGAAAACACAGCTTCTACAGTGCCTCTCTAACTTGTAGATCACTTGTCGACCTGTATCCTCCGCTAGGCAAAGCTTCCCAGCATTTTCTACAAGTGACTGCGCTTTGGGATGTCCTGAGGTTGTGAAATGCACTATATAAATGCCGTAAGAATTATAGTTGTTTTTCTTAAGCAGTTGGCACTTGAGTGCAAGATTGAGTGTGGCACCATCGAAGATGCCGTTTTTTGGATGAGATGTTAAACCAAGGCCCCATCTGACTGCTCAAGTGAATGTAACAGATCCCATGGCTCCATTCACGAAAGAACATTGAGTTCTCTGTGTTCTGGCCAACATTCCTCCCTCATCCAATACCCCCAAAACAAATTAGCTGGTTATTCATTCATTTGCTATTTGTAGTACTGTGTGTAAATTTTCTGTCGCGTTGTTTACATTACAACAGTAACCGCCCTTCAGAAGTACCTGTTCTTCAATGCGTGTAAAGCACTTTGGGACATCTTGAGGTCGTGATAAGGTACAAATATAAAAAACAAGTTCTGTCTTTCTTGTTATTTATTAATGAACACTATCAATGGAAGGAAGGCAAGGGGAGGACAGCACTTTTATTGAAGTCATTAATTTGCATCTATTTTATTTAACATTCTTTTGCCCGTTATTTGAAGGACGGATTGCACTTTATAAACAAACTTCATTTGTGGTTTTCAGATGGATGAATCACAAAGTCATAAAGGTGGACTGAAAGCCTTTATAGTGGGCTTCTTATACCTATTAATGTTTAATAACATAGGAATAAATCGATAAGTATTACATACTTTTCACAGAGTGAAACTTAGAATTAGAGATCTTTACCGTGATAAAGAACATAAGAACATAAGAAATAGAAGCAGGAACAGGCCATTTGGCCCCTCGAACCTGCTCCCCCATTCAATAAGATCATGGCTGATCTGATCTTGGCCTCAATCCCACTTCCCTGCCCGTTCCCCATAACCTTTGACTCCCTTATCGTTCAGAAATCTGTTTATCTCCACCTTAAATATAATCAATGACCCAGCCTCCACAGCTCTCTGGGGTAGAGACTTCCAAAGATTCACAACCCTCTGAGAGAAGAAATTCCTCCTCATTTCTGTTTTAAATGGGCGACCCCTTATTCTGAAACTATGCCCCCTAGTTCTAGATTCCCCCACGATGGGAAACATCCTCTTTGCATCTATCCTGTCAAGACCCCTCAGCATCTTATACTTTTCAATAAGATCATCTCTCATTCTTCTAAACTCCAATGAGTATAGGCCCAACCTGCTCAACCTATCTTCATAAGACAACCCCTTCATCTCAGGAATCAACCTAGTGAACCTTCTCTGAACTGCCTCCAATGCAAGTATATCCCTCCTTAGATAAGACCAAAACTATACGCAGTATTCCAAGTGTGGCCTCACCAATTCCCTGTACAGTTGTAGCAGGACTTCCCTACTTTTATACTCCATCCTCCTTGCAATAAAGGCCAACACTCCATTTGCCTTCCTGATTACTTGCTGTACCTGTATGCTAACTTTTTGTGTTTCATATACAAAGACCCCCAGATCCCTCTGTACTGCAGCATTTTGTAATCTCTCCCCATTTAAATAATAATTTGCTTTTTTATTTTTCCTACCAAAGTGGATAACCTCACATTTTCCCACATTTTATTCCATCTGTCAAATTTTTACTCACTCCCTTAGGCTATCTATATCCCTTTGCAGAAGTGGGCAAAAGGGGAGTTGATGGGGTCAATAGTGAGAAACTATTTTCTCTGGTGGGGGAATCCAGAAAAAGGGGGCACAATCATAAAATTAGAACCAGGTCATTTGTGCCTGAAATCAGGAAGCACTTTTTCACACAAAGGACAGTGAAAATCCGGAACTCCATCCCCAAAAGGCTGTGGATGCTGGGGGTCAATTGAATTATTCCAGAGTGAAATCGATATATTTTTGTTGGGTAAGGATAACAAACGATATGTAGCAAAGGCAGGTAAATGGAGTTGAAGTACAGATCAGACATGATCTGATAGCATGGCGAAGCAGGCTAAGAGGCTGAATGGCTGAAAGGGTCAGCCTGTAGCTGTGGCTCAGTGGGTAGGGCACTCTCCTCTAAGTCAGAAGTTTGTGGGTTCAAGTCCCACTCCAGGGACATGAGTACAAAATCCAGACTGACATTTCAGTGCAGTACTGAGGGAGCGCTGCACTGTCAGACGTGCCGTCTTTCAGATGAGATTAATGTCATGTCTGCCCTCTCAGGTAAAAAATCCCATGGCACTATTCGAAGAACAGTTTATCTGGTTGTTATCACATTGTGGGACCTTGCTATGTGCAAATTGGCTGCCACATTTCCTACATTACAACAATTTGTATTTATATAGCGCCTTTAACGTCGTGAAACATTCCAAAGAGCTTCACAGGAGTATTATGAAATAAAAATTTGATACGAGCCACATAAGTAGAAATTAGTGCAGGTGACTAAAAGCTTGGTCAAAGAAGTATTTTTAAGAGCGCCTTGAAGGAGGAAGAGTGGAGAGGTTTAGGCAGGGAGTTCCAGAGCTTGGGGCCTAGGCAATAGAAGCCTCGGCCACCAATGGTTGAGCGATTATAATCAGGGATGCTCAAGAGGGCAGAATTAGAACTCAAAATTACTTCATTAACTGTAAAGTGCTTTGGGATGTCCGAAGGCCATGAAAGGTGCTCTATAAATGCATTTTTTCCCTTTTTACTTCTGTTCCTATGTTCTTAGAATTGAAATAAACACAAATATCTCTTGGGGGCTCTTAGCGCCCAGGAGCATTTCAATAAATAAACTCCTTTGTGCTGCTGGAAGATTTAATAGATTAGAGGATGCTAAAGGAGGCAAACATCTTGTAAACAGAAAAACAACTTTCTCTGGGAGGAGGACAAAGACTATCTAGAATGTAAACCTTAAATATGTTGTATCAGTGCTGCTTGACATTTTGTCAGACATCTGGAATGCAATAATTTAAATATAGTGAGTCTTCAAATAAACACACAGTCTATCAGATTTCAACTCTTAACCTCCACTGCTGAGTAACTCTGACCCCTGTGTAGTGTGGGACACAGACACAGGCAGCTGTGCTAGGCTGTAATGCCCCATTTCCTGAATCTTAAAATAAATTATCCCATTGTAAGTGAAATAAAAGGTGCTATAAGTGCATGACTTTGTTGTATTCTGATCTGTCAACAGGATGACAAGAAAAGTCTAACTGACCCAGTTCTAATTTGGTCTTGCAGTCTGGAGCTGAAAAGCATTTTCCATCATTTGCCTTATCTTCAAACAATGCTGATTTAGTAGAATTATCAGACGCTTGACTAGATTTACTGCTGCGTCGCAACTGATTTGGGGCAGTGATCAGACAGAAGGGAATGACACGGTGATCTGTGACCCTGGCCCGATTCCCTGCCTTCAATTCCAGTGGACAGTGGAACTGCCTGCCCATTTTTGGAAATAAACATGTAACTGAGGCATTGATGACACAATGAAATCAGATGTTCAATCTCCCATTGTTACTGACTTATTTATGCCGAGTCTTAATCGTGCAATATATTGCTGTTCCTTCATCGTCGTTGGTTTAAATTCCTGGAACTTCCTACCTAGGAACATTGCGGGAGCAGCTTCATCACACGGACTGCAGCAGTTCCAAAAGAAGGCCCACCACCACCACCTTCTCAAGGGCAACTAGGGATGGGCAATAAATGCCAGCCTCGCTAGCGACACCCATGTCCCGAGAATGAATATAAAAGAACTTCCTCTTTTAATTCCTCGAGGAACGTTTGCCACCTGGCCCACACACTAAGTGGCTATTTAATCCTCGCAGTGTCAGCTTGACTCAGTGGTGGCACTCTCACCTCTAAATCAGTTGGCTGTGGGTTCAAGACCTACTTTAGCACATAAATGACACTCTAGTGCAGTGCTGAGGGAATGAGACATTAAACTGATATGGTGTCTGTCTGGTTAGGTGGGTGTAAAAGTTCACTTTTGGAAGAAGAACAGAGAATGCAGCATTCATCTCTCAACCAACATAACACAAACTGGTCATTCTTCGATTGTGTTTTTGGGATCTTGCTGTGCACAATTTGACCGTCATGTTTGTTTACCAAACAGCAGTGACTACAGTTCAAAGTCATTCATCAGTTATGAAGCATGTTGGGATGCCCTGATAACATGAAACACACGACATGAATGAAAGGTCCTTCTTTCTTTCCTTCCTTCTAGTTTCTGCATAACAAACCTTTTACAAATTCTGCATCCTTTAGAATCTGTTCACATTACTCTGGATTCAAACCTGTCCACGTTACTCGTATGGAAACTGATATCCTGATCATCTGTAATAGTTTGTCATTTTCAAGGACCCACCTGTTTTTTTTACTTTCCTTTTACTATTAATAGTAGTGAAAATATTTTATGTCCCTCTTTACAATCCATCTCGTGTCCACTTTTGTCCTATTTTTTTCTAATACATTCTTCTATAACTTCAGTGTCCCTTTATGGGAATCTCAATTTGCTGTTTAAAAATATTTGTACATTTGGTATATTTCTTCTCGCTTGTTATTGAGCCGCTGATCTAGGTGATGCTAGTTGTTTTTAAAAGCAGAATATATTTTATTCCCTCATCCTGCTTTAAATACACCCCATCTTTTACTTGCTGCTCTATTTTTAAGTATGGTGTCCCAAACGATATTGTCTAAGACTCTTCTCATAGCTCCTGTCCCAACACATTGTCACTTGTGGCCCTAGTTTTGACAACAATATCAAATCTAACAATGATTGCTAGATAGTATCATCGAATCAGCTTTGCACCCATCGTGTCTGTGCCAGCTCTTTGAAAGAGCTGTCTAATTGGTCCCACTCCCCTGCTCTTTCCCCATGGCCCTGCAAATGTTTCATTTTTGGGTATATCCCAGGCACTCAACTCCAGGTGAGAAACCAACTGAGATGGTGAGATAAGCACCAAATGTAATGTAGCCTGCTCCCAATAGCCTGCCTCAGATGTTGGGGTGGATCTGGACTTTGTGCGACAATGTAACACGGATGATAACGAGCCAACATTTAGTTTTACATTTCTCATGATTTTTATTTCCACTGACTTTAATGGGGAGAGATGTAAATTGGGCTGCCGGCTCAGTCTCACCCATTTTACACTGTTACACAAAGTCAAGATCTACCCAGTTGTGTGAGAAAACCATCCCTAAAACATAGAAACATAGACATTTATGGCCCAGAAGGAGGCCATTCAGCCCATTATGTCTGTGCTGGCTGAAAAAGAACTATCCAGCCTACTCGCACTTTTCAGCTCATAAGAACATAAGAAATGGGAGCAGGAGTAGGCCACCTGGCCCTTCCAGCCTATTCTGCCATTTAATAAGATCATGGCTGATCTGATCATGGACTCAGCTCCACTTCCATGCCCGCTCCCCATAACCCTTTATTGCCTAATTGCTCAAAAATCTGTCAATCTCCACTTTAAATATATTCAATAACCCAACCTCTAAGCTCTCTGGAGCAGAGAATTCCATAGATTTACAACTCTCTGAGAGAAGAAATTCCTCCTCATCTCAGTTTTAAATGGGTGGCCCCTTATTCTGAGACTATGTCCCCTAATTTTAGTTTCCCCTATTAGTGGAAATATCCTCTCTGCATCCACATATTCGAGCCCCCTCATTATCTATAAATGTTTCGATAAGATCACCTCTCATTCTTCTGAACTCCAATGAGTATAGGCCCAAACTACTCAACCTATAAGTCAACTCCCTCATCTCCGGAATCAACTGAGTGAACCTTCGCTGAACAGCCTCCAATGCAAATATATACTTCCTTAAATACGGAGATCAAAACTGTATGCAGTACTCCAGGTGTGGCCTCACCAATACAGTTGTAGCAAGACTTCTCTGATTTTATACTCTATCCCCCTTCAATAAAGGCCAACATTCCATTTGCCTTCCTGATTACTTGCTGTACCTGCATACTAACTTTTTGTGTTTCATGCACAAGGATCCCACATTGTCATAGCGACGGTTGCGTACCCAGACGTGCCTCTGAACTGAATTGTACTCGTGGCCACACAGTTTAATCCCTAGGTCTTCGAAGTCCTCAATTCTATCTGCTGGTTCTTGGACAAAATCGGCAAGGGACTCAAGTAAGTACGCCATGACATTCAGATTCAAGCCGGTCTCTTGAAGGGAGAGATTGGTCAGGTGAACATAAGAACATAAGAAATAGGAGCAGGAGTAGGCCATTTGGCCCCTCGAGCCCGCTCCTCCATTCAATAAAATCATGGCTGATCTGATTATGGACTCGGCCCCACTTCCCTGCCTGCTCCCCATAACCCTTTACTCCCTCATCGCTCAAAAATCTGTCCATCTCCGCCTTAAATATTCAATGACCCAACCTCCACAGTTCTCTGGGGCAGAGAATTCCAGAGATTTACAACCCTCTGAGAGAAGAAATTCCTCATCTCAGTTTTAAATGGGCGGCCCCTTATGCTGAGACTATGTCCCCGAGTTTTTGTTTCCCCTATGAGTGGAAATATCCTCTCTGCATCCACTTTGTCGAGCCCTCTCATTATCTTATATGTTTCGATAAGATCACCTCTTATTCTTCTGAACTCCAATGAGTATAGGCCGAACCTACTCAACCTATCTTCATAAGTCAACCCCCTTATCTCCAGAATCAACCTAGTGAACCTCTGAACAGCCTCCAATGCAAGTATGTCCTTCCTTAAATACGGAGACCAAAACTGTACGCAGTACTCTAGGTGTGGCCTCACCAATACCCTGTACAGTTGTGGCAGGACTTGTCTGCTTTTATACTCCATCCCCCTTGCAATAAAGGCCAACATTCCATTTGCCTTCCTGATTACTTGCTGTACCTGCATACTAACTTTTTGTGTTTCATGCACAAGGGCCCCCAGGTCCCTCTGTACTGCAGCACTTTGCAACTTTTCTCCATTTAAATTATAATTTGCTTTTCTATTTTTTCTGCCAGAGTGGATAACCTGACATTTTCCCACATTATACTCCATCTGCCAAATTTTTGCCCACTCACTTAGCCTGTCTATATCCCTTTGCAGATTTTTTGTGTCCTCCTCACAATTTGCTTTCCCACCCATCTTTGTATCATCAGCAAACTTGGCTACATTACACTCGGTCCCTTCATCCAAGTCATTAATATAGATTGTAAATAGTTGAGGACCCAGCACCGATCCCTGCGGCACCCCACTAGTTACCGCTTGCCAACTGGAAAATGACCCATTTATCCTGACTCTCTGTTTTTGTTAATTAGCCCATCTTCTATCCATGCTAATATAGTACCCCCAACCCTGTGAACTTTTATCTTGTGCCTTTTATGTGGCACCTTATCGAATGCCTTCTGGAAATCCAAATGCACTACATCCACTGGTTCCCCCTCATACACCCTGCTCGTTACATCCTCAAAGAACTCCAGCAAATTTATCAAAAATGATTTCCCTTTCATAAAACCAGCTGACTGCTTTATTGAATTATGCTTTTCTAAATGTCCCACGACTGCTTCTGTTGTGTATAGAAGAACTCCACGAGGCTGAGTACTGTGAGCTAAACTTAATGTGACCTTAGTCTTCTTTATTACAACTCCAGAGTGCCTATACAACATGGCAGCCAACCTTTTATACTGGCCCTGCACATGTGTGCAGGTGACCATTAGGACTCCAACAGCCGCGCCCTCTGGTGGCAAGTATTACATAGTTACATACATAACATCACTCCTCTCCAAAGTCTTCGGTACAAGTAGTTTACAATTTGAGGCGATCCAGAGCCCTTTGTTCCCTGGTTGATCGTCTAAGTTCAAACCCTGGCGTGTGTGAGTTGGCCGGACCATTGCTGCACTGCATCGTGGCTGGTCTGACCGGGCTGTCAGGAATGGTGGGTTCATCCTCGTGATTGACAGCGAGGTCGATTGCTGGTTGGATCGTCGATGGTGATGTCCTCTTCAAGTCGTTCCTGGTTGTCAGTAAATCGCAATTTGGTCTGATCTAAATGCTTTCTGCACGTTTGGCCATTTAACAGTTTGATTAGAAACACCTTATTCCCTTCCTTGGCCAAAACGGTGCCAGCAACCCACTTGGGACCATGACCGTAATTCAGGACAAACACAGGCTCATTAGTATCAATGTCACGTGAAACAGCCGCGCGATCATGTTCTGCTGGTGTCGCCGGGTTTCCACGTGATCATTAAGATCCCGGTGGACTAGGGAGGGCCTGGTTTTGAGGGCTCTCTTCAGTAACAATTCTTCCGGGGAAACCCCGGTGAGCGAGTGGGGTCGCGTCCGGTAACTGAGCAGAATGCGAGACAAGTGGGTCTGCAGGGAGCCGTCCGTCATGCGTTTCTTGCTCTGCTTGATTGTTCGGACTGCCCGCTCCACTTGACCGTTAGAGGCGGGCTTAAATGGAGCAGACCTGACATGCTTGATGCCATTGCGGGTCATAAACTCCTTGAATTCCGAGCTGGTGAAACACGGTCCATTGTCGCTGACAAGAACGTCGGGCAAGCCATGGATGGCGAACATGGCCCGGAGGCTTTCAATGGGTGGCTGTGGACGTGCTGAATGACATGATTACGCATTCAATCCATTTGGAGTAAGCGTCCACAACTACTAAAAATATCTTTCCTAGGAAGGGGCCGGCAAAATCTACGTGGATCCTGGACCACGGTTTGGAGGGCCATGACCAAAGACTCAATGGAGTCTCCCTTGGTGCATTGCTCAGTTGTGAGCAAGTGTTACACTGATGGATGCATGACTTGAAGTCCGAGTCAATGCCGGATCACCAAACATGCGACCTGGCAATTGCCTTCAGCATGACAATGCTTGGGTGGGTACTGTGTAGATCGCGTATAAATATTTCCCTGGCTTTTTTTGGCAAAACCATGTGATCACCCCATAAGAGACAATCCGACTGGATGGACATTTCATCTTTGCATCGGTGAAGTGGCTTAATTTCATCTTGCATTTCCACGGGAACGGCCAACCAGTTCCCATTTAGGACGCAACTGTTTACTAATGATAGCACAGGATCCTGGTTGGTCCAGGTCCTTATCTGGTGAGCTGTGACAGGTGACCCCTCGTTCTCAAAAGCATCCATGACCAGTAGCAAGTCTGCGGGCTATGCCATTTCAACCCCAGTGGTGGGTAATGGTAGCCGGCTGAGAGCATCAGCACAGTTTTCAGTGCCTGGTCTGTGGCGGATAACATAGTCATAAGCGAATAATGTTAGTGCCCATCTTTGGATGCGGGACGAAGCCTTGGTATTTATGCCTTTGCTCTCTGAAAACAGTGAAATGAACGGCTTATGGTCAGTTTCAAGCTCAAACCGAAGTCCAAATAGGTATTGGTGCATTTTCCTAACCCCATATACACATGCTAACGTCTCTTTCTCGACCATACTCTCTCAGCCTTAGACAGACTTCTAGACGCGTATGCAACTGGTTTGAGGTTGCCTGATACATTGGTTTGCTGTAACACACAGCCGACCCCGTACGATGAGGCATCACAAGCTAGCACTAAACGTTTACATGGATCATAGTGTACAAGTAACTTATTTGAACATAGCAGGTTCCTGGCCTTCTCAAAAGCTGTGTCTTGAGATTTGCCCCAAACCCAGTCGTCACCCATATGTAGCAACATGTTCAAAGGCTCTAACAACATGCTCAACCCGGGTAGAAAGTTACCGAAATAGTTGAAGAGTCCCAGGAATGAACACAGCTCCATCACATTCTGTGGTCTGGATGCATTCTTGATGGCCTCTGTCTTTGAGTCCATGGGCCTGATACCGTCTGCTGCAACCTTTCTCTCCCAAAATTCGACTTCTAGCGCCAGGAAAACACATTTGGAGCATTTCAGCCTGAGTCCCACTCTGTCTAGGTGACTTAGAACCTCTTCCAGGTTGTGTAGGTGTTCGATGGTGTCACGACCTGTGATCAGGATGTCGTCTTGAAGCACAACGATGCGTGTAACAGATTTCAGCAAACTCTCCATGTTTCTCTGGAAAATGGCTGCAGCCGAGTGAATCACGAAAGGGCACCTGTGGAATATAAACAGCCCTTTGTGTGTGTTGATGCATGTCAGTCTTTTCGAAGATTCAACCAGCTCCTGTGTCATGTAGGCGGAGGTTAGGTCCAACTTGTTGAACGACTTGCCCCCGCTAACATTGCGAGCAGGTCACCCGCCTTGGGCAGTGGGTACTGGTCCTGTAGTGAGACTTGGTTAATCATTACCTTGTAGTCTCTGCAGATTCTGAACGTGCCATCGCTTTCAACACCGGAATAATTGGACTGGCCACTCGTTGACCGCAACTGGTGACATGATTCCTTTGCGTTGGAGTCTTTCCAGTTCGATCTCGACTTTCTCCCTCATCATGTACGGAACTGCCCGAACCTTGTGATGGACGGGCCGTGTATCGGAGCCTAGATGGATCTGTACCTTGGTGCCTGTGAAGTTGCCGATGCCTGGTTCGAATAGTGAGGGAAACTTGCTCAGCACGTGAGCACACGAGGCGTTATCCACTGAAGATAGTGCTTTGATGTCGTTCCAATTCCATCTAATATTTTCTAGCCAACTTCTGCTGAACAGCATTGGACCATTGCCTACAACAATCCACAATCATAGGTCATGCACAGCTCCATCATACGTTCACTGCCATGCTTCCATTGACTGGTATGAGCTCTTTGGTGTAGGTACGCAGCTTTGTATTAATCGGGCTCAGTTTGGGCCTTTGTGCTTTATTGTCCCCCTCGAAAGCCTTCTGGCTCATTATTGACTGACTCGCACCCGTGTCCAACTCCATGGATACTGGAACTCCATTTAATTTGACTTTCAGCATTATAGGAGGGCTCTTGGTGGTGAAGGTATGTACCCCATACACTTCTTCCTCGGGTTGAGTTGCCTGTGCTGCATGATCCGCGCCAGATCGATCATCCTCTGCCACGTGGTATGTCGCAGCACATTTGCACATTCGCTGGAGGTGCCCCATCGTTGCGCAGCCTTTGCACACGTAGTGCTTGAATCGACATTGATGGGCCCGATGATTACCCCCGCAGCGCCAACACGGTGCTTATGGACTCACATTCACCCCCGATGGCGGACTCTGAGTCATCACAGGTCTTGCAGGGGTATAGGCCCTACCATATGCAGTTTGGCCTGCGAGCGACGTAATTTTATGCACAGTACTTGCCGGTGAGCTTCGATGTTGAGAAGATATCTGTTTGGAGTTATTGTCCGTGGCCATGCATGCCTGGGCGATCGCGATGGCCCTGCTCAGGTCTAGGGTTTCGGCAGCCAGCAGCTTTCGAAGAATGACCTCGTGGCTGATGCCCAGCACGAAAAAATCCCACAGCATTTGCCCCAACGCAGCTCCAAAATCGCAAGGTCCCGCGAGGCGTCTCAGGTCGGTGAAATAATCCACCACGTCCTGGCCCCCGGAGCGATGGCGCGTGTAAAAACGATATCTGGCCATGAGGATATTCTCCTTCGACTTGAGGTGATCCCGAACCAGCGTGCACAACTCTGTATATTCCTTCTCTGTTGGTTTTATCGGTGCGAACAGATTCTTGATGCGGCCGTATATTTTAGACCCTCAAACGGTGAGGAGAACTGCCCTGCGCTTGGCCGCGTTAGTGTCTCCTTCCAGCTCGTTGGCCACGAAGTAGTGGTCGAGACGCTCGACGAAGGCTTCCCAATCATCACCCTCTACGAATCTCTCTAATATTCCAACGGCAGCCATGGTTGCGTGAAGGTTCGTATTCTGTTACTCGTCGCCAATTCTTGCGTATAGAAGAACTCCACGAGGCTGAGTACTGTGAGCTAAACTTAGTGTGACCTTAGTCTTCTTTATTACAACTCCAGAATGTCTAAACAACATGGCAGCCAACCTTTTATACTGGCCCTGCGCATGTATGCAGGTGACCATTAGGACTCCAACAGTCGCGCCCTCTGGTGGCAAGTATTACATAGTTACATACATAACAGCTTCCTTAATAATGGACTCCAGCATTTTCCCAACGACAGATGTTAGGCTAACTGGTCTAAAGTTTCCTGCTTTTTGTCTGCCTCCTTTTTTAAATAGGGATATTACATTTGCGGTTTTCTAATCTGCTGGGACCTCCCCAGAATCCAGGGAATTTTGGTTGATTACAACCAATGCATCCACTTTCTCTGTAGCCACTTCTTTTAAGACCCTAGGATGTAAGCCATCAGGTCCAGGGGACTTGTCCGCCTTTAGTCGCATTATTTTACCGAGTACTACTTCATTAGTGATAGTGATTGTATTTAATTCCTCCCTCCCTATAGCCCTTTGATTATCCAGTATTGGGATGATTTTAGTGTCTTCTACCATGAAAACCGATACAAAATATTTGTTCAACGTCTCTGCCATTTCCCTTGCCCTGTAGGTTACGGCATTACAAGTGCATATCCAAATACTTTAAAAATGTGATTAGGGTTTCTGGCTCTACCACCCTTTCAGGCAGTGAGTTCCAGACCCCCATAACCCTTCGGGTGAAAATATTTCGCCTCAACTCCTCTCTAATCCCTCTGCCAATTGCTTTAAATCTATGCCCCCTGATTATTGACCTCTGCTAAGGGAAATAGGTCCTTCCTACCCACTCTATCTAGGCCCCTCATAATTTTATACACCTCCATCAAGTCTCCCCTCAGCCTCCTCTGTTCCAAAGAAAACAACCTCAGCCTATCCAATCACAGCTAAAATTATTCACTCTTGGCAACATCGTTGTAAATCTCCTTCGTACCCTCTAGTGCAAAGACATCTTTCCTGTAATGTGGTGACCATAACTGCACGCAGTACTCTAGCAGTGGCCTAGCTAGTGTTTTATGCAGTTCAAGCATAATCTCCCTGCTCTTGATTGATGGATGTTTTTGTGACTGGAAGGATGTTTCCAGTGGGGTTCCGCAGGGCTCAGTCCTGGGTCCCTTGCTTTTTGTGGTATATATCAACGATTTACATTTGAATATAGGGAGTATGATTAAGAAGTTTGCAGACGACACTAAAATTGGCTGTGTGGTTGATAATGAAGAGGAAAGTCATGGGCTGCAGGAGGATATCAATCTACTGGTCAGGTGGGCAGAGCAGGGGAAAATGGAGTTTAATTCAGAGAAGTGTGAGGTGATGCACTTTGGGAGGGCTAATAAGGAAAGAATATACACATTAAGCGGTAGGCCACTTAATAGTGGAGATGAACAAAGGGACCTTGGAGTGCTTGTCCACAGATCCCTGAAAGTAGCAGGCCAAGTGGATAAGGTGGTTAAGAAGGCATACAGAATGCTTGCCTTTATTGGCCGAGGCATACAATATAAGAGCAGGGAGGTTATGCTTAAATTGTATAATACTTTGGTTAGGCCACAGCTGGAGTACTGCGTGCAGTTCTAGTCGCCGTATTATAGGAATTTTGTGATGGCACTAGAGAGGGTGCAGAGGAGGTTTACTAGGTTGCTGCTTGGAATAGAGAACCTTAGTTATGAGGACAGATTGGATAGGCTGGGTTTGTTCTCATTGGAACAGAGAAGGTTGAGAGGAGACCTCATTGAGATGTACAAAATATTGAGGGGCCTGGATATAGTGGATAATAAGGGTCTATTTCCATTGGTGGAGGGATCTATTATGAGGGGGCATAGTTTTAAGGTGGTTGGTGGAAGGTTTAGAGGGAATTTGAGGGGAAGTTGGGCTTCTTTACGCAGAGGGTTGTGGGGATCTGGAACTCGCTGCCTGGAAGAGTGGTGGATACAGAAACCCTCACCACTTTTAAGAGATGGTTGGATGGGCACTTAAAGTGCAGGGTTACGGACCTAGAGCTGGTAATTGGGCTTAGACTGGATGACCTTTTGTTGGACGGTGCTGATATAATGGTAAGTAATGCAGTGAATAGAATACGACCAGGGTGATCTCCTGGACTAGTTTCGATCGTCTGGATGGGTCGGAGAGGAATTTGCCCAGATTTTTTCTCCCTAAATTGGTCTGGGTTTATATCTGGTTTTTGCCTCTCCCAGGAGATAACATGGCTCCGGTTGGGGTGGAGTGTAGAATGTTTCAGTATAAAGGGTGTCGCAGTTGTGTGGGGCGGGCTGGTTGAGCTGGGTGCTCTTTGCCTTTCTGTCATTGTTCATAGGTTTATATGTAACCTTTAGGGCTGCTGACCAAGGGCCGTGTGGCTCTTTGTCGGCCAGCACTGACACGATGGGCTGGAATGGCCTCCTCCTGCGCTGTAAATTTCTATGTTTCCATGTTTCTATTCTTCCGTGCTATATCTCTGTTAATAAAGGAAAGTATCCCGTGTGCCTTCTTAACCACCTCAGTAAACTGTCTGTATGTCTGTTTTACGGCCACAGTACCTCTTTGAAGAGATAAAGGGGGTCATTTTATTCTAACGAGCCCATTGAGTAACTGACGGGATCGAGTGCAATGCTGGTTTACACCCTGCCCGATTTTACTCTCTATTGAAGTCAGGGGAGAGTAATATTGCACATGGTGCAAAACCAGCGTCCTACACCATCCTGTGGGTTTCATAGAAACATAGAAACATAGAAAATAGGTGCAGGAGTAGGCCATTCGGCCCTTTGAGCCTGCACCACCATTCAATGAGTTCATGGCTGAGCATGCAACTTCAGTACCCCATTTCTGCTTTCTCGCCATACCCCTTGATCTCCCTAATAGTAAGGACTACATTTAATTCCTTTTTGAATGTATTTAGTGAATTGGCCTCAACAGCTTTCTGTGGTAGAGAATTCCACAGGTTCATCACTCTCTGGGTGAAGAAGTTTCTCCTCATCTCGGTCCTAAATGGCTTACCCCTTATCCTTAGACTGTGACCCCTGGTTCTGGACTTCCCCAAAATTGGGAACATTCTAACCTGTCTAAACCCATCAGAATTTTAAACGTTTCTGTGAGATCCCCTCTCATTCTTCTGAACTCCAGTGAATACAAGCCCAGTTGATCCAGTCTTTCTTGATATGTCAGTCCCGCCATCCCGGGAATCAGTCTGGTGAACCTTCGCTGCACTCCCTCAATAGCAAGGATGTCCTTCCTCAAGTTAGGAGACCAAAACTGTACACAATACTCCAGGTGTGGCCTCACCAAGGTCCTGTACAACTGTAGTAACATCTCCCTGCCCCTGTACTCAAATCCCCTCGCTATGAAGGCCAACATGACATTTGCTTTCTTAACCGCCTGCTGTACCTGCATGCCAACCTTCAATGACTGATGTACCATGACACCCAGGTCTCGTTGCACCTCCCCTTTTCCTAATCTGTCACCATTCAGATAATAGTCTGTCTCTCTGTTTTTACCACCAAAGTGGATAACCTCACATTTATCCACATTATACTTCACCTGCCATGCATTTGCCCACTCACCTAACCTATCCAAGTCACTCTGCAGCCTCATAGCATCCTCCTCGCAGCTCACAATGCCACCCAACTTAGTGTCATCCGCAAATTTGGAGATACTACATTTAATCCCCTCGTCTAAATCATTAATGTACAATATAAACAGCTGGGGCCCCAGCACAGAACCTTGCGGTACCCCACTAGTGACTGCCTGCCATTCTGAAAAGTACCCAATTTACTCCTACTCTTTGCTTCCTGTCTGTCAACCAGTTCTCAATCCTCGTCAGCACACTACCCCCAATCCCATGTGCTTTAACTTTGCACATTAATCTCTTGTGTGGGACCTTGTCGAAAGCCTTCTGAAAGTCCAAATACACCACATCAACTGGTTCCCCCTTGTCCACTCTACTGGAAACATCCTCAAAAAATTCCAGAAGATTTGTCAAGCATGATTTCCCTTTCACAAATCCATGCTGACTTGGACCTATCATGTCACTTCTTTCCAAATACGCTGCTATGACATCCTTAATAATTGATTCCATCATTTTACCCACTACTGATGTCAGGCTGTAATTCCCTGTTTTCTCTCTCCCTCCTTTTTTTAAAAATGGGGTTACATTGGCTATCCTCCACTCCATAGGAACTGATCCAGAGTCTATGGAATGTTGGAAAATGACTGTCAATGCATCCGCTATTTCCAAGGCCACCTCCTTAAGTACTCTGGGATGCAGTCCATCAGGCCCTGGGGATTTATCGGCCTTCAATCCCATCAATTTCCCCAACACAATTTCCCGACTAATAAGGATTTCCCTCATTTCCTCCTTCTTACTAGAACCTCAGACCCCTTTTAGGTTGTTTGTGTCCTCCTTAGTGAATACCGAACCAAAGTATTTGTTAAATTGGTCTGCCATTTCTTTGTTCCCAGTTATGACTTCCCCTGATTCTGACTGCAGGGGACCTACGTTTGTCTTTACTGGTCCGGCCAGTAAAGTTAAAATTACCCCACAGTGTCCGTTTGGCACAGGTTACGGCAAGTGAAAAGGATTTGTGCGCCTTGTCTAAGCTGACATATTAGTGTAGTACTGAGGAAGTGCTAGATTGTCAGAGCTGTCCCTTTGGATGAGATGGTAAACTAAAGCTCCTATTCGGATGGATATTGAATATTCTATGACCCTATTCAGATAAGAGCAAGGGATTTTCCCAGTATCCTGGACAACATTCACTCTCTAACCAGTGTCATCAAAAAATATTGACAAACTAGTCATTCATCTCATTGCTGTTAGTGGGACCTTGTTGTGCGCAAATTGGCTGCTGTGTTCATGTACGAACCTGCACTTAAAAAGTAATTTGTGTGAAGCACTTTGAGGCATGATAAGGTTCTATATAAATGCAAGCCTTCCTTTTAATCATGATAATATCTTGATTGCAAAGTTGTTAAGAGTTGAAGTACTACAAGAACACTTCCTGTAATCATGCCAGGTTAGGCTGCTTGGTTCTGATCAGAAAATTCCATTAAGTTATAGGTGCTATGAACCAAGTGTGGATAGCATGTATCCAGTGTCTATTATGTATATTTACAGTCCACAGCAACACCCCAAGATAGAAAGAAGGACTTGCATTTATATAACACCTTTCAGGACCTCAGGATGTTCCAAAGTGCTTTACAGCCAATTTGTGCACAGCAAGGTCCCACAAACGGCAATTAAATAAGTGACCAGATCATCTGTTTTAGATGTTGGTTGAGCGATAAATATTGGCCAGGAAACCAGGAGAAATGCTCCTGCACTACTTCAAATAGTGCTATGGGATCTTTTAGGTCCGCCTGAGAGGGCAGACTTGGTTTAACGTCTCAGCAGAAAGACGGCACCTCCGACAGTGCAGTGCTCCCTCAGTGCTGCACTGGAGTGTCAGCCTAGATTATGCTTAAGTCTCTGACACTGTAAGATAGTCAACCTTATGTCTTTATGCCTTTGTCTCCTCTTTTGTCCAGTTCAGTGGGACCACACTCACCTGGTTCCATTCTTATCTATCCTGTTGTAGCCAGAGAATCACCTGCAATGGCTTCTCTTCCGGCTCCCACGTTGTTACCCTGGTGTCCCCCAAGGATCTAGCCTTGACCCCTCCTATTTCTCAGCTACATGCTGCCCCTTGGCGACATCATCCAAAAACACAACATCAGATTTTCCCTGTACGCTGATGAGACCCAGCTCTACCTCACCACCAGCTCTCTCAACGGCCTCTGCTTTTTCATGCTGCTTGTCCGACATCCTGTACTGGATGAACAGAAATTACCTCCAATTAATTAGCGGGAAGACTGAAGCTATTAATTTGGGCCCCACCACAAACTCCATTCCCTGACCACCGGTTTCATCCCCCTCACTGGCCACTGTCTGAGGCTGAACCAGACTGCTTGTAGCCTCAGCACCCTCTTTGACCTGGAGTTGAGCTTCCGACCCAATATCCTGTCCATCACCAAAGTTGCCTACCATCCAAGAATTCAACGGGTTTTGCTTGTTTGACTAGCCCTTGGTGAACTGTTTTCAGACTCCTTGTGGCATACTCAGTCTCTTACCTACACTGCCTATGGACATAGGAATGTAGGAACATAGGATCAGGAGTAGGCCATTCAGCCCCTCGCGTCTACTCCACCAGTCAATGAAATCATGGCTGATCTGCGACCTAACGTCTTTGGCCCATATTCCTTAATACCTTTGGTTAACAGAAAGCTATCAATCTCTGATTTAAGATTAACAATTGATCTAGCATCAGTTGCCATTTGCAGGAGAGTTCCAAAATTCTACCCTCCTTTGTGTGTAGAAGTGTTTCATAATTTCACTCTCGAAAGGCTCCAATTTTTAGACTATGGCCCCTAGTCCGAGAAGCCCCAACCAGTGGAACAAGTTTCTCTCTATCTATCCTATCAGCTCCCCTTATATCTTGAAAACTTAGATCAGAACACCCCTTAACCTTCTAAATTTTAGGGAATACAACCCTAATTTACGTAATCTCTCCTCGTAACTTAACCCTTGCAGTCCGGGTATCATTCTAGTAAACCTATACTACACACCCTCCAAGGCCATATATCCTTCCTAAGTGTGGTGCCCAGAACAGCTCACAGTATTCCAGGGTTTTGTATAGCTGCAGCACAACTCTACCCCTTATATTCTAGTCCTCTAGCTAAAAAGGCCAGCATCCCATGAGCCTTTTTGATTATTTTCTGTACCTGTTGATGACATTTTAATGATCTATGTACCTGGATGCCCAAGTCTCTTTGGGCCGCGCCTTTTTTTAGCTTTTCACCATTTAGAAAGTACCCTGTTCTATCCTTTTCAGGTCCAAAGTGGATGACCTCACATTTGCCGAGATTGAAATCCATTTGCCACTGTTTTGCACATTCACTTAATCTGTCAATATCCCGTTGTAATTTTATGCTTCCATCTAGTGTCGGCTGTGGCTCAGTGAGTAGCACACTCGCCTCTGAATCAAAAGGTTGTGGGTCCAAGTCCCACTCCAGAGACTTGAGCACAAAAATGTAGGCTGAGAGGGTGAAATTACCCTTTTTCATAGCCCCGTTAGCATCTCCAGGAGGTGCAACAGGGGCACAATGGCATTTTCACCCGGGGGACAGGGGGCACTACCGCCTCCCGGGAAATTGACCTGGAGGTTTGGGGGTGCTGTCCCAGCAGCAGCACGCCCCAGGACGGCCCACGCGTCAATCCCTTACCGCCCTGCGCCGACCCTTTAACCCCCCGCGAGGGAAATTGACCCGCAGGCTACGAGGTTGACGCGAGCAGATGTCAACACCAGATTCGTGGATCGCCCCTTAAAGGGGAGGCCTTTGGTGCCCCAAGCCACTATCTTTATTTATCTTGGGTCGGCCCGACAATAGCGACCGGGCCGCCATTGGCAGCCTAGCACTCCGTGATTGGTGCCGGGCTGCTGGCCCAGTTGATTGCGTCCCTGGTAGCCCAGCGGCGGCCACCAAAGGGCCTGCAGAGTGTACAGCAGCACTCCTCTTTATGGAGCATCTGCGCAGCGCTGAATTCAGTGCCATGGTACCATCCCGGAAGCTCCCCTCAAAGGAAGCGGAGCCTCGGAGACAGCGCACTGCTTCCTTCGAGGGACGTACGGCCCAATTCCCCATCGGCGGTGGGACTTCCGGGCCAGGCACAGGAAGTCCCGGCCCTGGAAGGTTACCGCCCCTAATCGGGGCAAAGGGCAATTTCTAGCCCTGAGACTCCAGTGCAGGGCTGAGGGCATGGTGCACTGCCTGAATGCAGACCGAGGTCAAGTAAGGCTGTGTCATCACACCAATGCTCTTCTCAATCTTTCTCGCTGCACTGCTTCATCTCACCTTTAACAAGCTCCTCACTGGAGTGGAGTTAATCTACAGGACAAGCAGGAAATTATTCAACTTCTGACACCTGCAGTCCAGATTCAAGGTTGTTCCAACCTCTGTCATTGAATTACAATATGATGACGCTTGCATTTGTGCACATTCGGAGTCCTCCGAACTCTGAACCATCGTTGACACCGTCAGTGAAGTGTACGAGAGTCTGGGCCTAACATTTAGCATCAGTAAGACAAAGGTTCTCTACCAACCTGCCCCTGCCGCACAGTACTGCCTCCCTGATTATCAAGATCCATGACGAGACCTTGGATAATGTGGACCATTTCCCATATTTTGGGAGCCTACTATCAGCAAGGGCAGACATCGATTGTCATGTATTCAACCAGCATTGTAACCCATGTATAATCTGACCTAAGTTGTACACTGTGAGAACAATGACCACTAGGTGGTGAACTTGTGGGAGATACTCCTAACCTGGACCTTCGGGTAGAAAAGGGGAAGCTCCACCCACCTTCATCACTTGAGTGCTAAGGAATAAAGGACAGGTCACAGACTGACCTTCTCTCAAGCATGGGCCTTGTGTGCATTTATACTGTATAGTAAGGACGTATCAATGGCGACAAGAAACTGGGATTTAAACCACGCGAGCATGGCCATTAGCAGAACAGACGAGAGGTACTGTGTTAAGGAATGGTTGGGACAGACATTCACATTGTTAAAGCAGCACACAGTTCTCCAGGCAGACAAGGGCAATCGGGCATGCCCCAGCATGTCGTCGAACCCAGAGGGGGAGTTTGACAGAGACACAGGGGCAGTCAGGGATGATCGACTGGCAAGGGACCTTTTATTTCCAACAACAGCTCATGTTGGAGGCATGGAGACACACACTTTGCAGAGATGAGCAAAATACCTGCAGAAATTGCAGAAATGAACGCTGGGGGAAATCGCTGGAAGCTGAAGTTCAGCGAGTTCATGTGGAGCACGTATACAGTTCATACACCAGGACGCCACCGATGATGATGAAAGTGCTCCTCAATGGCATCCCAGTATCAATGGAGCTAAAGACGGGGGCCAGCCAGTCCCTGATGGGTGTCAAACAGTTCGAAAAGTTGTGGGCATCCAAGGCCAGGAGGCCAAAATTATTGCCGATTGACGCACAGCTACGGACATACACAAAGGATGTGCTAGACAGCGCCATGGTAGTCGTGACCCACAAAGATTCGGAGAACAGGTTGCCACTCTGGGTTGTCCCGGGGGACGGTCCCGCACTGCTGGGGAGGAGTTGGCTTGCTGTCATGAACTGGAAATGGTGCGATGTCAATGCAATTTCCTCTGTGGAGCGAGTATCATGCTCACAGATCCTGGACAAATTTGACTCATTATTTGAACCCGGCATTGACACTTTCATGGGGGCCAAGGTAGTGATTCACATAAACCCGGACGCCAGGCCAGTACACCACAAGGCCAGAGCGGTGCCGTACGTGATGCGGGAAAAGATAGAAGGCGAATTGGACCGCCTGCTGAGGGAAGGCATCATCTCGCCAGTCGAATTCAGTGACTGGGCGAGCCCGATTGTGCCGGTGCTCAAGGCGGATGGATCGGTCAGGATATGTGGCGATTACAAGGCCACCATCAATCGAGTGTCACTCCAAGACCAGTACCCACTACCGAGAGCGGAGGACCTCTTTGCAACGCTATCCGGTGGCAAACTTTTTTCAAAATTGGACCTGACCTCAGCTTACATGACCCAGGAGCTGGCGAGTGAGTCGAAGAAGCTGACCACCATCACAAGAGTGCAACAGATGTCCGTTCGGGATTCGCTCGGCCGCCGCGATCATCCAATGAAATATGGAAAGCCTCCTCAAGTCGATTCCAGGGACGGTGGTTTTTCAGGACGACATCCTCATTACGGGTTACGATACTGAAGAACACCTCCACAACCTGGAGGAGGTGCTACGCAGACTGGACCGGGTAGGTCTGCGACTGAAAAAGGCGAAGTGCGTCTTCCTAGCTCCAGAGGTAGAATTCCTGGGGATGAGGGTAGCAGCAGACGGGATCAGCCCTACTGCGTCCAAGACGGAAGCGATCCAGAGAGCACCCAGACCCCGTAACATGACAGAGCTGCGTTCGTTCCTGGGGCTCCTGAACTATTTTGGTAACTTTCTTCCCAAATTGAGCACGCTGCTAGAGCCGCTACACGTGCTCCCACGCAAAAGTCACGAATGGGTCTGGGGGGACAGCCAGGAAAGGGCTTTTAATAGAGCACGCAATTTGTTATGTTCCAACAATCTGTTAACACTATATGACCCATGCAAGAAACTTGTGTTAATGTGCGATGCGTCGTCCTATGGTGTCGGGTGTGTGTTGCAGCATGTCAATGCCAAGGGTCAGTTACAGCCGGTAGCTTATGCCTCCAGGAGTCTGTCCCAGGCAGAAAGGGGCCACGGGATGGTAGAAAAGGAGGCACTCGCATGTGTATATGCGGTAAAGAAAATGCACCAGTACCTGTTTGTCAGGAAATTTGAGCTGGAGACAGATCACAAACCCCTAACGTCCTTTTTGGCCGACAACAAGGCCATGAATGCAAACGCATCGGCCCGAATTCAGAGGTGGGCACTCACGTTAGCCGCCTATGACTATACAATTCGGCACAGACCGGGCACCGAAAACTGCGCCGATGCATTCAGCAGGCTCACACTAGCTACCACTGAGGGGGCTACCGAGCATGCTGCTGAGATGGTCATGGCTGTTGAAGCTTTCGGAAACGAAGGCTCACCCGTGACAGCCCGTCAGATTAAAGTCTGGACAAATAGAGATCCGCTATTGTCTCTAGTCAAGAAATGTGTCCTGAATGGGGACTGGGCAGCTACGTACAGGGCATGCCCAGAGGAATTTAAATCATTTCACAGGCGCAGGGATGAACTCTCGACTCAGGCCGATTGCCTACTGTGGGGAAACCGCATAGTCATGCCTCAGATGGGCAGAGAGGTATTCATCAGAGAACTCCACAATGAGCACCCGGGCATTGTCATGATGAAGGCAATTGCCAGGTCACACGTTTGGTGGCCAGGGATAGACGCAGATCTGGAACTTTGTGTTCGCAGGTGCAACACATGTGCCCAGCTGAGCAACGCCCCCAGGGAAGCCCCCCTTAGCCCCTGGTCCTGGCCCGCCAAGCCTTGGTCACGCATCCATGTGGACTACACAGGTCCTTTCATGGGGAAAATGTTTTTGGTTGTAGTCGACGCCTACTCCAAATGGATCGAGTGTGACATTTTTAAATTCAAGCACATCCTCTGCCACGGTAGAAAGTCTACGGGCAATGTTCGCCGCCCACAGTCTACCGGATGTCTTGGTCAGTAACAGTGGCCCGTGCTTCACAAGCACTGAATTCCAGGACTTCATGGCAGGCAATGGAATTAACCATGTCAGAATGGCACCGTTCAAGCGGCCTCAAACGGCCAGGCAGAACGAGCAGTGCAGATAATCAAACAGGGGATGCTCAGAATCCAAGGGGGTTCCCTACAAACCCGCTTATCACGCCTCTTGTTGGCCTACAGATCCTGACCACACTCGCTCACAGGGGTTCCACCCGCAGAGCTGCTAATGAAAAGGACGCTCAAAACCTGGTTATCCCCTATACGTCCCACCATGAAAGAAATTGTCGAGTGCAGGCGCCAGTCACAATATGACTACATGACAGGAATGCGAGGGCGCGACGTATTGATGTAAATTACCCTGTTTTTGTCCTCAACTACACTGCAGGGCCCAAATGGCTCGCAGGCACTGTGGTTGCCAAAGAGGGAAATAGGATTCTGGTAGTTAAACTTACCAATGGACAAATCTGCCGCAAACACGTGGATCAAACAAAAAGGAGGTTCAGCAACCCCGTAGAAGAAGCAAAGGAAGAACATGACATAGAGTTCACGCGACCACAGGTGACCGAACACCGGAATCAAACTGTGGGCAGTCCAGACAGGCCTGAGGCACCGCAAACAGCAGACACTCAGGCCAGCGCCCAACAACCGGAGCCCCAACTCAGACGCTCTACAAGGGAGCGTAAACCACCAGAGAGACTCAATAAGACTTTGCGGGGGAGGTGATGTCATGTATTCAACCAGCATTGTAACCCATGTATAAACTGACCTAAGTTATACACTGTGAGAACAATGACCACTAGCTGGTAAACTTGTTGGAGACACTCCTAACCTGGACCTTCGGGTAGAAAATGGGAAGCTCCACCCACCTTCATCATTTGAGTGCTGAGGAATAAAGGACAGGTCACAGAGTGATCTTCTCTCAAGCATGGGCCTTGTGTGCATTTATACTGTATCGTAAGGACTTATCATCGATGACAAAGTTCAACACCGCCTTCAGTGTGCCAGTGCAGCCTTCGGTTGCCTGAGGAAAAGAGTGTTCAAAGGCCAGGATCGCAAACCCGGCACCAAGCTCATGGTCTACAGAGCAGTAGTGATACCCGCCCTCTTATAAGCTGCAGAGACATGGACTGTATACAGTAGGCACTTCAAAACACTGGAGAAGTACCACCAACGCTGCGTCTGCAAAATCCTGCAAATTCATTGGCAGATTAGGCACACCGTCAGTGTTCTCTCTCAGGCCAACATCCCCAGCATCGAGGCATTGACCACGCTCGATCAGCTCCGGTGGGCGGGCCACATTGTCCGCATGCCCGATGCTAGACTCCAGAAACAAGCACTCTACTCCGAGCTACATCACGGCAGGCGAGCCCAGGAGCTCAAGGACACCCTCAAAGTCTGCTTGAAAAGATGTGACATCCCCACCGACTCTTGAGAATCCCTGGCCCAAGACCGCTCAAAGTGGAGGAGAAGCATCCAAGAAGATGCCAAACACTTCGAGACTCTTCGCCGGGAGCATGCGGAAGCCAAGTACAAACAGCGGAAGGAGCGTACAACAAATCAAGCACCCCACCCACCCGTCCCTCCAACCACCATCTGCCCCACCTGTGGCAGAGACAGGTAGGTCCCTCATTGGTTTCATCAGCCACCTTCAAACTCATTTTAGTGTGGAAGCAAACCATCCTCGACTGCGGGGGATGGCCTAAGTAGAAGACAACAGTGACTATCCTCCAAAAGTACTTCATTGGCTGTAAAGCGCTTTGAGACGTCTGGTGGTTGTGAAAGGCGCTAAATAAATGCAAGTCTTTCTTTTCTTTTACACTGCCTACAATACCACCTATCTTTGTGTCATCGGCATATTTGGATTATATGACTTTCTATGTCATCATCTAAGTCGTTAATAAATATTGTGAATAGATCAAGTCCCAACACAGATCCTTGTGGGACACCACTAGTCACCTCCTGCCAATTAAAGTACTTACCCATTATGCATGTCTCCTGCCGCTCAGCCAATTTCCTAACCAGGTCAATGATTTGCCCTCAATTCTGTGGGCTTCTCCCTTAGTTAACAGTCTGTTATGTGGAATTTTTATCAAATGCCTTCTGGAAGTCCATAGACATTCCCCTGCCCACTACTTTAGTGACCTCCTCAAAAAATTCAATCAGATTTTTCAGGCATGTACTACCTTTCACAAATCCTCTGATCAATTGAAAATATTCGAGGTGTTCAGTCACCCTATCTTTAATTATAGGCTCTGGCAATTTCTTGACAACAGATGTTAGACTAACTGGTCTATAATTCCCTAGTTTCCCTCTCTCACCATTTTTAAATAGTGGAGTGACATGTGCACTTTACCAATCTAAAGGAACGGTTCCTGAATCGAGAGAACTTTGGGAGGTTATAGTTAGGGCATCTGCAATGTGTTCACCTACTTCCTTTAAACCTTGGGATGGAAAGCATCTGGTCTTGGTGATTTTTCACTCTTTAATAGCATTATTTTCCTCATTACTGTTATTTTACTTGCATTCATTTTATTTTTGTCCTTGTCCCTGATTCAGTATTAGTTTCCTTGGGATTTCCGGCATGCTATCCTCTTTTACTGTAAATACTGACGCAAAGTAATTATTCAACATGTCCACCATTTCCCCATTGTCAGACAATATCACCGTTATCAGTTTTTAAGGGGCCAAGATTGTCCTGACTACCTTCTTTTCCCTAATATAATTATAAAAACATGTGGTGATTTTGATATTCCTTGCAAGTTTTTTTCATACTCACTTTATTTTGTGACCCTTTACTGCTCTTTGTATCTTTGGGATCTGTGCTAATTTTTGTAATTTTATATGCTTTTTCCTTTAATTTTATGCTGTCCTTTACCTCTTTAGTCGTCCATGGCTGTTTTCTTTTTACAAGGACAGCTCTTGCCCCTCAGGGGTGTAAACTGGTTCTGTATCACATTCAATTCTTTTTTGAACACCTCCCACTAATCTTCTGTTATTTTACCAGATTTGCCCAGTTTACTGCAGACAGTCTCTGTCTCATCCTGTTGAAGTCAGGCCTTACCCAAATCTAGAATCTTAGTAGCTGTTTCGCGTTTCTCCCTTTCAAACATTACGTTGAACTTGGTCGTGTTATGATCGCTATCAGATAAATGTTCATGCAGTTATGCTGTTAACTAAATCTGGTTCATTACTCATTACTAAATCTAATATGGCATGCCCCCTTGTTGCCTCTAGAGGACATATTGTTGTAGAAAACTATTCCGGACACACTCAAGAAATTCACTACCTTTCTGACAGATGCTTGTCTGTTCATCCCAATCTATATGAAAGTTAAAATCCCCCCATAAAACCGCTCTACCTTTGCCACACGCTTGTTTAATCTCCGTATTTATACAGTCTACCACTTCACAGCTGCTACCAGGGAGCCTATAAACAACTCCCACTGCAGTCTTAAATAATTTCTTATTTCTTAATTCTATCCATAATGTCTCCACTGCATGCTTACCTCTCATTATATCCTTTCTTATCATTGAAATTATTTCATCCTTAATCACTAAGGCTACTCCTCTCCCGCTACCATTTTCCCTATCTTTCCTGTAGACCTTATAACCTGGTATATTTAGTTCCCTGTCCTGACTGTCTTGCAACCCTGTCTCTGTAATGGTTACCTTATCGTACCCTCCAATTTGAATTTGCGCCTACAATTCATTCAATTTATTCCTTATACTCCGTGTGTTTGTATAAAGAATGCTTATTTGCACCACACACCCTAACCTGTCCTTCAGCTCTAATGCTTTACTCACATGTTTCTTATTTTTCGCTCATGGTTTAATCACTTTATATCTTTCAGTTTTCCCTTTACATGTAGTGCCTAAAGCATAATTTCTGACTGTTACTCTCCTTTCTTCCCTTTTGTTTGTTTTTGAACTACTATTTTTACTACAATTTCCACCTGAGCCCTGCCCCACATTTACTAGTTTAAAGTTCTTGTGACTGCCCTATTTATCCTTTCTGCTAGGACCCTGGTCCCAGACCGATTCAGGTGGAGCCCGCTGCAATGGTACAGTTCCTTCCTGTCCCATTACTGGTGCCACTGCCCCATGAAATGGAACCCCTCTTTCCCACACCACTCCTTTAGCCATTTGTTCTCTTCCCTAATCAGCTTATCCCTACACCAATTTGTACGTGACTCAGGTAATAATACAGAGATCATAACCCTTGAGATGTGTAGTGTTGTGTATGGAGAAAAAGTCAGACTGAACACTGTGAGCTCAAAGTAAAGTGTGACCTTAGTCTTTTATTGCAGGTCTCTATAGTGCCTCTCAAACCTGTGAAGCCTTCTTAAATTATGCGATCCCTTGTAACTTCAGGGGATGAGCCCTCTGGTGGCTGTACAGAGTAAATACAAGTCCACATATATAACAACACTCCCCCGTAAAGTCAATATTGTAACTATTTACAGTGTGAGTCGATCTGGGGCCCTTCTTGCCCTGGTTGATCGTCTCGGTGTGAAAGCTGGTGTTGAATCATTTCTTGGGCCCTCGCTGGGCTGCTGTGCAGCTGGTCTTGCTGGGCTGCCTGGTGTGTTGGGCCCTGCAGGGCTGCTGTGGATGATGGGTTCTGCTTCGTGGTCAACCATGGTGTCGGCTGCTACTGGTATGTGTGTTGGGGGATCAAAAAAGGTAGGGTCCAAGGTGGGTTGCTCAGGGTAGAACGTGAATCTGAGTTTGATTTGGTCCAAGTGGTTCCGGTGATTGAGTCCACTTGAAAGTTTGACCCGAAACACCCTGCTCCCCTCTTTGGCCATGACAGTGCCGGGAAGCCACTTGGGACCTTGTCCATAATTTAATACAAATACAGGATCATTGACTACAATCTCGCGTGTCACATTTGCGCTGTCATGGTATGCACTTTGTTGAAGCCGCCTGCTCTCTACCTGTTCATGTAGATCAGGGTGAACTAACGAGAGCCTTGTCTTAAGTGCTCTTTTCATGAGCAGTTCAGCAGGTGGGATCCCAGTGAGTGAGTGTGGTCTCGTGCGGTAGCTAAGCAGAACTCGGGATAGGCGAGTCTGCAGTGAGTCTTCAGTTACCCTCTTCAAGCCTTGCTTGATGGTTTGCACTGCTCTCTCTGCCTGACCATTGGACGCTGGTTTAAACGGGGCAGATGTGACATGTTTGATCCCGTTACGGGTCATGAATTCTTTGAACTCAGCACTGGTAAAACATGGCCCGTTGTCGCTCACCAGGACATTGGGTAAACCGTGTGTGGCAAACATGGCCCGCAGGCTTTCAGTGGTGGCAGCAGACGTGCTAGTCGACATTATCTCACATTCAATCCACTTGGAGTACGCGTCTACAACCACAAGGAACATTTTACCCACGAACGGGTCTGCATAGTTGACGTGTACCCTAGACCACGGTTTGGAGGGCCAAGACCATAAACTTAGCAGCGCCTCCCTGGGTACATTGCTTGACTGCGAGCATGTATTACATCTGTGAACGCAGGACTCTAAGTCCGCATTGATACCGGGCCACCACACGTGGGATCTGGCTATCGCTTTCATCATTACGATGCCTGGGTGGGTACTGTCGAGGTCATTGATGAAGGTGTTTCTGCCCTTCGTGGGGACCACTACTCGATTGCCCCACAGAAGGCAGTCTGCCTGTACAGACATTTCATCTTTGCGCCATTGGAACAACTTTATCTCTTCCTGCATTTCCACTGGGACACTGGACCAGCTCCCGTGAAGCACACAGCTTTTGACTAGAGATACTAAGGGTTCCTGGCTTGTCCAGGTTTTGGCTTGCCGGGCAGTGATGGGTGATTGCTCACTCTCAACTGCTTCCATAACCATAGCTAGATCTGCAGGCTGCGCCATTTCCACTCCCATGGTGGGCAATGGCAGCCTACTGAGAGCATCAGCGCAGTTTTCTGTGCCTGGTCTGTGGCGGATGGCATAGTTGTAGGCGGACAATGTGAATGCCCATCTCTGGATGTGGGCCGATGTGTTGGTATTTATCCCTTTACTCTCGGAAAACAGGGATATAAGTGGCTTATGGTCAGTTTCCAATTCGAATTTTAGCCCAGACAGGTATTGATGCATTTTCTTTACCCCATAGACACACGCTAACGCTTCTTTCTCAATCATGCTGTAGGCTCTCTTAGCCTTAGACAGACTCCTGGATGCATAAGCAACTGGTTGCAGTTTCCCGAAATCATTAGCTTGTTGCAATACACACCCGACGCCATATGACGACGCATCACATGCTAATTCCAAAAGCTTACACAAGCAATTTGTTTGAACAATTTTCTCACTTTTACAAAGGCATTTTCTTGGCTTTTTCCCCAAACCCATTTGCCCCCTTTTTGTAGTAAGACATGTAGTGCTTCTAGCATAGTGCTGAGACCTAGTAAGAAGTTACCAAAGTAGTTCAAGAGTCCCAGAAAAGACCGCAGCTCCGTCATGTTCTGTGGCCTCGGTGCGTTCTCGATTGCCTTCGTCTTTGTGTTGGTGGGCCTGATGCCATTGGCCGCAATCCTCCTTCTCAGGAACTCCATTTCAGGCGCCAGGAAAATGCACATCGAGCGTTTTAACCTGAGTCCCACGCGGTTGAGTGGACTAAGAACCTCCTCCAGGTTTTGCAGGTGCTCGACTGTGTTCCGACCTGTGACCAAGATGTCATCCTGGAAGACCACGGTATGTGGGACCGACTTCAGTAAACTTTTCATATTTCTCTGGAATATCGCCGCCACTGATCAGATTCCAAACGGTCATCTGTTATAAACAAAAAGACCTTTGTGCATGTTGATGCAGGTGAGGGCCTTCGATGATTCCTCCAGTTCCTGCGTCACGTAGGCTGAAGTCAGATCAGCTTCATGAACATTTTTCCTCCCGCCAGCATTGCAAAGAGGTCGTCGGCTTTTGGTAGTGGGTATTGGTCCTGCAGGGAGAAACGATTAATAGTTACTTTGTAATCGCCACAGATTCTGATGGTGCCGACTCCCTTGAGGACTGGGACAATAGGACTGGCCCACTCGCTGAACTCGATCGGTGAAACGATGCCCTCTCGTTGCAGCTGGTCTAGCTCGATCTCTACCCTTTCTCTCATCATGTACGGTACTGTTCTCGCCTTGTGATGGATAGGTCGTGCCCCTTGAATTAGGTGGATCTGCACTTTTGCTCCTTGGAATTTCCCGATGCCTGGTTCGAACAGTGAAGGAAATTTGTTTAAGATCTGGGCACACGAAGTGTCGTCAGAGGGCGATAACGCTCGGACATCGTTCCAGTTCCAGCGTATCTTTCCCAGTCAGCTCCTGCCGAGCAGCATGGGGCCATCTCCCGGTACCACCCAGAGTGGTAGCTTGTGCACCGCTCCATTGTAGGTAGCACTGCCGATTACAGGAATCAGTTCTTTAGTGTAAGTTCTTAGTCTCATGAGAACCGGAGTTAAGACTGGCCTTGAGGCCTTGTTGCACCACAACCTTTTGAAAGTCTTTTTGCCCATGATGGACTGGCTCGTGCCTGTGTCCAGCTCCATTGACACCCGGAGTCCATTTAATTCAACATTTAGCATTATCGGGGGACAATTCGTGGTGAATGCGTGCACCTCATGTACCTCTGCCTGCTCTATCTGAGGTTCTGGTTCATCGTGATCCTCCGTGGATCTGTCCTCCTCTGCAATGTGGTGGTTTGTAGGATTAACAGGCTTAGCAGCTCGCTTGCACACTCATTAGAGGTGTCCCATTGTTCCACAGCCCTTGCAAACGTATCCTTTAAATCGATTTGGATGGAAACGATGTTCACCCCTGCAGCACCAACAAGGTGTTAATGTCCTTGCATTCATCACCCTTGATGGTGGACTCTGAGACATCTGCGGATGTGTAGCTGCAGGTGTGTGTGACCTGCCCTGTACGTTACGATTCGAAAACAACATCACTTTGTTCACAGTACTTATGTGGTGAGAGATTTGCTTCGTATTGTCACTGGTGGCAATGAACACCTGGGCTATCGCTATGGCCTTACTCAAGTTTGGGGTCTCTACAGTCAAAAGTTTGCAAAGTATAGTTTCGTGGCCAATGCCAAGTAGGAAAAAGTCTCTGAGCATGTGCTCCAAATGTCCTTCAAATTCGCAATGTCCTGCTCAGCGACATAGCTCGCCACTTCCTGGCCTTCAGACCTTTTGTCGGTGTAGAACCGGTACCTCGCCATCAGAACGCTTTCCTTTGGGTTCGCATGCTCTCGGACCAGTGTGCACAAATCATCGTATGATTTCTCCGTGGGTTTCGCTGGAGTGAGCAGATTCTTCATGAGGCCATACGTTGGTGCCCCACAGACGGTGAGGAGGATCGCTCTACGTTTGGCAGCGCTCTCTTCTCCATCTAGCTCATTGGCCACGAAGTATTGGTCAAGTCGCTCCACAAAAGTTTCCCAATCATCTCCCTCCGAGAATTTCTCCAGGATGCCCACTGTTCTCTGCATCTTTGGGTTCGCTATCTGTATCTCATTGCCAGTTGTTTTGTATGGAGAAAGAGTCAGACTGAACACTGTGAGCTCAAAGTAAAGTGTGACCGTAGTCTTTTTTTGCAGGTCTCCAGAGTGCCTCTCCAACCTGTGAAGCCTTCTTAAATACCTGTGCTCCCAAGGGATTATGGGATCCCTTGGGATTCCGGGGAATGAGCCCTCTGGTGGCTGTACAGAGTAAATACAAGTCCACATATATAACATGTAGGATAATGGTTTTGTCCCAGATTAATTAATTAAATTGAACAATTAGTTAACACTACCAGCTACTTCTCAGAGTTCGACACTGGAAAATAATGACAAGACACCAATAAGTATAGTTCCCACTGTACGTGCCAGTCTTTACTGAGTACTGATCAACCTGTTACACCTATCAGTCTGTCCCTTGAGCTGCTAAGCTATGTTATAGTTACCAGTTCCTCATGTCCCTGTGTGCTCACGATTATTCCAGTGGTCCGCTGATGTGTCGTGATGCGCGTCTTCTGATGACTGACCGGGTCATCCTTCCTTAACGGCAGCCGTGTTCCCTCTTGACTTTACTGAGTCTCTTCCTCAGTTTCCCTGTGCACTCACGGTCGACCCGGTGGTCTGACGCGTTCATAGAACACAACTTTTGATGACTGACCATGTCATCCCTCTCTGACGACTGCGGGCTGCTGTTCCATTGTCTGTGAGATTCGTCCTTGCCTTTTTTCAGGTGTTGTTTCCATGGCTACCTGCCACCCATCGAATCCTTCCTTTGATCCATCGATATTCTATCTTCTTTGAGCACGCATTTAGCACTTCGGAAACTGTTCTATTGTCTAGTCTAGCACTATCATGGACCTCACTGTGTCTCATTATAATTCTTACATAATCGGTATCGGTGTTTACATTTCTATAAAGGTTTAGTCAGTATCAGTGTTTACATATCTACAAAAGGTTTCTTGCAGAAATATAATTTCTATTGTATTGGCGTGTATCTTCTGATTACAGTTTGTGTGGATTTCCATTTCCATAAGAAGTTTCTTACAGGGGTTTCTCTCAGGGGTTTCACCTCGTTAGCACAGATTAACATTATACATGTTAAATAGAAGTCTCCAGGAGTGCTTACATATTACAGAAAGTCAGTATTTACAGCTTTCGTGTTTTACATTAATCACTTTATACAGAATGTTTAAAAAGCTTAATCACAAAGTTTGATTGCCTGGGCCTTACACTGGGTGCTTTATACAGAAGTTTTCTTTTGAAAGTTATCATGATTTTCAAAAGTGAGGTTTTCAAGCCCTACAGGTCCCGTTCTTTAATTTAGCTCCTAGTTCCTGGTACTCCTCAAACAGAACCTCTTGCCTACTCTTTCCTCTGTTGTTGGTCCCAACATGGACTATAACAACTTGATCCTCCCCCTCCCACTCCAGTATCCTTTTAAGCCAGTTTGAAATGTCCCTTACCCCGGCACCAGGTAGGCAACATACCATGTGGACTCCCGATCCTGCTTACAAAGGATGCTATCTGTCCCCATAATTATTGAAACCCCCACAACTACCACATTACACTTCCCTTCCTCCCTCCATTGGACAGCCTCCTGCTCCTTTATTTAATATAGTATGTTATAGTTCCTGCACAGAGTTTAAACCACTGTCCTAGCTTAGAGAAAAAAAATGTTAATAGTCACCCATCAATCACCTACCTGCTGTACTGTGATGTCACTCCTTGTTTTTCTTGTTGTTTTAGAATTTGACGGATCTGCAAAGAGGTATGGACAGATTCAGTGAGTGGCCAAAAATTTGGCAGATGGAGCATAATGTGGGAAAATATGAGGTTATCCACTTTGGCAGAAATAATAGAAAAGCAAATTATAATTTAAATGGAGAAAAATTGCAAAGTGCTGCAGTGTAAAGAGACCTGGGGGTTCTTGTGCATCAAACACAAAAGTAATCAGGAAGGCAAATAATCAGGAAGGCAAATGGAATGTTGGCCTTTATCGCAAGGGGGAGAGAGTATAAAAGCAGAGAAGTCCTGCTACAACTGTACTGGGTATTGGTGAGGCGACACCTGGAGTACTGCATACAGTTTTGGTCTCCATATTTAAGGAAGGGTATACTTGCATTGGCAACTGTTCAGAGAAGGTTCACAAGGTTGATTCCAGAGATGAGGGGGTTGACTTATGAAGATAGGTTGAGTAGATTGGGCCTATACACATTGGAATTCAGAAGACTAAGAGGTGATCTTATTGAAATATATAAGATAATGAGGATGCAGAGAGGATATTTCCACTCATAGGGGAAACTAAAACTAGGGGGCATAGTCCCAGACTAAGGGGCTGCCCATTTAAAACTGAGATGAGGAGAAATTTCTTCTCTTGAGGGTTGTAAATCTATGGAATTTTCTGCCTTAGAGAGCTGTGGAGGCTGGGTCATTGAATATATTTAAGGCAGAGATAGACAGATTTTTGAGCGATAAGGGAGTAAAGGGTTATGGAGAGTGGGCAGGGAAGTGGAGCTGAGTCCATGATCAGATCAGCCATGAGCTTATTGAATAGCGGAGCAGGCTCAAGGGGCCAACTGGCTTACTCCTGCTCCTATTTCTTATGTTCTTATGTTCTATGCACCGCTTCCAGTCCCGACTCCTTGCAGGTCCCACTGCCTCTCCTCCCGCTGTTTATGGTCTGTTGCCTCTTCTGGTGCTGACTCCTCGCAGGCCTGTTTTTGTAAATAATTACATTTGTAAATAAACTCATTTAATAGTTTTGCCTGTTAGGAATAGTGTTAGGATGATTGTTCACATTCATCTTATGACCTGATAGGAGATGTAGTGAAATCCTATGTCCTATTCACTAAAAAGTTTCCTAGCACATAGGAACGTAAGCCATTCAGCTCCTCGAACCGTTTCTGCCATTCTATTAAGTGATGGCTGATCTTTACCTCAACTCCATTTACCTACCTTTGATCCATATTCCTTGATATCCTTACACAATAAAAATCTATCGATCTCAGTCTTGAAAATTTCAATTGCCATGCAATATCCCATGTACTAAATGTGTAAGGTTACATTTCAGATCATAGGGGGTACTTTTAAGTGATAAGGATGAATAAAAAGCATTAGGAGCAAGCCTGATTTGTAATTCCTTTCCAAGAAAAGTTGGGTGTGGCTAATCCACTATTGATAGCTTTCAAATGAAATGTTACACAGAGTCTGTCCTCTCAGGTGGCTGTAAAAGATCCCATGGCACTATTCAAAGAAGAGCAGGGGAGTTCTCCCTGGTGTCTTGACTAATGTTTATCCCTCAACCAACATCTCAGCAAATAGATTATATGGGGCTAGATTTTACACTTTTTTTGCATGCATAACATCCATTTTACAGCTGAACTGAAGTATAACGACCAGATAGCGCCCATTTAGCCACAAAATGGAAACTGACGCCTATTTTTCAGACACTTATCGCCGAGCATTACTTTCCCCATGCACATAACGCTGGAAAAAATAATACCGCCGCCCACTTTTTTTGGGTGGAATCATCAGAATGGACGAAACCAACACCCATAATATCACCCAGCATTACTTTCCGCATGTAATTAACGCCAAGATTCTTTAATACCGACTGCCCACTTTTTTTTGTCGTAAAGATCACATTTGCAGAAATTAACGCCCAGGAGATCGTCACCACAGTCACTTTCACCACCTCGCACACAATATCATTCGCCCAAAAAACCGCCGGGAAAAAGTGGAACTAACCGGAACTACTCACAGCGGTATGGACGCCATGTTCTAAATCACATGTCGCATCATTTAAAAGGCTGCTCTGCTTCAACCTCAGGGGAGTTCGGATGTACTCTGGAGGTCTTTGGAGGTGGTGCGAACATCTGAAAAAACACCTTTATCATACTGTGGACGATTGGAATTTAATAGGTATCTTCGTGGGGACATTCATTCTTTGTGACAAATCAGTGGAAAACAGATAGCTATTGGAATGGGGCCTGTCCTTTCTCACCCTCTCTTGATGACCAATTACATGCTGCAGACTCGAGATGGCAGAAAGTACGCTCGACAGCATTATGTGCCCAATGTAAGATGTGACAAACTGATGAGGAGGACCAGACGTTACACCCCTCGCAAGTACAGGGAGAAGCAGTTTTACCTCAACTTGCCCGACACCACTTGCCTTTGGAGACTGCGCTTCCATAAAGAGGTTATCACTGAGATTGCCAGCTCATAAAGAGAGATCTGCAGCTTGCCAGCACCATCAGGACTGCAGTGTCCATTGAGGTCAAAATCACCGCAGCACTGTCGTTCTATGCATTGGTTTCTTTTCAGGCCTCAGCTGGCGACATTTGTGATATGACTCAGCATGCAACACATTGCTGCATTAGACAGGTCACTCAAGCCCTGTACGCATGCAGGATGGACTTTATCAGCTTCCCTATGACCAGGGAGGCTCACACTGAGAGGACTCCAGGATTCTACCGAATTGCTACCTTCCCTAAGGTGCAGGGAGCAATAGACTGTACGCACATCGCGATGCGGGCACCTTTTCAGGATGCAGAGGTTTTCAGGAACGCAAGGGATTCCATTCCCTGAATGTGCAACTCGTTGTTGAGCACCAGCAAATTATTATGACAGTGAATGCTAAATTTCTGTGCAGCATCCATGATGCTCACATCCTGCATGAGAGCACTGTATCTGACTTGTTTAACAATCAGCCACAAGGTCAATGCTGGTGACAAAGGATATGGCCTCACCACCTGACTGATGACCCCCTCCCGCGCGACACCCACACTGAAGCAGAGAAGCGATACGAGAGCCACAGAGCCACTCGCAATATCATGGAGAAAACCATTGGAGTGCTTAAGCAGTGCTTTAGATGCCTGGACCACTCAGGAGGCACACTCCAATACCACCCTGAGCAGGTAGTTCAATTTGTGCTGGTGTGTTCCATGCTGCACAACTTGGCTATCAGGAGGGGGCAAGAATTGCCAGAAGAGTGTGATGGTCTAGCTCAGGAGAGAGAGAGGAAGAAGAGGACGAGGAGGTGGACGCTGACCTCGGGCCACACAATCAGGCTGATATTGAAGCCATGCCCCCGCCCCCCTGTAGACTGCATGAAAGAGCCTGTGGTGGCATTCATAGCTACAAGACTCTTATGTCAGGAGCTCATAAATGAGCGCTTTGCCTGAAAGAACATTGGTGGTATTTACAAGGCTGACACACTGCTGGGTGTGCACATCATACATCAATGGTGGGCATTAGCTTGGTGACAGTTAAAATTTAAGTTGATTGAAGTTAAGTGTAATTATACCCTTTAATGTTAAAGAATCACCAGTATGTAACGATGCAGTCTCTGAGCCAATGCGCAACAAGGTTATGTTAAATAAAAAACATTTAAACCGAACATTTGTCTGAAATCATAAGTATATCTGTAAATACCAACCCTTCCCCCCCCCTCCCCCCCCCGCTTCTCATCCCCACTTTTACCCCTTCCCGTTCCCCTCCTGACTCCAAGCTGCCTGGCCGAGGAGGTCCTCAGGCGATGCTTTATTGGGGGGGGGGGCGGTGGTGGGGATGAAATCCGAACTGCTGCTTGGACGGATACGGGAGAGGACGGTCCAGAGGTGGGAATATGCTCTGAGCCAGAAGCAAGATGTTGCTCCTGGCTCTCATGTGTCGTCAGCAATACTAGGTGCAGTGCCATGCTTGGGACCACTGGGAGCCTTCTGCCACCAGTGTTCCTGGCTAACAGCTCCAGGGCCTCCTCCATCCCTTCCATGTTATATATTATTTGTTCGACAAAAACTCAGTGCCAACTATGTTCTGGGTGCTTAGTAGGCTTTTTGCTACTCGTGAATCTCTCTCATGCCTCCCACAACAGCCAGTCAAGCACACACCACACCCACACACGCTTTCAGCCCCTCTCTGCTCCCTTTCTCTCTGTCTCCTCTTCTGCGCATGTAATGATGACCCCTGACCTCCTGAATCACGGGAAATGAACGTTGCCATGCCGTGCTAAGGAAGGCGACACTTTACGGCAGAAGGTCAGAGAGATTTAACGCTAACGCCCATTTCATATCGCTTGTGGTAACGCCCAATTTTAAAATGGAGACTAGGGGCTTTGAGAATGGGTGACAAGCTGGCAATCTGAAAACCCATTTTTACCGTCCATGCTGTGAATACCTCCCATTTTTAGGTGATCTGCACAAAAGTGTAAAACCTAGCCCCTGGTCTTTTATCCCATTGCTGTTTGTGGGAGCTTGCTGTGTGCAAATTGCCTGCCAAACAACAGTGACTACACTTGAAAAGTACTTCATTGGCTGTGAAGCACTTTGGGGCGTCATGAGGATGCGATAGGTGCTATATAAGTGCAAGTCCTTTCTTTCATTCTCATTTGTTAAGCTGTCAAGTGGGAGGTGTGACCTAGTGTTAAAAACTCCCTCTGTGATGACCCTTCATGGTACCGATTGTACATGAGCTCCCCTTGAATCTTGCTTACTAAAACCCCATCCCCTTGCTCACTAAATATATTCAAAAAGGAGTTAGATGAAGTCCTTACTACTAGGGGGATCAAAGGGTATGGTGAGAAAGCAGGAATGGGGTACTAAAGTTGCATGTTCAGCCATGAACTCATTGAATGGCGGTGCAGGCTAGAAGGGCCGAATGGCCTTCTCCTGCACCTATTTTCTATGTTTCTATGTTTAAAACAACTCTCTTTGGCTAAAGTCCAATCTTGTGTTTCTAGTGTTGTAAGACTCTCTAAGAAAGTGCTAAACACTTTTAGTAAAATTCTGTTACTGGTTTCTACTTTTTAATATAACATTTATCCAATGAATGAAATCCAGACCCTTTGGTCCCTGGAATGTGCATTGAGAAACAGACAAGCAGCCCAGCACAGTAACGTTATCCGGTCCCATTCATGATTGAACACTACCCCAGCTCCTTCGGAGCGTGCAGTCCTGGCGTCACCAAGAGGTAGCTGCATCTGGTTTATTGGCGGAATTGGTGCAGAGAGTGGAACGCCCGAAGTTGTTAGTTAAACATCCTTGATCCCAGCATGGAGCAATGTGCCAACTCCGGCATCTTTAAAATAGGAGGATTGCTGGTCAATACCTGTCTGTGTTGATGTCTGGGCTGCTCGGCACCTGGCTGTGCCTGCACTTTAACTAATTGATACTGTTTGGATGAATGACATTCGACTGGGTGAGGCCGATAACAGCCTTTGTCTGCACAACGACAGGGAGACACTTGAGCCCAGATGCTCGTGTGACAGAGAGGGAGATGCGATCGGATTGCAGCCCTTGAGCTTGTGTTACTGTTGAGTCAGCTGTCCGCCGGGCACTCTGCTATCCCTGCACATGCAGGTCCCAGTATCCGGCAAGCAGGGACTGCTGAGCAGGTAGCACTGGTTCAATGCTGGGCCGCTTGGAGCCCTGTGGCTCGGGATGTCCTTTTCAGCACCATGGTCAGCAGCCGGCCTTCCGGGAAGCAGCAGTGGCCAAACATCTCTGATCAGTGAGGGATTAAGTTGGGACGAACGACCTGGGATGATGTTATAAGCAGCCAGCCAGCCAGCACACACATTGGGATCGCAAAAGAAGCCCCTTCCTTCACAGTCCGGTCAAAAATGAGGAAGCCATCGCTGCAAGCACACCACCAAGTAAGGTGCAGCCTCTCCCTGTGAAGATGCGATAGCCTGTCACCCACTTGCTGCCTCAGGGAGACAGGGTCACTCCAGCAGGACCATGTTGAAGAAGCTCAACTCCATGTTCCGCCCGCACGCCGACAGGAAGCTGGCTGGTTCTGGTGCAGACACAGAGTGGCAAGGTCAGGACTCAGGCATCAGGCTGGTTCGCAGCACCTCGCTCTACCTGATCGGGGAAAGCCATCCAAACCTCGGCACCTCTCTGAAACGGAGCAAGAGCGCGGTGAGCGTAGGCTCCTCCATCTACAACATCACGGCCGAAGACAGGGTCTGGATGTTCTCCAGGACCCAGGACTGTCTGCAGTACCTCCAGGACCTGATCGTCCTGCGCCAGCAATACCGGCCGGTCAGCAATCTCAACAGGCCCAAGGACCACCGGCCGGACCCAGCTTCTGCATCCACCAAGCCTTTGAAACCTGGCAAGAAAGCGTCGCCCCCCAAGCACATCTCTAAAGTAAGTATTGACTGCTCCTCCTTACCGGACAGGACTGGCTTTCTACTCAGCTACTGAAACCCATCCCGCCCATTTACAGTTACAATAATGGGTAAGAAACGAGACAGATGCCAAGAAGCAAGCCTTGCCATTTTAAATCCTCCACCATTGGTAGTTGTGCTATCAGCTGCCTGGGTCTTTAACTCTGAAATTCACTCCCTAAACTATTTTGCCAATTTTTTGTGTACATGAATATTAGATGAGCCGCATCCAGGTGGGTGTAAAAGATTCAAAGACACTATTCAAAGAAGTACGGGATAGTTCCCCCTGGTGTCCTGGCCAATAAAAAACAGATTATCTGGTCATTATCTCATTGCTGTTTGTGGGAGCTTGCTGTGTACAAATTGACTGCCCGTTTCCTACATTACAACACTTACTAAATGTACTTAATTGGCTGCAAAGCGCTTTGGGACATTGTGAGGAGTGCATTGAAATAGTCAAGTCTAGAGGTGATAAAGGCATGGATGAGGGTTTCAGCAGCAGATTGGTTGAGGTAAGGGCGGAGACAGGCGATATTACGAAGGTGGAAATAAGCGATCTAAGTGATAGAATGGATGTGCTCAATTCATGATCAAATATGGCACGAAGGTTGTGAACAGACGGTAGGCCTTAGACAGTTGCCGGGGACAGAGATCGAACCACTGGAAAGGGGATGGAGTTTTTGGCATATTTCCGATATTTAATTGGAAGAAATTTCTCCTCATCCAGTGCTGGATGTCAGACAAGCAGTCTGATAGTATAGAGACAGTGGGGGGTGTGGGAGAGGTAGAGCTGGGTATCATCAGTGGACATGTGAAAACTCATGCTGTGCAGTGCTGAGGAGGTGCTGCACTGCCAGAAAGGTTGTTTTTTGGATGAGACGTTAAACTGAGGTCCCGTCTGCTCTCTCAGGTGGATGTAAAAGATCCCATGGCACTATTCAAAGAAGAGCAGGGGTGCTCTCACCAGTGTCCTGACAAATATTTATCCCCAAGGTAAGTCCAGGAAGGCGGTGGGGTAGGGGGGTGGTGGGGAGGATGCAATTGTGTGGGGAAGGGAGAGCAATGACTGGCAGAAGCCTACAGTTTTAATGTTGAGCTGGGAGGAGGACTCCTTTCTTCACACTCGGGTAAGTAAGATTAACTTTAAATGTATCATTTGGTTGGCAGCTATCAGCAGCTTTAAGGACCTACTGGTTTGGCTGCTATGCACCTGAGGAAACTGATCGCAGTCCACATGGTGCAAGCTGTGGTCAGTCATGAACCGAAAAGGGGCCTGAAACAAGCTTTAGATCCCTGATTTGCTTAGGCCGTGAGTCTAATGCTTGCTTCAGTGGGTGCCCTAGATGACTACCAATATGGCCACCTTGGATACGCCATATTTTTTATTTTATTTATTTGTTCAAGGGCTGTGGGCGTCACTGGCAAGGCCGGCAATTATTGTCCATCCTCAATTGCCCTCAAGAAGGTGGTGGTGAGCCGCTTTCTTGAACCACTGCAGTCCGTGTGGTAAAGGTACTCCCAGATCAGCCATGATCTTATTGAATGGCGGAGCAGGCTCGAGGGGCTAGATGGCCTACTCCTGTTCCTAATTCTTATGTTCTTAACAGTGCTGACTTTGTCGCAGCGGTTTGATACAATTGAGTGGCTTGCTGGGCCATTTCAGCGGGAAGTTAAGAGTCAACCACATTGCTGTGGGTCTGGAGTCACATTTAGGCCAGACCAGGTAAGGATGGCAGATTTCCTTAAGGGCATTAGTGAACTAGATGGGTAATTTCTGACAATCCGACAGTTTCATGGTCATCATTTTAATTCGAGATTTATTTAGTTAACTGAATTTAAATTCCCCCACCTGCCGTGGTGGGATTCGAACTGCTGCCTCCAGATTATTAGTCCAGGCATCTAGATTTCTAGTCCAGTAACATAACCACTATCCTAACATACCCTTGAAACTGGCAGTGACCAATCTTTGCCCAAAAAACAGACAATTTAATTTCCAGACCAAAACCTTTTATTAGATGGTTAAATGTCATTCAGCTGCTTAGAAATTGTAACCATCATTTAATTTTAAGGGGTAATTTTGCAGCATTGAACCTCTCTAGACACAAGTACAGGTGGGAGAAAGCTCTAGAACACGCTAGTGCCAACCATGTTACCCACATTCTCATCGAGTGAGGCTCCTCACTGTGAATGGAGCCATACGCAACCATCGTTTCAATTTATAAATCTTCACAGCTGCCCTGTGTGACGTGGGCCGTTGTGTTTCATCTCAAGTGGGTTGATTTTGACCTTTGAGGCAACTGGTCAGGGCAGCGGAGGGTGACCAAGGGCGGGAGAAGCAGTGGCCAGCATAGTTTTAATGTGGAGCCGGATGGGCCGGTCCTACTCCACATTCACGCAAGTATATTTTATTAACTTACCTTGCTGGTTGCGGCCTGCAGCAGTCCCTTTACACATCGCTGGTTAGGCCTCATATCAACCTGATTTTCCCGAGTGCATCTGGCGCTGTCTGCCATAGGGCAAACCAGTTTTGCAGTGGTGTCCTCAAACAGGCACTAGGCCCCTTATTTGGATATAGGCGTGGGCACTCCACACCGATTATTTTGTTTTTGCCTGTAAGAAAACGGTACACATCCGGCTCGTAAAGAGCGTGCATTTCCTGCCCGCCATTTTGGAGACATAGGAGACCCTTTAGTGCCCGAGAAATGGCCCCTGGATGGCCTAATTTCTACACCAAAGATTTTCAAAAATTAGATTTAAAAAAATTAATTCTTGAGATATGGACGTTGTTAGCACGGCCAGCATTTACTTCCCATCCCTAGTCGCTAATGGATATAAAAAATTTAAATAGTTCTCAATGCATTTATTTTGCTTCAAATAAGAAATGGGAAATAGTATATCAAAAGGAATAACCCTCTGTGTATTCAAATATTTCATACTTGGCATTGTTGACGGAGTGAAGTGTCCATAGGGTGCGGGGAAGTGTCCAACATACCTGTAAGAAGCAAATTGATTGACTTTTATTTTTAGTAAATTGTATATTTGGGCCAATCAAAAAGCACTCTGTTCTCGCTAACTCTTTAAACAAAAATACTACCCTTTCTAAACATTCCATTCACAAAAAATAATCAGTGAACAACCAGCCACCATTGTAAAAGCAACAAATCAAACCCCTGAATCGTTTTGAATGGTCATGTTTGTTGCCCGTCCATATCACTGTATATAAGTGTCAGCCAAGGCTCAGTGTAGCACTCTCGGCCTCTGAGTCAGAAAGTTGTGGCTTCAAGTCTCACTCCAGAGACTTGAGCACAAAATCCAGGCTGACACTCCAGTGCAGTATTGAGTGAGCGTTGCACTGTCGGAGGTTCCATCTTTCAGATGAGACGTTGAACTGAGGCTCGATCTGCCTTCTCAGCTGAACATAAAAGATCCCATGACATTCTTTCAAAGAAGACCAGGGAAGTTCTCCTCAGTATCCTGATCAATATTTATCCCCCATTAAATCAGATGATCTGGTCATTATCCCTTTGCGGTTTGTGGGACCTTGCTGTGCGCAAATTGGCTGCTGCGTTTCCTACATTACAACAGTAACTGCACTTTAAAAGTATTTCATTGGCTGTAAAGCACTTTGGGACATCCTGAGGTTGAGAAAAGCGCCAATGAAAATGTAAGTTCTTTCTTTTTTCCTACTTTATCCCAAAATTTAAAATGTACAATAAATGCATGAAAACAATCACCTAGTCTGAAAGGTCTTATTCACCCTTTAATGGGCCCATCCATTCCAGTGACATTCTATCCATCACGCACTTCCTGTAAATGGTTAGCATTTTTGTTGGCAAATTATGCAATATTTTCCATTCTTACATAAATAAAACAGTTTTTATTTATTGAACAGAAACCCAAGGACGAATCTATTCCTGCACCAGTATCAATGGAAGCAGAGACGCTGGCATATTTTGATTCAATCATTGCAGATTTTGAACAGGAAAACAAACCCAAAGTTCACTCAGCAGAAGACACGCACCTTGACGTGGATTTTATTAGTAAGATCATCTTCGTCGTAAACAAAAACAACTACTATGTTTTGTAGCTCTGTTAATGTGAAGGTTGCATGAAGTCTCAGAGTCATACAATAAGCTGAAATATTTAGATCTAAAAATTGACATCAAAATGTGTAGTGTTAGTCCCTTATATGATACTACAGTGCTAACAAAAACATGGAAGAGTTTGATCCAAAAATATTATTATATATTAAACTGGTTATAACATATTTAATTGTACAGGGCTTTGGTGAGACCACACCTGGAGTACTGTGTACAGGTTTGGTCTCCTTACCTAAGGAAGGATATACTTGCCTTAGAGGTGGTGCAACAAAGGTTCACTATATTGATTCCTGGGATGAGAGGGTTGTCCTATGAGGAAAGGATTGTGTAGATTGGGCTTGTACGCTCTGGAGCTTAGAAGAATGAGAGCTGATTTCAATGAAATATCCATGATTCTGAGGGGGATTGACAGGGTAGATGCTGAGAGGTTGTTTCCCCCTGGCTGGAGTGTCTAGAACCAGGGGGCACAGTCTCAGGATAAGGGGTCAATCATTTAAGACTGAGATGAGGAGGAATTTTTTCACGCAGCGGCTTGTGAATCTTTGGAATTCTCTACCCCAGAGAGCTGTGGATGCTGAGTCGTTGAATATATTCAAGGCTGAGATAGATAGATTTCTGGACTTGAGGGGAATCAAGGAATAAGGGGATCGGGCGGGAAAGTGGAGTTCAGATCGATGATCAGCCATGATCTTATTGATTGGCAGAGCAGGCTCGAGGGGCCATATGGCCTACCCCTATTCCCAATTCTTATGTTCTTGTGTTTAAGCAAAATTGAGTGGTCTACAAACACTGTCTAGACCCTGAGATTTTTTTTCTATATCGTCACCTGATCTGACTGCTGTTTATGTATTTGGAGGTTTTCAAAATCAGGATAGGTTTTGAGAGGGTAATAATGGCAAGTTGTTTCCACTGGTTGATGAATCAGCAATGAGGGAGTCTAGACTCAGACCTCAGACAAGAGATTGATGGATTTTTGGGGGGGGTAAGGTTGCCAAGGAATGTGGATCAAAGGTGGGTAAATGGGGTTGAGGTACAGATCAGCCATGATCTAATTGAAGGGCGGAACAGGCTTGAGGGGCTGAATGGCCTACTCCTGTTCCGATGTTTATCACTAGAAGCTTAACAGGCAAATGAGAAAAAAACAGGGAATAGCTCACCACAAGTGACTGTTGAGACAACATCTTATGGTGGAGTTTCCCATCAGAGGAGCCTCAGTTGTTGTGGGCAGATGGGAGAAGTGCCCATTCCTGGATGTGCATATAGGGCTGCACGTATCACACTGGAAGCCAGCTGATGCCAGTGTTACATTGTAGACAGTGCAAATGGAAATGGCCAAGCTGCTCGATGTGACTCTGACCCATGTTGTAAGGCAGTAGGGACGACAGCTTGGTTGACAGCAATTGTTCTTGGCAGACTCAGCCCTCATTCCTGCCGGATTCTCCACTTGAGTCGGCCAAAGGCAGAGCTGACCCTGCCACTCCAGTGAGCCAGGTTGTCGTTGGTTCTACCAGAGAACGTTGCCGCGGTAGCAGAATGTGCCCCTATCGCCACCGTGACCCTGTCCCAAACACCAGGCACTGACTCATTTAGATGTGGGGGTGGGGGGGGGGGGTGGTTACTGGCAAGTCAGAATGATGGCTAGAGGCTCTTCAAAGTGCCGAATGAAGCTCCATCATGGGAAAACCGCCATACCTGTCCTTGTTAGGGTTGCCAACCCTCTTGGGAACAGTAACATAGTGGTAATATTACTAGACTAGTAATCCTGCAGGCCTGGACTAATAATCCAGAGATATGAGTTCAAATCCCACCATGGCAGCTGGGGAATTTAAATTCAGTTATTTAAATAAATCTGGAATAAAGGCTAGTACCAATAATGAAACTATTGGATTGTTGTAAAAACCGATCTGGTTCAGTAATGTCTGTTTGGGAAGGAAATCTGCTGTCCTTACCTGGTCTGGCCTATATATGACTCCAGGCCTACAACAATGTGCCTTCTGAAATGACCTAGCGAGCCACTCAAGGGCAATTAGGGGTGGGTAACAAATGCTGACCTTGTCAGCGGCACCTACATCCTGTGAACAAATTTAAAAAAAGGACTCACCTGGAGTTTCTAGGAATTGGTTGAGCAGTCCATGAGAAAAGTCATAGGGATATAAAAAAGTGCTGCCTTCTTTATTTTCTTTGAATACTTTTATTTATTCGTTAGAACCATGTTGAAGATGGTGAATAAAGGCAGTTTGATTGGGCGGGGAAGTTGGAGGCGAGGGGTCATGTGATGAAGCCTCCAGAGTTGGCAGCCTTTGTCCTTGTGCTCCTCCATCTTTGCCTGGGTCCTGACTGCGGCGAGCTAAGGGAGAGGCTCTGCTGTTCTGCTGACGCCCACTTGAATGATGGAGCCGGCTCGAGGGGTTAAATGGCCTGCCATTATTCCTATGTTCATTCATTGTTTTGTTACCTCTAGACTCGACTATTCCAATGCTCTCCTGGCCGGCCTCCTATCATGCACCCTCTGTAAACGTAAGCTCATCCAAAACTCAGCTGCCCGTATCCTAATTTGCACCAGTCCCATTCACCCACCACCCCTGTGCTCGCTGACCTACATTGGCTCCCAGTCTGGCAATGTCTTGATTTTAAAATTCTCATCCTTGTTTTCAAATCCCTCCATGGCTTTGCCCCTCCCTATTTCTGTCACCTCCTCCAGCCCTACAAACCTCCGAGATCTCGGTGCTCCTCCAATTATGGCCTCTTCCACATCCCCAATTTTCATCGCACCACTATTGGCGGCTGTGCCTTCAGCTGCCAAGGCACTACACTCTGGAATTCTCTCCTTAAACCTCTCCAACTCACTCTTCTTCCTTAAGATGCTCCTTAAAACCTGTCTCTTTGACCAAGCCTGTCCTAATATCTCTTTATGTGGCTCAGTGTCAATCTCAGTCTGATTACACTCCCGTTGAGCACCTTTGGATGTCTTACTATGTTAAAGGCACTATATAAATGCTAGTTGTTGTTGGTGTTGCTAATGTAGCAGACAATTAGTTGTATATTAATGACAAATCTAAGTGCTTCCCTTTTGTGTCAAGTTGCCAGCAGCACCAGCGAACACAGTTTGCATTCGAACTGGATCCTTAAGTCACCAAGAAGGTACTCCATTGATGTAGCGCATTTGTCAAAGATGGACCACTTGCCCCGACGGCACAGCGACGGGATGCGAATGAGCTTCCAGAGGTTCGAGAGACGCCCAATGTACCTCCCCAAACTGGTCGAGAGTCCAATTCACACGTTGAGGTTCAAGCCGAAAGTGCGTAATGAAGATGACGATTTTTAGATCAGACAGTAGCTATGCTTTGAAGCTTGGAGGCTCCGGATAACAAGCTTGTGTTTAATCCTTCAAAATTCTTTGTTTAACATCGCAAATTCCTTTTTCAACCAAACGTGCAATCATTGACGTTTGGACGAGGCCTTGTCGATATTTTGTTACCATGTTTTTTCTACAGCTGATAGAATATTTGTTTTTATATTTGTACTACCCTTCAAATTTTAATTGCTTTTTTGGAGAATGGGAAAACTCTCACTGTGCGCCTGGCAGCCTCAATCCTGAGCTGACCCCAGCCAATGGGAGGCAGGCTCACGCCTGAGAAATGTGGCACAAGTTTCAGCCTATAGGGTGATGCATTTTACTGTCACCCAGCATCTCACCCAACGGAGAGACTGATAACCCAATGCAGCCTGTCAAGGCAAGGCTAACATGTGCCGGCCTCAGAGAGCACTCACCATATCATCTAAACAATAGCCATATCAAGCAATGACTATGGACATGACTACTGAGCATCTCAAACTATGCACAACCTAAACGATATGTAGTGTTTGAAGGCTTATGTTCCAGTGGGCAGAATGCTGATTAAGGCACAAAGGTTGAAATGTGGTTCCATTGTGCAGGATGGAGATGTCGCGCCCACAGTTGCCCGTTTGGTAACAACTTCTTCTCACCAAAGACAACAACAACAACTTGTATTTATATAGCGCCTTTAACATAGTAAAAAGTCCCAAGGTGCTTCACAGGAGCGTCATCAAATGAAATTCGACATCGGGTCACAATGGAGATATTAGGCAGATCACCAAAAGCTTGGTCAAAAGGGTAGGCTTTAAGGAGCATCTTAAAGAAACAGTGAGAAGTAGAGAGGTGGAGAGGTTTAGGGAGGAAATTCCAGAGCTTAGGGCCTCGGCAGCTTAGGGCACGGCCGCCAATGGTGGAATGATAAAAATTGAGGATGCACAAGAGACCAGAATTGGAGGAGAGCAGAGATCTCAGAGGATTGTAGGGCTCGAGAGGCCATGGAGGGATTTGAAAACAAGGATGAAAATTTTAAAATCAAGGCATTACTGGACCGGGAGCCAATGTAGGTCAGCGAGCATCAGGACATCAGGACACAATAGCAGATTGAAGCAAAGGGTCAGCCACAAGGAAAAAGACTCAGCCTGGCCAAGCTTCTAGGGTATGGCCACATAACAAAGGTCAATCGCTCCATGAACTGAGGGCACTGCGCAGGTGGCTAATGATAGGGAGAGCAACGAAAGCATATAGCAACACAGTCTTACTATGGCTATTTCAGATCAGTGGGTTGAATATTATCATGCTGTTTTTGATTGGCTACCCTGCTAAATTCCAATGTCATAAGAATGCAGTGTCAGCTTTAAACATAAACTAAGCTGGTGCACGCTAACTGTTCCTATAGAAAATATGGAACTCAATGGATCAATTGCTTGAGGTTTGGTAAACAGAATGTAAATGATATTTGGACTAAATGATGAAGAGCTTCTCCTCACTGCCATCCACGCCAGTCAAAGACATATTGATGCATCTCACGGACCTAAAAGACCAAGATAAAAATTTAATCGGGTGACTCTGATGGGCAGTACCAGGGCATTTGGACAGCTCCGAGACTCATCCAGTTAGCGTTTTGTACTGAAATCGCATACAAAATAATGAAGCGATCCTGACAGCTGCTGCCCCCTGCTCCCAGAATTGGTTCAGCCTACAGTTGCAACTCCGCTCCCCCATCCTCTTTCCCCATGGAATAGTCCTGATCCTGTGACTACTCTGACCCTGTTCCTCAAGACTGATCTTGCTGACTGTGCTACTTCCATCCCATGGAGATGATATAAGAACATAAGAAATAGGAGCAGGAGTAGGCCATTTGGCCTCTTGATCCTGCTCCGCTATTCAGTAAGATCATGACTGATCTGATCATGGGCTCAGCTCCACTTCCCTGCCTGCTCTCCATAACCCTTTACTCCCTACCCTGTTACGAGATTCAACACAACTTCCAGTGTGCCAGTGCAGCCTTCGGCCGCCTGAAGGAAAGAATGTTCAAAGACCACTCAAATCTGCCACCAAGCTCATGGTTTACAGGGCTGTAGTAATACCCGCCCTCCTGTATGGCTCAGAGACATGGACCATGTACAGTAGACACCTCAAGTCACTGGAGAAATACCACCAACGATGTCTCCGCAAGATCCTGCAAATTTCCTGGGAGGACAGACGCAGCAACATTAGCGTCCTCGACCAGGCCAACATCCCCAGCATTGAAGCACTGACCACACTTGATCAGCTCCGCTGGGTAGGCCACATTGTTCGCATGCCTGACACGAGACTCCCAAAGCATGTGCTCTACTCAGAACTCCTTCACGGCAAACGAGCTAAAGGTGGGCAGAGGAAACGTTTCAAGGACACACTCAAAGCCTCCCTGATAAAGTGCAACATCCCCACTGACACCTGGGAGTCTCTGGCCAAAGACCGCCCTAAGTGGAGGAAGTGCATCCGGGAGGGCGCTGAGCACCTCGAGTCTCGTCGCCGAGAGCAGGCAGAAATCAAGCGCAGGCAGCGGAACGAGCGTGCGGCAAACCAGTCCCACCCACCCTTTCCCTCAATGACTGTCTGTCCCTCCTGTGACAGGAACTGTGGTTCTTGTATTGGACTGTTCAGCCACCTAAGAACTCATTTTTAGAGTGGAAGCAAGTCTTCCTCGACTCCGAGGGACTGCCTATGATGATGATGACTCTGTTACAGTAAAGTTCTCCGACTGGGAACTAGCCTGTGAAACGCTGTCCAGTTCCATTGAAAGAAATTGAAGTCAACTAATCATTCTAATTGCGATCCAAACTCCTCATTCAGTTGTGAGATGTGGGAGTGAGTGTCAAGGCCAGTATTTATTGCCCTTTCCAAGAACAATGGAGTGGTTTGTTTCTGAGGGCAATAAAGAGTTCACCACGTTGGTGTGGGACTGGAATCACATATAGGCCAGACTGGGTAAGGACGGCAGGTTTCTTTCTCTGGAGGATGTAAGTGAACCAGTTGAATTTTTACGACAATCAGACAGCTTCATGGCAACTTTTATTGACACCAGCTTTTTATTTCCAGATTTTGTAAAAACTGAATTCAAATTCTCAAACTGCCACGCTGGGATTTGAACTCATGCTCTACAGGATTATTAGCCCTGGCCTCTGGATTGCTCATCCTGTAACGTAACCACTGTACTACCGTACCCCAAAGCTCTTGTACTTTATTATTCTATTTTACAGGAAGAATGAAACTGCACTGTTCAACATATTACATGTTGTATGCTGAGTATTCCATCAGCAAAATGAACTGTCCTAACTTTGCCATTTAAAAAAAATCCAAAATCTACTATAGACCATGAAGGCTTAGCAGGAGTGTGGTTATAATGTGATTTGTTTGTACCTAATATGTCAGTCCAATGATAAATAATCGCATCTCCCTTTGAAATAAGAAAGATGATCCAATAAATTCTCATTGTTTCTTAGAGCTGTGGCTCAGTTGATAGCACTCTCGGCTCGGAGTTAGAAGGTTGTGGGTGAGAGACTTAAGCACAAAATCTAGGCTGACACCAGTGCAATACTGAGGAAATACAGCATTGTTGAAGGCCTGTCTTTCGGATGGGACGTTAAACTAGGTCTGGCCTCGAAGGTGGATGTTAAAGATTCCATGGCACTATTTCGAAGAAGAGCAGGGGAGTTCTCTCTGGTGTTCTGGTCAATTTGTATCCCTCATACAACATCACTAAAAATAGATGATCTGGTCATTATCACGTTGCAGTTTTTGGGAGCATGCTGTGCATAAATTGGCTGCCGTGTTTCTTACATTGCTGCAGTGATTACACTTCAAAACAGCATTTCAATTGCTGTAAAGCATTTTGGGATTTTTGGAGGTCAAGAAAGGTGCTATATCAATGCAAGCTCTCTCTTTCTTTACAGCCTTGGGGCTGGATTTTTGGTTCCGCTCATTTCGGGGCAGTAATGGCGGCGGGGCGGTAAAGTTTTCACCCGGGAACAGTTTGCAGCTCAGTCAGCAAAATTGATCAGCTGGGCCCTGAGTGTGGGGCGGAGCACTGAGGGAGGCGTTGTACACCTCTCGTAGGGCGCTAGGCCGGCTGAGCAAATGAAAATCCCGAGCTAAACAGCCAGCCTCGGACCGCTGACAGAGACACCTGGGGGGGAAAAAAACCTGAAAAAACCCCACCAAAAACATTCCCAATAAATAACTCATGTCACCACAACATAAATCTCAAAAAAATAAATAAAAACCAATCACACTTACCTGAGGTCGACATCACTTAGCTCACTCCAGCCGCTACAGCTCGGACCGCCTGCTTTCATAGGCGTTCCCAGCAGGGGGCGCTCTACGGAGCACTACGGATCGGGCGGCTGTCAAAAATTGAACTGATGTCGCAACCAGGGGGGCTGCATAGCGGCTTGCCTCTTCCGGGCAGTAATGCTCCGTGCCCCCACAAACCCCGCACCGAAAGTCCCTGACGGGGTGTTGGAAGCTGGCCACCCGCCTGGAAGTGCTTACTATCGCCATCACCGCCCCAGGGGCGCTAACGGGAGTGGCAGAAGCCTGAAAATCCAACCCATGAACTATTGGAGTTCCAATAAAAATGGCCTGTTTTTCACTGTGGGAAATAATGGAGCCGAGTTGATTCAATTGAGACAAAGTATGAATACTGATCGTGTTGTTTGTTTTTTGACTTTTGATGGGGGTGGGAGGGTAGGTGAGATTTTCCAAGGGCCCCCTCCAGTGGATCTCCAGGGCTTGGGTGGTTCACAGTGCATTCTTATCCATTTAAATGAGGGTGGGTTCCTTTACAGGTATGCATTCATAGAAACATAGAAATTAGGTGCAGGAGTAGGCCATTCGTCCCTTTGAGCCTACACCACCATTCAATAAGATCATAGCTGATCATTCCCTCAGTACCGCTTTCCTGCTTTCTCTCCATACTCCTTGATCCCTTTGGCCGTAAGGGCCATATCTAACTCCCTTTTGAATATATCTAACGAACTGACCTCAACAACTTTCTGCAGGTCAACCATTCTCTGAGTGAAGAAGTTTCTCCTCATCTCAGTCCTGCTTACCCCTTAGTCTTAGACTGTGACCCCTGGTTCTGGAACTCCCCAGCAACGGGAACATTCTTCCTGTATCTAACCTGTTCAATCCCGTCAGAATTTTATATGTTTCTATGAGATCCCCTCTCATTCTTCTAAACTCCAGTGGATACAAGCCCAGTTGATCCAGTCTCTCCTCATATGTCAGTCCTGCCATCCTGGGAATCAATCTGGTGAACCTTCGCTGTACTCCCTCAATAGCAAAAACGTCCTTCCTCAGATTAGGAGACCAAAACTGAACATAATATTCTAGGTGTGGCCTCATCAAGGCTCTGTACAACTGCAGTAAGACCTCCCTGCTCCTATACTCAAATCCTCTAGCTATGAAGGCCAACATGCCATTTGCCTTCTTCACCGTCTGCTGTACCTGCATGTCAACCTTCAATGACTGATGTACCACGACACCCAGGTCTCGTTGCACCTCCCCTTTTCCTAATCTGTCACCATTCAGATAATATTCTGTCTTCCTGTTTTTGCCACTAAAGTGGATAACCTCACATTTATCCACATTACACTGCATCTGCCATGCATTTGCCCACTCACCTAACCTGTCCAAGTCACCCTGCAGCCTCTTAGCATCCCCCTCACAGCTCACACCGCCACCCAGCTTAGTGTCATCTGCAAACTTGGAGATATTACATTCAATTCCTTCAGCTAAATCATTGATGTATATTCTGCCTCTAACCTGTCCAATCCCGTCAGAATTCTATATCTTTCTGTGAGATCCCCTCTCATTCTTCTAAACTCTAGTGGATACTCCCCAGTTCTCCAATATTTGCTACACCCATGTGAGCTGGTGCACTGGGTACAGGCTCAGAGAATTCCCCCTTTAAGTTCCCTACAGCAAGGACGAGCACTAATGTTCATGTGTGTGTATGTGCAGAGGGTTGGTGCAATTACTGATTTCACTGGATCATATGACCCTGTCCATTTTTCTTTTCATATTTTTGCCCCTATTTTGACCTCATGTCTCCCTGTGCCACGCAGCGGTCCCAGCCTGCGAGGACAATCAGATGACCTGTGCCCATCACCGCTCTTTGACTGCTGGTGAGGGTGACTCACTAATCTTCCCTCTCACTGCGAGCAAACCACCTGACCCAAAGCATGGTCAAGATTGGGAACTCACGGTGTGGAGGATTATGGGTAGGAATCCACTTCCTCCCAATCCTTGGCACAATATGCACCAGTACTTATGGAAAAATAGATTATCGGAAGGAAAAGAGAATTCAGTAAGGTGTTTTTATAAGAACGTAATGATATACAAAAAGTTAAGATAAGAAAACATCATTTGTAGTGTCAAAGGTTTTTCCTCCAATACCCTGACTTAGGATCCAACTGTCTGTTAAACATTCCTGGCTCTATTATCTTAGCTTGTAGATGATTTTCACCCTTTGAGTAAAGAATTTTTTTCTAATAAATATTTTTATATCCCTATTTGGATGAGTCCAAATCAATAAGGAAATGTCATGAGACTACCAATTGTTCGCATTTCTACCCAACGATTTCAAACAGTCATAGTAAAGGTTTGTGTGTGTACTGAGGGAGTGCAGCACTGTCGGAGGTGCTGTCTTTCAGATGTGATGTTAAACCGAGGCCCTGTCTGACCCCTCAGGTGGATGTAAAAGATCTCACTGCATTATTTAGACAATGAGTATGAGAGTTCTCCCCGGTCTTCTGGCCAATATTTATCTCTGAACCAACATCATTAAAACAGATTATCTGGTCATTATCACATGGCTGTTTGTGGGAACTTGCTGCGCGCAAACTGACTGCCGCGTTTCCACCATTACAACTGTGACTACAATTCAGAAAAGTAATTAATTGGCTGTGAAGCGCTTTGTGACGTCCTGAGGTTGTGAAATGTGCTATATAAATGCAAGTTTTTTCTAAATATGTTTAGTCATCATCGCACTTTAGCTTAGAAAATGCAGCAGCTGAAAACCATTCAGTGAAATAAAAGATAAACTGTGTTACATTATTTCCTGGCTATAGGTGATTCGCCTTGGCAAGGTGAATCCTATTTTTAAACTCAGCAGGTTTTGAATTGTCTCCTCTTCACAGTACTGTGCATATCCGGTGTGTGCACCCATTAATATTTTAGAGATGTGACAATATTCAAATTACAGTCACAACAAATTCACCAGCTGGCCTGCATCGCTGGCTTCAGACTGACGTTTTTCCAAAAGACCTTGAAACGTCCGAGTATGATACAGCAGTGAACTTAGTTCGACTCACCTGAGCAGCCTTTGACACCAGCCTGTTGGCTAGTGGTTACCTTGTATTAATATCACAGCCTCACCCAAGACTCTGATCCACAATGATCTCTGATGCAGCAGCCGTCATTTGCGATTCCCCCAATTCACAGCAAAACCACATAAAACTGCAGCAACGCTGCGCTCATTATGTTGTGGTGTCAGCTGTGGCTCAGCTCGTAGCACTCTCAGCTCTGAGTCCGAAGGTCATGCGTTTAAGTCCCACAACAGTAACTTGGGCGCACAATCTAGGCTGACGCTCCAGTGCAGTGCTGAGGGAGTGCTACGCTGTCGGAGATGACGTCCTTTGGACAAGGCATTAAACCAAGACCCCGTCTGCCCTCTCAGCTAGATGTAAAAGATCTCATGGCATCATCCAAAGAAGAGCAGGGTAGTTATCCCCGGTGTCCTGGCCAATATTTATCCCCTCAGCCAACATCTAAAGCATATTATCTGGTCATTTATTTCATTACTGCTTGTGGGACCATTTTGTGTGAAAATTGGTTGCTGCGTTTCCTATATTACAACAGTGACTAGGCTTCAAAACTACTTCATTGTCAAGCTCTTTGGGATGTCCTGAGGTTGTGAAAGGCGTTATATAAATGTGAGTCCTTTCTTGATATAGCCAGTAGGATCAGACAACACGTGAGCTGCATTAGCCTTGCCTTGTATGACTTTCTCTTAAGCACCTATTATCCTGTCAAGAACAACCCAATGCACGTCAAGACCACAGTGGAGTCGCTTATCCTGAGCAGCAACTTGCCACAGTATGACATGCTGATGGGAAATGCTGCACCTTCTAATATTACTGCTCACAACCCTGCAAATAATACAGGTGCAGCACTCAATGACAGTCGTACCTTTCAGCCTGTGGTTTGTCCTGGGAGAGACTTGCAGACTGAGGCAGAAACTGAGGCCTACAGTGAGTGAGTGGAGGCCAAATTAGAGGGAAAGATGGCCCCTCCCTCCGGTGTTGCCCTTAGTGCAGGAGGTCCCAGGAAGTGCTGGGAGTAAGGGTTGGCCAGAGGTTAGGCCTCAATCCCTGCCAGCGCTGAGCAGGGGAGGGATGGCCAGCATCGGTCCTGCTGGGGAGGGAGGGGGGAGGGTTTGGAGGTCAGAGGCCAAAGTGCATCAGTGGGATCGCAGCGGAAAATTCAGCCCTGGAAGTATTTGCGATGGCGTACACCACAGGAAAAGTACTTGTAACTCCACGAGTGGAAAATAGCAATAACATCGCCCGCACAATGGAGTCGTGGCCGCACGCTGCTCGTTAATTCCTGGCCAATAACATCAATGGTTGGGAAATAGTACACAGCATGAGCCAAAACTTCCAGCTTAATGTCGGAAGATGGTCTCCCCAAATCTTTATTACTGGCCCCACCTTCCTCTGATGAAAAATGAACTAAACGGTCAAACTTCAGCAAGTGAATATGAATCATCTGAATGTGGATAGATTCTGGGCCCAAGCTCAGGCCCCAGCTCGTCTCTGCCTTGGCAAAAAGAACAATCACCCATTGGTGCCTTCAAACCGCTCAACTGCACAACTTTAATAGCCCTCATCGGTTTTGTAGCTACAGGAATGGAGCTGAAATCACACAGGACCAGGGCTGCCACCTTTTACTTTGTCAGAACGTTCCCTAACAAGGCTTGCGAGGATAAATACAGCCACAGTGTTTCAGCCTGCCTGGTATTAGCCAATGGGGTTTAAATTCATCCTGGGTACTCACACAGAATGCGCCAATTTTACACTCCACCCGAAATTGGCCACTATGGAAACGCGGGCAGGGTGTAAAACGAGCTGGCCATTCACTACCGTCCGATTTCCAGTATTATCCAAGGCCAATTAATATCCCAATGTGTTCTTGGTTGTGTCCAATTTATTAGTAAATAAACACCCTCTCTCAGCCTCTCTCTTCTAATACTCAGGCCTAAGTGAATCATGATTATATGCGGAGCAGGAGGTTTATTCCACATTTGATCCCTCATTCCTCAAAGAAAGGAGAGACCCCATATCTTCTCCATCACCAAGACCACTTACTTCCACCTCTGTAACATCACCCATCTCCGCCCTGCCTCCGCTCATCTGCTGCTGAAACCTTCCGCCATGCCTGTGTTACCTCCAGACTCGACTATTCCAATGCTTTCCTGGCCAGCCTCCCATCTTGCACCCTTCATAAACTTGAGCTCATCCACAACTCTGCTGCCCATATCCTAACACGCACCAAGTCCCATTCATCCATCACCCCTGTGCTCGCTGACCTACATTGGCTCCCGGTCCACCAATGATTTTAAAATTCTCATCTTTTTGTTCAAATACTTCCACAGCCTCGCCATTCCCTATCTCTGTAACCTGCTCCAGCCCCACAACTCTCTGGGATCTCTGTGTTCCCCTAATTCTGCCATCTTGTGCATTCTTGACTTCCTTCACCTCACCATTGGCGGCCGTGCCTTCAGTCGTCTAGGCCATAAGCTCTGCGATTCCCTCCTTAAATCTTTCCGCCTCTCCACTTCTCTCCCCTTCTTTAAAATGGACCTCTTTGACCAAGCTTTCGGTCACCTATCCTAAAGTCTCCTTATATGGCTCAGTGTCAAATCTTTTTATGCACCTGTGGAGTACCTTGGGATGTGTTACTGTGGTAAAGGTGCTATATAAATGCAAGTTGTTGTTATAAAAAATAGACCATGAACTGTTTACTTACAAGAATTCAATCTAAACACGACCATTCCACAGAATTCTGGAGCCAGTGAAAAAGCGGACGATGCTGGAAAATGACAAATAAATTGCCATTATTCCCAACAGCGCCTCTAACTGCAGGAATGCGCCAGTGAAGGGGTAATATTCGCCGCCATCTTCAATCTTGTAATAAGTGTTAAAACTACTACACACTATGCTGGAATCGGGACAAATGAAGGTTCCTACAAGGGATATGGGACTCAAAGCCCTAAGTGAGGACTGTTCAGACCAAATCAAGACAGGTGGCTACCCGACTGAGGACTCTTGCAGTTCGGGTGTCAACATTCGGCACCATGCAGGGATAACCAGGGTCAGAGCTCCTCTGACACAGCTAGGCCCGAGGCATGGTCGCTCGGCCCGGGTTCAGGCCCCAGCTCATCACTGCTGATTTTCACATTTTTCATCCTGCTTCTCTCCAGGTCATCTCGGCACTGACTCTGAGTAAAATGGCAGATCTGCCTTTAGTGGCCATTTACATAACTTTGCCAATCCTGCATTCTCAGCGAGGAGTTCTGCGTGGAGATAGAAGTGCAACTGTGGCGCCAGTATTCTGAGCTGCGTGTTCTTTGAACGCAGACTCTCACTGGGAGCAGAGGCTCGATGAATTTACCCTTAAATAAATGGACATTGATTTCCCACGTGCCACAAAACCAATGCTCAAATTAGCAACACTCAGGAAATAGGGCCCTAAATGCACGAGACACTACCCTGCACTTCCACACATTGACCACATGGTGGCAGCACATCTCTCACTCGCTCAGAAAACTGAGCAAAGTGCAGAAAAGCACAGGGGATTTCGGCAAAATACAGAATATTTTTGTCACTTTGGGGGAGTTTTTATAATAAAAGAGAGAAATGAACCTGCTGCTCAGAGCTGAAGCTATACATCAGTCTGCTTTAAAGGTGTGCAGAGTGAGCCACACTCAGTCATGTGGGGCAATTACAAATAGATGTCAATATCACCGATCTGACCAATCACACTTTGTACACTGTAAACACTCGACATCGAAAGTATTTGCAATTTACTGCATTTCATCGAACAATTAAATGTAGCATATTATAATGTTATTTTAATAATATAACATCTATATTATCAGCATGGGTAATATGATACTAGTATTGTTTAATTGTAAAGTTTTGTAGGACTGTGGTATGGAATGACTATAGAATTGATTCATTGAGTATGATGTGATTCTAATATTGTTTGACTGCAGTATCACATGATTGTAGTGTCATTTGATTGTAGTATTTAACTGCAGTATTTCACGATTATTGTATTACTCAGTGGTAGTATTTGATGATAGTATTTCATGATTGTGGTGTTATTTAATTATATTTTGTTTTGCTGTAGTATTTGGGTGTCTGATTGTAGTATTGCTTATTGTAGCATTGTTTGATTGCAGTGTTTGTAGCATTACATGATAGGACTGGGTGTTGGAGTGTTGGACCAGTATTACACGATTGCAGAATTATTGGATTGTAGCATTTTACTGACGTATTACATCGCTGTGATGTTTGACTGTAGAATTGGACTGTAGCATTATCTGATTGCAGTATTGTCTGATTGTAGTATTTAACTGTAATGTTGCATAGTTATTGTTAATTTGATATTAGTATTTTAATTATAGCATTACATGATTGTAATGTAGTTTGATTGCAGTATTTGATTAACATTACATAATTGAATTTGTATACTGATTTTTGGGAAAGATTGAAGATTGTGGCTGATTTTGCAATGGATTGAGGATTGTGGCTGATTTTGGCACAGCTTGAATATTGTGGTTGATTATGGCAAAGATTGAAGATTGTGGCTGATTTTGCAATTGATTGAGGATTGTGGCTGATTTTGGCACAGCTTGAATATTGTGGTTGATTATGGCAAAGATTGAAGATTGTGGCTGATTTTGGCACGGATTGAAGATTGTGGCTGATTTTGGCACGGACTAGGCTGTAAAAGGAGTGAGAAAGTCCATATCGTCTTTTTCACGTGCACGGGGATAATGGAGAGCTCAGAGAGTCATTTTCCCAGGTACTGTAAATGATGAAAGGATCGACGAGATATATGGACTCAGGTCCTGGAGGGCTGTTTCTGTGATGTGGCGCAGTAAATAGATAGGCGAGCGAATGTTAAACACTCCCCCCTCTTGTTTGGGAAAGTTCTCTGTCAGCTGGGTTGTCCCGGAGGGGGATGACATGTTGGTGGGAGAGGGCTGAGGAGGGTCAGAGCAAGTGTGAGCTGCCAGACCAGGAGCAACTCCCGGACACTTACTGAGCTGAATCTATACACGGCATCAGCTCCGGGAGAGAGAGAGATAACGGACTCACTCAGAGCTGTGGACATGGTAAGTGAATGTCAACTCTCAGCTCTCGGAGTTAGGTAAACTCCCCTCCATCCTGCCGTTTGATTTTATCCCTGCACCTAGTTTCAAGGACCCACTCTTCCCTTTTCATTCACTCCAATACTCTCCTCTTTCACTCTCTCCAAGCTCCACTTCTGTCTTTCTACATTCACAGCAAGTGGCTGCAATTGTTTTTCAGCAGGAGATAGAAGCTGGGACATTGGGCTCTGTGAAATGTGCTGGTCAAATAGACATGGTCACAAACAAGGGAGAGCAGAGGAGGGAGTCAGCCCTAAGTCCCGTTGTTAACAGATAGGAACAGGAGGAGGAGACCTTTCAGCCCCTTGAGCCTTCTCCACGTTCAATTAAACAATGACTGCACTGTACTTTAACCTCATTTTCCCACCGTTGCTACATATCCCTCGATATCCTATGGATCTATGACCGAGTGTAATGTATCCACGTTTGCTGATGATACAAAGCTACGTGGGACAGTAAGCTGTGAGGAGAACACAAAGGGGCCGAACTTGGTCAATGCTAAGGCCGCCCAAGTGCTGCCTAAAGGACCGCTGAGAGACTTGCCGGTACTTTGCCAGGGAGATTCCTCAAAAAGGTCTGTAAAGACCGCCAGACAGCAAAAAAAGACTTAGGCCGTGAATCTGGGCAGCAGCTCTCAATCTCGGGTCCATCTTGAGTCAGGCCCATGGAGAGGGGAACACATAAAAATAAAAATTTGCACAGAAAAAAAAATCACTGGTAAACATTCAGGGGACCCCATCCAGATGAATCGCTGCAAAAAAAAAAAAGAATGAAAGAAGTTTACTAACTTTTTTTGCAGGTCTCCATACTTACCGTTGGGGTTAGACCTACCTCCACGCAATGGTTCTTCCCCCTGCTGCCGCAAACTCCCGCCCGGAGCAATCTGCCAGCTCGGCGGGCGGGAGGACACTTTACGCGCCTTGCGTGCTAGTGGCCATCAGCGGGCGGTTCCCAGCAGTCCTCCCCTCCCGCCGGCGGGAGGCCTAGTGGAAACTGGCACCGAGGGGAGACCACCGAAAAAACTCGGCGGCAGCCGATGGCAGCAGGCGGTAAAGCCACCAAGTTTGGGTCCAAAGAGTCTGCAATGGGATATATAAGTGATTGGGCAGTTAGGTGACAACTGGAGTAGGGAAATGTGAGGTTAGGATGAATAGAAACACAGAATATTTTTTAAATGGTGAGAAACTTTTAAATGTTTGTGTTCAGACAGATCTGGGGCTCCTTGTGCAAGACACACAGAAAGCTAGCATGCAGGTACAGCAAGCGATAAAGAAGGCAAATGGCATGTTGTCCTTTATTGCAAGTGGGTTGGAGTATAAGAGAAAGGGGCCCCCAAATTCACGGTCCCAGGAAGGACAGTTACTGCCTGTTTGTGGCGGCCGTTTGTCAAAATTGAATGGCCGCCACTTTGGGCTCAACTGGCTGCCCCGGCATAGATGGGGTCCGGGAGGTCTTGCAGCGGTGTGGGCCACCGCCGACTCTCGTGGCAGTGTGGGGTTTGCTGCAGTAGCGACGCGCTAAAAGTGCGCACTGCTGCCGCTCCGCCCCTGGACCCATTTTCACTGTTAAGAAGCCGGCCCTTTAGCCGACAGTGCCTCCGACAGCTTTTAGGGCTGGTGCAAGCTGGTAGAGATCTCGGAGCTGTGGGAGCGAAGAGAGTCACAAGAAGGTAAGATCCAAACCTGAGGATGTTTAGCACAGAATCCGCACTCAAGGGGAAAGAGAGAGAGAGAGAGGGAGAGGGAGAGGGTGAGAGAGGGAGAGGGAGGGAGAGGGTGAGAGAGGGTGAGAAAGAGGGAGAGAGAGGGAGAGAGAGGGTGGATGAGAGAGGGAGGGAGAGAGAGAGAGGGAGTGAGGGTGAAAGAGTGAGGGTGAGGGGGAGAGAGGGAGAGAGGGAGGGAGGGAGAGAGAGAGAGAGGGTGAGAGAGAGAGCGGGAGAGAGAGAGAGGTGAGAGAGAGAGGGAGAAGGAAAGAAAGAGGAAGGGAGGGAGCGAGAGGGAGGGAGAAAGAGAGGGTGAGAGAGAGAGAGAGGGAGAGAGGGTGAGAGAGAGAGAGGGAGGGAGTGAGAGAGAGAGAGGGAGAGAGAGAGGGAGAGGGAAAGAGAAAGCGAGAGAGTGAGAGAGAGGGGGAAGGGAGCAAAAGAGGAGAAAGAGATAGGTGAGGAAAGGGAATGAGAAACAGAATGAGAAAATTTGATTGGCAGAAAGAGAAATAGAGAAATAGGAATAGAGAAAGAGAAAAGAAGAAAAAACGAGAGAGAGAGAGAGAGAGCGAGAGAGAAATAGAGATCCCGAGATTCACAGAGAGAAAACTGAAATCTCAATCCAGGCAGACTCGAATCGTCGCCCCAGCTCAGCATTCCGCCCGGTAACAAATGTGAATCTGTTCCACCTCCGCTGCCTCCAGGCTAGATCCAAGGTCATCCCAGCCTCTGTCATCGAACTGCAGTACACACACTCGGAGGCCAAACTTCAAGCCATTATCAACACCTTCACTGAGGCGTATGAGAGCATGGGCCTTACACTAAACAGCCGTCAAACGTCCTCCACCAACCTGATACCGCCACACAGCGCTGCCCCCCCCCGCCGGCTATCAAAATCCATGATGAGTCCTTGGACAACGTAGACCATTTTCCATACCTCGGGAGCCTACTGTCAGCAAGGGCAGGCAACAATGATGACATCCAACACCGCCCTCAGTGTGCCAGTGCAGTCTTTGGTCACCTGAGGAAGAGAGTGTTTGAAGACCGGGACCTCAAATCTGGCACCAAGCTTATGGTCTACAGGGCAGTAGTGATACCCGCCCTCCTATATGGCTCAGAGACATGGACTATTTCCAGCAGACACCTCAAAACACTGGAGAAGTATCACCAACGCTGCCTCCGCAAGATCCTGCAAATCCACTGGGAGGACAGATGCACCAACGTCAGTGTTCTCACTCAGACCAACATCCCCAGCATCGAAGCACTGACCGCGCTCAATCAGCTCCGCTGGGTGGGCCACATTGTCCGCATGCCTGATCAAGACTCCCAAAGCAAGCGTTCTTCTCGGAGCCTCAACACGGCAAGCAAGCCTCAGGTGGGAGAGGAAACGCTTCAAGGACACCCTCAAAGCCTTCTTGATAAAGTGTAACATCTCCACCGGCACCTGGGAATCCCTGGCCCAAGATCACCCAAAATGGAGGAAGAGCATCCGAGAGAGCGCTGAGCACCTCGAGTCTCATCGCCGAGAGCGTGCAGAAACCAAGCGCAGACAGCGGAAGGAGTGTGCGGAAACCCAGACTCCCCACCCACCCTTTCCTTCAACCACTGTCTGCCCCACCTGTGACAGAGACTGTAATTCCCACATTGGACAGTTCAGCCACCTGAGAACTCACTTTTGGAGTGGAAACAAGTCATCCTCGACTTCGAGGGACTGCCTATGATGGTCTTACGCGTGCCTAACCTGCGATTTCACCTCAGTGTCTCTCCTGTGTCCTTCTAGGACTCCCTCGAGCAACTTTGGGCCTGGAAGGGCCAGCTGGATATTGGTGAACACCCTCCTGGGAGAGTTCAGTCTGGCTTGGCTCGGGCGAGGCCACGCGTGGAGGCATTGGCGGAAATGACAGGTCTGGGGCCAGGAATGCTGCAAGCCGGAGGGAGTGCATCCTTCGTATCCTGGCCCGAGGAGCCTGAATAACTCACCAGGGACGGCACAATACCACCACCAATCTGAGGGAGCTCAGGTCAGTGCTGTGGCATCACACCAGAAGGTCCCCCGCGGCCTGTGGTGAACCCAGCCACGAAAGCAACACTGAGGTCTCAGGGGGCATCCAGCTGATACTGCATGAGAGCAGCCACAGTCTGAAAACCACCAGATATGACAGCACTTAGACGCTCCAACGACTCTTGCAGAGCCGCAGCCATTCTTTTCAAAGCAGCACCGATACGCTCGTTCCCTCGCGCCTGTGCTGTTATGGCAGCTGCCACATCACCCTAAGGGTGAATTTCTCGTGGGAAAAATGCCCCAATTAAGGCTGCAAACTTTCAGGTTTAAAGTGCTAATAAGACTGGAACATTTTTTTGTGTTCTTATGATCTTAGTCGTGAAAACTCCAATCCACACAGCACGCAGCCTTTTGGGGGAGTGTTCCAGATTTCCACTATTCTTTGTGGGAAGGCTGAAAATAATTCAAGTAAAATTCGGACAAAGCAGTTTCAACGAAAGGTCATCGACCTGAACCATTAACGCTGTTTCGCTCTCTCCACAGGTGCTCTTTGTCTCAATGACTGCAACATATAGCTAGCTGTAAGGAGAGTGTTGAACCTGTGCAAACCCACTTTAACTTAAAATGTACCACTTAAACATGACTCATTTCAAAAATGCCTTTCTGTGGAAAAATGGTCAAAAAATTCCAACATATGATAGTCTGTCTATGGAAACTGCAATTTGTCTGTAATCACAAATAAATAGTCTCGAGGGAGAGTATGAATTGCAATCGCTATCACTCATTTCTCTTTCGCTAATTTCTGTTCTCTGTCTCTGACGAATTTCGGAACAGTAACGGCCAGGTAAAGACCCACTAGTCCATCAAGCCTGTCCCACACAATTGTGGTAACTTGTGTATCACGATACATACATTCCCTATCCCACTCGAAACGCTGTGATCGCCTGACAGAGGTGAAAAATCAGTTTAAAAACCCAGGACAATTTGGGGGAAAATAAATCTGGGATATCCCTCTCCGACCCCCTTAGGTGATCAAAACTAGTCCAGGAGACAACTCTGACCCTGATTAACATCAGTCAGTACCTGCCTCTTGTACAAGGTGATCTCCACCCCAACCTGAAACAGGTCCAGCTCTCACTTGAAGGAATTCAGCGAATCAGAGTTCACTGCTCGAGCCGGTAGCCTGTTCCACAGGTCTGCTATTCTCTGGGAAACGAACCAGCTCCTGACATCTAACCTAGTTCTGCCCTCACATAACTTGTAAGAGTATAAGAACATAAGAAATAGGAGCAGAAGTAGGCCATTTGAACATAAGAACATAAGAAATAGGAGCAGGAGTAGGGCATTTGACCCCTCGAGCCTGCTCCGCCATTCAATAAGATCATGTCTGATCTGATCATGGACTCAGCTCCACTGCCCTGCCCGCTCCCCATAACCCTTTACTCCCTTATCGCTCAAAAATCTGTCTATCTCCGCCTTAAATATATTCAATGACCCAGCCTCCACAGCTCTTTAGGACAAAGAATTCCATAGATTTACAACCCTCTGAGAGAAGAAATTCCTCCTCAGTTTTAAATGGGCAGCCCCTTAATCTGAGACTATGCCCCCTAGTTTTAGCTTCCCCGATGAGTATATCCTCTCTGCACCCACCTTGTCGAGCACCCTCATTATCTTATATGTTTCGATAAGATCACCTCTCATTCTTCTTAACTCCAATATGTATATGTCCAACCTATTCAACCTATCTTCATAAGTCCGGAGAGATTCATCTCCAGAATCAACCTAGTGAATCTTCTCTGAACAGCCTCCAATGCAAATATATCCTTCCTTAAATATGGAGACAAAAACTGTATGCAGCACTCCAGATGTGGCCTCACCAATACCCTGTAGTTGTAGCAGGACTTCTCTGCTTTTATACTCTACCCCCCTTGCAGTAAAAGCCAACATTCCATTTGCCTTCCTGATCACTTGCTGCACCTGCATACTAAACTTTTGTGTTTCATGCACAAGGACCCCCAGGTCCTGCTGTACTGCAGCACTTTGCAACTTTTCTCCATTTAAATGAAAATTTGCTTTTCTATTTTTTCTGCCATTGTGGATAACCTCACATTTTCCCACATTATACTCCATCTGCCAAATTGTTGCCCATTCACTTTGCCTGTCTGTATCCCTTTGCAGATTTCTTGTGTCCTCCTCACAATTTGCTCTCCCACCCATCTTTGTATCATCAGCAAACTTGGTTGTATTACACTCGGTTCCTTCATCCAAGTCATTAATATAGATTGTAAATAGTTGAGGCCCCAGCACCGATCCCTGCGGCACCCCATTAGTTACTGATTGCAAATTGAAAAATGGCCCATTTATCCCGACTCTATTTTCTTTTAGTTAGCCAATCCTCTATCCACGCTAATATATTATGTCCAACCACATGAACTTTTATCTTGTGCAGTTACCTTTTATGTGGCACCTTAACCTGCATATTAACACAGAATAGAAACATAGAAAATAGGTGCAAGAGTAGGCCATTCGGCCCTTTGAGTCTGCACCATCATTCAATAAGATCAAGGCTGATCATTCACCTCAATACCCCTTTCCTGCTTTCTCTCCAAAACCACTGATCCCTTTAGCCGTAAGGGCCATATCTAACTCCCTCTTGAATATATCCAATGAACTGGCATCAACAACTCTCTGCGGTAGGGAATTTCACAAGTTAACAACTCTCTGAGTGAAGAAGTTTCTCCTCATCTCAGTCCTAATATGGCTTACGCCTTATCTTTAGACTCTGTCCTCTGGTCCTGGACTTCCCCAACATCAGGAACATTCTTCCTGCATCTAACCTGTCCAGTCCCGTCAGAATTTTATATGAGATTCTATGAGATTCCCTCTCATCCTTCTAAACTCCAGTGAATACAGGCCCAGTCGATCGAGTCGTTCCTCATATGTCAGTCCTGCCATCCCAGGAATCAGTCTGGTGAATCTTCGCTGCACTCCCTCAAAAGCAAGAACATCCTTCCTCAGATTAGGAGACCAAAACTGAACACAATATTCCAGGTGAGGCCTCATTAAGGCCCTGTACAACTGCAGTAAGACCTCCCTGCTCCTATACTCAAATCCCCTAGCTATGAAGGCCAACATACCATTTGCCTTCTTCACCGCCTGCTGTACCTGCATGGCAACTTTCAATGACTGATGTACCATGACACCCAGATCTCGTTGCACTTCCCCTATTCCTAATCTGCCGCCATTCAGATAATATTCTGCCTTCGTGTTTTTGCCACCAAAGTGGATAACCTCACATTTATCCACATTATATTGCATCTGCCACGCGTTTGCCCACTCACCTAACCTGTCCAACTCACCCTGCAGCCTTTTAGCTTCCTCCTCACAGCTCACACCACCACCCAACTTAGTGTCATCTGCAAACTTGGAGATATTACACTCAATTCCTTCATCCAAATCATTAATGTATATTGTAAATAGCTGGTGTCCCAGCACTGAGCCCTGCGGCACCCCACTAGTTACTGCCTGCCATTCTGAAAAGGACCCATTTATCCTGAGTCTCTGCTTCCTGTTTGCCAACCAGTTCTCTATCCACATCAGTACATTACCCCCAATACCATGTGCTTTAATTTTGCACACCAATCTTTTATGTGGGATCTTGTCAAAAGCCTTTTGAAAGTCCAATTACACCACATCCACTGGTTCTCCCTTGTCCACTCTACCAGTTACATTCTCAAAAATTTCTAGATTTGTCAAGCAGGATTTCCCTTTCATAAATCCATGCTGACTTGCTCCGATCCCGTCACTGCTTTCCAAATGTGCTGCAATTTCATCTTTAACAATTGATTCCAACATTTTCCCACTACTGATGTCAGGCTAAATGGTCTATAATTACCCACTTTCTCTCTCCCGCCATTTAAAAAAAGTGGTGTTACATTAGCTACCCTCCAGTCCATAGGAAGCGATCCAGAGTCGATAGACTGTTGGAAAATGATCTCCAATGCATCCACTATTTCTAGGGCTACTTCCTTAAGTACTCTGGGATGCAGACTATCAGGCCCCGGGGATTTATCGGCCTTCATTCCCATCAATTTCCCGTCTAATAAGGATTTCCTTCAGTTCCTCCTTCCCACTAGACCCTCGGTCCCCTAGTATTTCCTGAAGGTTATTTGTGTCTTCCTTCGTGAAGACAGAACCAATGTATTTGTTTAACTGGTCCGCCATTTCTTTGTTCCCCATTATAAATTCTGAATCTGACTACAAGGGACCTACATTTGTTTTCACTAATCTTTTTCTCTTCACATATCTGTAGAAGCTTTTTCAGTCAGTTTTTATGTTGCCAGCAAGCTTCCTCTCATACTCTTAATTAAACCTAATTAAACCCTTTGTCCTCCTCTGCTGTATTATAAATTCTCCCAGTCCTCAAGTTTGCTGCTTTTTCTGGCCAATTTATATGCCTCTACCTTGGCTTTAACACTATCCTTAATTTCCCTTGTTAGCCACGGTTGAGCCACCTTCCCCGTTTTATTTTTACTCCAGACAGGGATGTACAATTGTTGAAGTTCATCCATGTGATCTTTAAATGTTTGCCATCACCTTTAAGTATCACTCGCCAGTCTATTCTAGCCAATTCACATCTCATACCATCGAAGTTACCTTTCCTAAAGTTCAGGACCCAAGTCTCTGAATTAACTGTGTCACTCTCCATTTTAATAAGGAATTCTACCATATTATGGTCACTCTTCCCCAAGGGGCATCGCACAACAAGATTGTTAATTAGTCCTTTCTCATTACACATCACCCAGTCCAGGATGGCCAGCCCTCTAGTTGGTTCATAGAAACATAGAAACATAGAAAATAGGTGCAGGAGTAGGCCATACGACCCTTCGAGCCTGCACCACTATTCAAAAAGATCATGGCTGATCATTCCCTCCGTACCCGTTTCCTGCTTTCTCTCCATACCCCTTGATCCCCTTAGCCGTAAGGGCCATATCAAACTCCCTCTTGAATATATCCAATGAACTGGCATCAACAACTCTCTGTGGCAGGGAATTCCACAGGTTAACAACTCTCTGAGTGAAGAAGTTTCTCCTCATCTCAGTTCTAAATGGCCTACCCCTTATCCTTAGACTATGTCCCCTGGTTCTGGACTTCCCCAACATCAGGAACATTCTTCCTGCATCTAACCTGTCCAGTCCCGTCAGAATTTTATATGTTTCTATGAGATCCCCTCTCATCCTTCTAAACTCCAGTGAATACAGGCCCAGTCGATCCAGTCTCGCCTCATATGTCAGTCCTGCAATCCCGGGAATTAGTCTGGTGAACCTTTGCTGCACTCCCTCAATAGCAAGAACGTCCTTCCTCAGATTAGGAGACTAAAACTGAACACAATATTCCAGGAGAGACCTCACCAAGGCCCTGTACAACTGCAGTAAGACCTCCCTGCTCCTATACTCAAATCCCCTAGCTATGAAGGCCAACATGCCATTTGCCTTCTTCACCACCTGCTGTACCTGCATGCCAACTTTCAATGACTGATGTACCATGACACCCAGATCTCGTAGCACCTCCCCTTTTCCTAATCTGCCGCCATTCAGATAATATTCTGCCTTCGTGTTTTTGCCACCAAAGTAGATAACCTCACATTTATCCACATTATACTGCATCTGCCATGCGTATGCCCACTCACCTAACTTGTCCAAGTCACCTTGCAGCCTCTTAGCGTCCTCCTCAGAGTTCACACCGCCACCCAGTTTAGTGTTATCTGCAAACTTGGAGATATTACACTCAACTCCTTCATCTAAATCATTAATGTATATTGTAAATAGCTGGGGTCCCAGCACTGAGCCCTGCGGCAACCCACTAGTCACTGCCTGCCATTCTGAAAAGGACCCATTTATCCCGACTCTCTATTTCCTGTCTGCCAACCAGTTCTCTATCCACGTCAGTATATTACCCCGAATACCACGTGCTTTAATTTTGCACACCAATCTCTTGTGTGGGACCTTGTCAAAAGCCTTTTGAAAGTTCAAATACACCACATCCACTGGTTCTCCCTTGTCCACTCTACCAGTTACATCCTCAAAAAATTCTAGAAGATTTGTCAAATATGATTTCCCTTTCACAAATCCATGCTGACTTGGACTGATCCCGTCACTGCTTTCCAAATGAGCTGCTATTTCATCTTTAATAAATTATTCCAACATTTTCCCCACTATTGATGTCAGGCTAACCAGTCTATAATTACCCGTTTTCTCTCTCCCTCCTTTCTTAAAAAGTGGTGTTACATTAGCTGCCCTCCAGTCCATAGGAACTGAAAAAGAGTGGATAGACTATTGGTCTAGGAAACCAACCCTAATACACTCCAGGAAATCCTCCTCCACCGCATTGCTACCATAGAAACATAGAAACATAGAAAATAGGTGCAGGAGTAGGCCATTCGGCCCTTCGAGCCTGCACCACCATTCAATAAGATCATGGTTGATCACTCCCTCAGTACCCCATACCAGTTTGGTTAGCCCAATCAATTTGTAGATTAAAGTCGCCCATGATAACTGCTGTACCTTTATTGCATGCATCCCTAATTTCTTGTTTGATGCTGTCCCCATCTCACTACTACTGTTTGGTGGCCTGTACACAACTCCCACTAGCGTTTTCTGCCCTTTGGTATTCCGTAGCTCCACCTATACTGATTCCACATCATCCAGGCTAATGTCCCTCCTTGCTATTGCATTAATATCCTCTTTAACCAGCAGCGCCACCCCACCTACTTTTCCTTTCTGTCTATCCTTCCTAAATGTTGAATACCCCTGGATGTTGAGTTCCCAGCCTTGGTCACCCTGGAGCCATGTCTCCGTGATGCCAATTACATCATATCCGTTAACTGCTATTTGTGCAGTTAATTCATCCACCTTATTTCGAATACTCCTCGCATTGAGGCACAGAGCCTTCAGGCTTGTCTTATTAACACCCTTTGCCCCTTTAGAATTTTGCTGCAATGTGGCCCTTTTTGCTTTTTGCCTTGGGTTTCTCCGCCCTCCACTTTTACTTTTCTTCTTTCTATCTTTTGCTTCTGCCCCCATTCTACTTCCCTCTGTCTCCCTGCAGAGGTTCCCATCCCCCTGCCATATTAGTTTAACCCCTCCCCAACAGCACTAGCAAACTAGGACTTTGGTTCCGGTCTTGCCCAGGTGCAGACCGTCCGGTTTGTACTGGTTCAACCTCCCCCAGAACTGGTTCCAATGTCCCAGGAATTTGAATCTCTCCCTTCTGCACCACTCCTCAAGCCACGTATTCATCTGAGCTATCCTGTGATTCCTACTCTGACTAGCACATGGCACTGGTAGCAATCCTGAGATTACTACTTTTGAGGTCCTACTTTTTAATTTGGCTCCTAGCTCCCTAAATTCATCTTGTAGGACCTCATCCCAGTTTTTACCTATATCGTTGGCACCTATATGCACCATGACAACTGACTGTTCACCCTTCCTCTTCAAAATGTCCTGCACCCACTCCGAGACATCCTTGACGCTTGCACCAGGGAGGCAACACACCATCTTGGAGTCTCGATTGCGGTCACAGAAACGTCTATCTATTCCCCTTACAATAGAATCCCCTATCACTATAGCTCTCCCACTCTTTTCCCTGCCCTCCTGTGCAGCAGAGCCACCCACGGTGCCATGGACTTGGCTGCTGCTGCCCTCCCCTGATGAATCATCCTCTTCAACAGTATCCAAAGCGGTGTATCTGTTTTGCAGGGGGATGACCGCAGGGGACCCCTGCACTACCTTCCTTTTACTGCTCTTCCTGTTGGTCACCCATACCCTATCTGGCTGTGTACCCTTTACCTGCGGTGTGGCCAACTCACTAAACATGCTATTCATGTCATTCTCAGCATCGTGAATGCTCCAGAGTAAATCCACCCACTGCTCCAGTGCCGCAATGCGGTCTGTCAGGTGCTGCAGGCGGATGCACTTCCCGCACATATAGTTGTCAGGGACACTGGAAGCGTCAATGCTAAAAGGTTACTTACTGATAAAGAAAAGAAAAAGAAAAAGAAAAACTACTTACCAATCACCAGGTCTGTGCAGCAGAGCAGGTCTCCAGTTGTCTTGGGTAATCCTTGGCACTGGACCAAGACCTAGCTCTCTCAAACCCGTGTGGTGACTGGTGTGCAACATCCACCACACGTTAAAAAAAATCCACGCACAAGCATCTTCCACCCTTGAGGATGTAGTTCGGGTCCTTCATTTGAAACACTTGTGAACTCATCCTTTTTTTGGTGTGGAAGCAAGTCATCCTCATTCTGAGGGACTGCCTATGATGATGGCACCTTAACCAAATGCCTTCTGGAAATCCAAATACATCATATCCACTGGTTCCCCCTTATCCACCCTGCTCGTTACATCCTCAAAGAACTCCAGCAAATTTGTCAAACATGATTTCCCTTTCATAAAACCATGCTGACTCTGCTTGATTGAATCATGCTTTTTCAAATGTCCCGCTACTGCTTCCTTAATAATGGACTCCAGCATTTTCCCAACGACAGATGTTAGGCGAACTGGTCTATAGTTTCCAGCATTCTGTCTGCCTCCTTTTTTAAATAGGGGCATTACATTTGCAGTTTTCCAATCCGCTGGGACCGCCCCAGAATCCAGGGAATTTAGGTAGATTACAACCAATGCATCCACTATCTCTGCAGACACTTCTTTTAAGAAGTGTCACCCCTGGTTCTCCCTAACCTATTCAGTTGAAATAATTTGTCAACATAAATGCAATCTAGTCGCTTCATCATCTTATAAACCTCGATCAAATCACCCCAGAATCTATGATTCTCTAAAATTTACAGACCCAGCTCATTGTGCTTGGCTGGCTAACTGCTTTAATGCTTTTCCCTGAAAGGTGTATGTAGTGTATGTTCAGCATTTACCTGTCCATTTAAACCTTCCTCCAGTCCGAAAAACAACCATTGACTATTATGCTCTATTTCCTGTCACTTAGCCAATTCCGTATCCATGCTGCCACTGTCCCTTTTATTCCATGACTTGCTGATAAGCCTTTTATGTGGCACTTTGTCGAAGGCCTTTTGGAAATCCATGTACACGACGTCAACCATAGAAACATAGAAACATAGAAAATAGGTGCAGGAGTAGGCCATTCGGCCCTTCTAGCCTGCACCGCCATTCAATGAGTTCATGGCTGAACATGCAACTTCAGTACCCCATTCCTGCTTTCTCGCCAGACCTCTTGATCCCCCTAGTAGTAAGGACTTCATCTAACTCCTTTTTGAATATATTTAGTGAATTGGCCTCAACAACTTTCTGTGGTAGAGAATTCCACAGGTTCACCACTCTCTGGGTGAAGAAGTTTCTCCTCATCTCGGTCCTAAATGGCTTACCTCTTATCCTTAGACTGTGTCCCCTGGTTCTGGACTTCCCCAACATTGGGAACATTTTTCCTGCATCTAACCTGTCTAACCCCGTCAGAATTTTAAACGTTTCTATGAGGTCCCCTCTCATTCTTCTGAACTCCAGTGAATCCAAGCCCAGTTGATCCAGTCTTTCTTGATAGGTCAGTCCTGCCATCCCGGGAATCAGTCTGGTGAACCTTCGCTGCACTCCCTCAGTAGCAAGAATGTCCTTCCTCAAGTTAGGAGACCAAAACTGTACACAATACTCCAGGTGTGGCCTCACCAAAGCCCTGTACAACTGTAGCAACACCTCCCTGCCCCTGTACTCAAATCCCCTCGCTATGAAGGCCAACATGCCATTTGCTTTCTTAACCGCCTGCTGTACCTGCATGCCAACCTTCAATGACTGATGTACCATGACACCCAGGTCTCGTTGCACCTTCCCTTTTCCTAAGCTGTCACCATTCAGATAATAGTCCGTCTCTCTGTTTTTACCACCAAAGTGGATAACCTCACATTTATCCACATTATACTTCATCTGCCATGCATTTGCCCACTCACCTAACCTATCCAAGTCGCTCTGCAACCTCCTCGCAGCTCACACTGCCACCCAACTTAGTGTCATCCGCAAATTTGGAGATACTACATTTAATCCCCTCATCTAAATCATTAATGTACAGTGTAAACAGCTGGGGCCCCAGCACAGAACCTTGCGGTACCCCACTAGTCATTGCCTGCCATTCTGAAAAGTCCCCATTTACTCCTACTCTTTGCTTCCTGTCTGACAACCAGTTCTCAATCCATGTCAGCACACTACCCCCAATCCCATGTGCTTTAACTTTGCACATTAATCTCTTGTGTGGGACCTTGTCGAAAGCCTTCTGAAAGTCCAAATATACCACATCAACTGGTTCTCCCTTGTCCACTCTACTGGAAACATCCTCAAAAAATTCCAGAAGATTTGTCAAGCATGATTTCCCTTTCACAAATCCATGCTGACTTGGACCTATCATGTCACCTCTTTCCAAATGCACTGCTATGACATCCTTAATAATTGATTCCATCATTTTACCCACTACCAATGTCAGGCTGACCGGTCTATAATTCACTGTTTTCTCTCTCCCTCCTTTTTTAAAAAGTGGGGTTACATTGGCTACCCTCCACTCAATAGGAACTGATCCAGAGTCAATGGAATGTTGGAAAATGACTGTCAATGCATCCGCTATTTCCAAGGCCACCTCCTTAAGTACTCTGGGATGCATTCCATCAGGCCCTGGGGATTTATCGGCCTTCAATCCCATTAATTTCCCCAACACAATTTCCCGACTAATAAGGATTTCCCTCAGTTCTTCCTCCTTACTAGACCCTCTGACCCCTTTTATATCCGGAAGGTTGTTTGTGTCCTCCTTAGTGAATACCGAACCAAAGTATTTGTTCAATTGGTCCGCCATTTCTTTGTTCCCCGTTATGACTTCCCCTGATTCTGACTGCAGGGGACCTACGTTTGTCTTTACTAACCTTTTTCTCTTTACATACCTATAGAAACTTTTGCAATCCGTCTTAATGTTCCCTGCAAGCTTCTTCTCGTACTCCATTTTCCCTGCCCTAATCAAACCCTTTGTCCTCCTCTGCTGAGTTCTAAATTTCTCCCAGTCCCCGGGTTCGCTGCTATTTCTGGCCAATTTGTATGCCACTTCCTTGGCTTCAATACTATCTCTGATTTCCCTTGATAGCCACTGTTGAGCCACCTTCCCTTTTTTATTTTTATGCCAGACAGGAATGTACAATTGTTGTAGTTCATCCATGCAGTCTCTAAATGTCTGCCATTGCCCATCCACAGCCAACCCCTTAAGTATCATTCGCCAATCTATCATAGCCAATTCATGCCTCATACCTTCAAAGTTAGCCTTCTTTAAGTTCTGGACCATGGTCTCTGAATTAACTGTTTCATTCTCCATCCTAATGCAGAATTCCACCATATTATGGTCACTCTTCCCCAAGGGGCCTCGCACAACGAGATTGCTAATTAATCCTCTCTCATTGCACAACACCCAGTCTAAGATGGCCTCCCCCCTAGTTGGTTCCTTGACAAATTGGTCTAGAAAACCATCCCTTATGCACTCCAGGAAATCCTCCTCCACCGTATTGCTTCCAGTTTGGTTAGCCCAATCTATGTGCATATTAAAGTCACCCATTATAACTGCTGCACCTTTATTGCATGCACCCCTAATTTCCTGTTTGATGCCCTCCCCAACATCACTACAACTGTTTGGAGGTTTGTACACAACTCCCACTAATGTTTTTTGCCCTTTGGTGTTCTGCAGCTCTACCCATATAGATTCCACATCATCCAAGCTAATGTCCTTACTAACTATTGCATTAATCTCCTCCTTAACCAGCAATGCTACCCCACCTCCTTTTCCTTTTATTCTATCCTTCCTGAATGTTGAATACCCCGGATGTTGAGTTCCCAGCCCTGATCATCCTGGAGCCACATCTCTGTAATCCCAATCACATCATATTTGTTAACATCTATTTGCACAGTTAATACATCCACCTTATTACGGATACTCCTTGCATTAAGACACAAAGTCTTCAGGCTTGTTTTTTAACACCCTTTGTCCTTTTAGAATTTTGCTGTACAGTGGCCCTTTTTGTTCTTTGCCTTGGGATTCTCTGCCCTCCACTTTTCCTCATCTCCTTTCTGTCTTTTGATTTTGTCTCCTTTTTGTTTCCCTCTGTCTCCCTGCATTGGTTTCCATCCCCCTGCCATATTAGTTTAACTCCTCCCCAACAGCACTAGCAAACACTCCCCCTAGGACATTGGTTCTGGTCCTGCCCAGGTGCAGACCGTCCGGTTTGTACTGGTCCCACCTCCCCCAGAACCGCATTACCCTCATCAACCTCCTCTGTTCCCTCCACAAAAAACTCGATCAAGTTGGTTAAACACGATTTGCCTTCAACAAATCCGTGCTGGCTTTCGTTAATTAATCCACACTGGTCCAAGTGACTGCTAATTTTGTCCCAGATTATTGTTTCTGAAAGCTTTCCCACTACCGAGGTAAAACTGACTGGCCTGTAGTTACTGGGTTTATCCTTACTTCAAGGGTGTAATATTTGCAATTCCCCAGTCCTCTGGCACCACCCCCGTTTCTAAGGAGGATAGGAAGATTATGGCCAGTACCTCCGCGATTTCTTCATTCACTTCCCTCAGCGTCCTAGGATGCATCCCATCCGGTCCTGGTGATTTATCTACTTTAAGTACAGGCAGCCTTTGCAGTGCCTCGTCTTTATTAATTCTTATCCCATTCAATATCTTCTCTACCTCCTCCTTCACTATGTCTATGGCAGCATCATCTTCCTTGCTGAAGACAGAGGCAATGTATTCATTTAGTACCTCAGCCACACCCTCTGCCTCCATGCATAGAAACTCCTTTTTGGCCCCTAATTGGCCCTACCCCTCCTCTTATTACTCTTTTACTATTTATATGCCTATAGAATACTTTTTGATTACCTTTTATGTTGGCTGCCATTCTATTCTCAGACCCTCTCTTTGCCCCACTTACCTTCTTTTTCACTTCTTCTCTGAACTTTCTATATTTAGCCTGATTTTCAGATGCATTCTCAGCCTGATATGTCATACCTGTTCTCTTTCTGTTTCATTTTACTCTCTATCTCATCATCTAGGGAGCTCTGACTTTGGTTGCCCTACCTTTTCCCCAAGTGGGAATGTATCTCGGCTGTACCCGAACCATCTTCTCTTTAAAGGCAGCCCATTGTTCCATTACAGTTTTGCCTGCCAATCTTTGATTCCAATTTATCCAAGTCAGATCCGTTCTCATTGCACTGAAATTTGCCTTCCTCCAATTAAGTATTTTAACTCAAAATTGATCCCTATCCTTTTCCATAGCTAATCTATACCTTATGACACTATGATCACTGTTCCCTAAATGTTCACTTACTGACACTTGCTCCACTTGACCCACCTCATTCTCCAGAACCAGATCCAGCAATGCCTTCTTCCTCGTCAGGCCGGAAACATACTGATCAAGAAAGTTCTCTTGAACACACTTCAGAAATTCTTCCCCCTCTCTTCCCTTTACACTATTACTATCCCAGTCTATATTAGGATAGTTAAAGTCCCCCATTATCACCACTCTAGAGTTCTTGCATCTCTCTGTAATTTCTCATAAAATTTGCTCCTCTATATTTTTCCTACTAGTTGGTGGCCTATAGAATACACCTGATAGTGTAATGGCACCTCTATTATTTCTTAACTCTAACCAAATAGATTCTGTCCTTGACCCCCCCCGCAGGACATCCTCTCTCCCCAGCACTGTAACATTCCCTTTAACCAATACTGCCACACCACCTTTTTCCTTCCCTATTTTTCCTGAACACCCTATATCCAGGAATATTTAATACCCAATCCTGTCCTTTTTGAGCCAGGTCTCCGCTATTTCCACGGCATCATATTCCCGTGTAGCTATTTGCACCTGCAGCTCACCAACCTTGTTTACTATGCTTCGTGAGTTCACATACTGAAAACCTATTTTAGACCATCCTGTTTTCTCTCTTAGTCTGACCCTATCTAATACCTTACTATTTTCTACTATAGTGCTATCCGTCTCTCCCAATCCTTTGTGCCCTTTGTTCCTCCTTTCTAATACTACATCCTGGTGTCCATCCACCTACAAACTTAGTTTAAACCCTCTCCAACAGCACCAGCAAACCTCCCAGCTAGGGTATTGGTACCGACTCTTTTAAGGTGCAACCTGTCCAGCCTGTACAGGTCTCACTACCCCAGGAATCTGGCACCTTCCCTCCTGCACCATCTCTCAAGTCACGCATTCATCTGCTCTACCCTTCTATTTCTATATTCACTCACACGTGGCACCGGAAGTAATCTGGAGATTACTGTCTTTGAGGTTCTGCTTTATAATCTCTTTCCTCGCTCCATAAAATCTGCCTGCAGGACCTCATCCCTCTTTCTACCTATGTCATTGGTGCCGATATGGACCATGAGCTCTGGCTGTTCACCCTCCTCTCTCAGAATGTTCTGCAGCTGCTCAGTGATATCCTTAACCCTGGCACCAGGGAGGCAACATACCATCCTGGAGTCACGTCTGCAGCCGCAGAAATGCCTGTCCGCTCCCCCAACTATCGAATCCCCTACCACTATTGCTTTCCCTATCTTCCTCCCCGCCCCCCCCCCCCCGTGCAGCTGAGCTACCCGTGGTGCTGTGACTTGACTCTGGCTGTACTTCCCAGAGGAACCATTGCCCTCACCAGTACTCAGAACAGAATACTGGTTGGAGAGCGAGATGCGCTCAGGGGACTCCTGCACTACCTGCCTGGTCCTCCTCTTCTGTCTGCCGGTCACCTATTCCCTCTCTGCCTCCGAGACCCGGAGCTTGAGCTCGTCCAGCTGACAACACTTCCTGCACACGTGTTTGTCCAAGACATGGGAAGAGTCCTGGAGTTCCCACATGGCACAGGATGTGCATTGTGCTGGACCGAGCTAACCTGCCATGCTTGTATTTATTCGACTATTAACTAACTTTACAGAAAGTTAATTAAATTTAATTTAATTAGTGAAAATCTTTATTCAAATATTATTTATATTTATATTAATTAGTTTAACAAGTAAAGCTTTAAATTAAATTTTTTAAAGTTATGATTTCCCACTCCTTGTTTAAACCACTGTCCTATATTCGAGAGAATAAACGTTAATACTCACCCACCAATCACCTACCTGTTGTCCTGTGACGTCACTCCTTCGTTTTTGTTGTTGAAATTGTCGGAGGTACCACCTCCTCCTGGCTGCTACCGCTCAGGTCTGCATTAAAAACAATTTTGATCTCCACAGATTCTGAAGACATCGGTAAGGTTTAAACAAACTTGCCCCTTACTTGTCGAGAGCTTTATCAGCATCTGCACTTCAGATACTTGTGAAACATAATTTCCTCTGTGTTGCCATGGTTTTCACTGTGATGTCATGTGACATAACCTCCTCAGTTACAGTATGGAGGGATGATGCAGGCCCTACGTTGAGAACCCATATAAGGACTGCAAGCTGTTTGAGGCTGGCTGGGGTTAAGCACAGACCTGAGATACATTGGAGGCAAATTTTATCAAAGCTGTCCATCGGGAAACTGACGGAATCTGCTCCAAGCTGGTTTCACACCCCACCTGATCTCACTCTAGATAGAAGTCATCATGTGCAGCATAAACACCGTCATAGAATCATAGAATGGTTATAGCACAGAAGGAGGCCATTCAGCCCGTTGAGTCTGTGCTGGCTCTCTGTAGCAGCACTTCAGCTAGTCCCACTAACCTGCCCTTTCCCCGTAGCCCTGCAATTCTTTTTCCTTCAGGTACTTATCCAATTCCCTTTTGAAAGCCACGATTGCGGCAGTTGGCGAGAGGCGGGAGCAGCGTGGGAGCGGCCTATAAAAGGCCTAGCGGATGTTCCACAGGCAGCGGCAGTTGGTGAGAGGCGGGAGCAGTGTCGGAGCGGCCTATAAAGGCCCAGCGGGTGTTCCACAGGCAGCGGCAGTTGGTGAGAGGCGGGAGCAGTGTCGGAGCGGCCTATAAAGGCCCAGCGGGTGTTCCACAGGCAGCGGCAGTTGGTGAGAGGCGGGAGCAGCGTCGGAGCGGCCTATAAAGGCCCAGCGGGTGTTCCATAGGCAGCGGCAGTTGGTGAGAGGCGGGAGCAGTGGCGGAGCAGCCTATAAAGGCCCAGCGGGTGCTCCACAGGCAGCGGCATTTGGTGAGAGGCGGGAGCAGCGTCGGAGTGGCCTATAAAGGCCCAGCGGGTGTTCCACAGGCAGCGGCAGTTGGCGAGAGGCGGGAGCAGCGTCGGAGCGGCCTATAAAGGCCCAGCGGGTGTTCCACAGACAGCGGCAGTTGGTGAGAGGCGGGAGCAGCATTGGAGCGGCCTATAGAGGCCCAGCGGGTGTTCCACAGACAGCGGCAGTTGGTGAGAGGCGGGAGCAGCATTGGAGCGGCCTATAAAGGCCCAGCGGGTGTTCCACAGACAGCGGCAGTTGGTGAGAGGCGGGAGCAGTGTCGGAGCGGCCTATAAAAGGCGGACTTGTGCAGCTACAGCGGGGAAAGAACGCAAAAAAGAAGTAGAAAGGAATCAAAAGCTAACGTCACAGCCAAGGGGTTAAGTGATTGGCTGGTGATTGGTGAGTAGCTTTTCTTTTTCTTTTTTATATCAGTAAGTAAACTGTAACATTGTTGTTACCAATTTAAGGGTATCTAAGGGATAAGGCTTGGCAGGAGAGCTTGGTCACGTGTTATGCTCCTCCTGTACCATGTGGGAACTCAGGGACACTTCTGGCGTCCCTGACGACTACGTGTGTGAGAAGTGTATCCGCCTCCATCTCCTGACGGACCACGTTGCGGATTTGGAGCTGAGGGTGGATTCACTATCGAGCATCCACGATGCTGAGAATGACATAAGTGGCACGTGTAGTGAGTTGGTCTTACCGCATGAGAAGGATCTACAGCCAGCTAGGGAATGGAAGACCAGCAGGAAGAGTAGTACAAAGAAGGTAGTGCAGGGGTCCCATCTGGTCATCCCCCTGCAAAACAGATACACTGCTTTGAGTGCTGTTGAGGGAGATGACTCATCAGGGGAGGGCAGCAGCAGCCAAATTCATGGCACCATGGCTGGCTCTGATGTACAGGAGGGCAGGAAAAAAAGTGGGAGAGCGATAGTGATAGGGGATTCAATCATAAGGGGAATAGATAGGTGTTTCTGCGGCCACAACCGAGACTCCAGGATGGTATGTTGCCTCCCTGGTGCAAGGGTCAAGGATGTCTCCAAGCGAGTGCAGGACATTCTAAAAAGGGAGGGAGAACAGCCAGTTGTCGTGGTGCACATTGGTACCAACGACATAGGTAAAAAAAGGGATGAGGTCCTACGAGATGAATTTAAGGAGCTAGGAGCTAAATTAAAAAGTAGAACCTCAAAAGTATTAATCTCGGGATTGCTACCAGTGCCACGTGCTAGTCAGAGTAGGAATCGCAGGATAGCACAGATGAATACGTGGCTTGAGCAGTGGTGCAGCAGGGAGGGATTCAAATTCCTGGGGCATTGGAACCGGTTCTGGGGGAGGTGGGACCAGTACAAACTGGACGGTCTGCACTTGGGCAGGACTGGAACCAATGTCCTAGGGGGAGTGTTTGCTAGTGCTGTTGGGGAGGAGTTAAACTAATATGGCAGGGGGATGGGAACCAATACAGGGAGACAGAGGGAAACAAAAAGGAGACAAAAACAAAAGACAGAAAAGAGATGAGTAAAAGTGGAGAGCAGAGAAACCAAAGGCAAGAAGCAAAAAGGGCCACTGAATATAAAAGGGCTGCAGGAGTGGTCAAAACTAAAAATCATGGTTTAAAAACTAGGATGAAAACACTCTACCTAAATGCACGCAGCATTCGAAATAAAGTAAATGAGTTGACGGCACAAATCATTACAAATGGGTATGATTTGGTGGCCATTACAGAAACATGGTTGCAGGGTGGCCAAGACTGGGAATTAAACATGCAGGGGTATCTGACGATTCAGAAAGATAGGCAAGAAGGGAAAGGAGATGGGGTAGCTCTGTTCATAAAAGATGATATCAGGGCAGTTGTGAGGGATGATATTGGCTCTAATGAACAAAATGTTGAATCATTGTGGGTGGAGATTAGAGATAGTAAGGGGAAAAAGTCACTGGTTGGCGTAGTTTATAGGCCCCCAAATAATAACTTCACGGTGGGGCGAGCAATAATCAAGAGAATAATGGAGGCATGTGAAAAAGGAACGGCAGTAGTCATGGGGGATTTTAACCTACATATCGATTGGTCAAATCAAATCGCACGGGGTAGCCTGGAGGAGGAATTCATAGAATGCATACGGGATTGTTTCTTAGAACAGTATGTTACAGAACCTACAAGGGAGCAAGCCATCTTAGATCTGGTCCTGTGTAATGAGACAGGAAAAATAAACGATCTCCTAGTAAAAGATCCTCTCGGAATGAGTGATCACAATATGGTTGAATTTGTAATACAGATTGAGGATGAGGAAGTTGTGTCAGAAACGAGCGTACTATGCTTAAACAAAGGGGACTACAGTGGGATGAGGGCAGAGTTGGCTAAAGTAGACTGGAAACAAGGACTAAATGGTGGCACAATTGAGGAACAGTGGAGGACTTTTAAGGAGCTCTTTCATAGTGCGCAACAAAAATATATTCCAGTGAAAAAGAAGGGCGGCAAGAGAAGGGATAACCAGCCGTGGATAAACATAGAAACATAGAAACATAGAAAATAGGTGCAGGAGCAGGCCATTCAGCCCTTCTAGCCTGCACCGCCATTCAATGAGTTCATGGCTGAACATGAAACTTCAGTACCCCCTTCCTGTTTTCTCGCCATAACCCTTGATCCCCCGAGTAGTAAGGACTTCATCTAACTCCCTTTTGAATATATTTAGTGAATTGGCCTCAACTACTTTCTGTGGTAGAGAATTCCACAGGTTCACCACTCTCTGGGTGAAGAAGTTTCTCCTCATCTCGGTCCTAAATGGCTTACCCCTTATCCTCAGACTGTGACCCCTGGTTCTGGACTTCCCCAACATTGGGAACATTCTTTCTGCATCTAACCTGTCTAAACCCGTCAGAATTTTAAACGTTTCTATGAGGTCCCCTCTCATTCTTCTGAACTCCAGTGAATACAATCCCAATTGATCCAATCTTTCTTGATAGGTCAGTCCCGCCATCCCGGGAATCAGTCTGGTGAACCTTCGCTGCACTCCCTCAATAGCAAGAATGTCCTTCCTCAAGTTAGGAGACCAAAACTGTGCACAATACTCCAGGTGTGGCCTCACCAAGGCCCTGTACAACTGTAGCAACACCTCCCTGCCCCTGTATTCAAATCCCCTCGCTATGAAGGCCAACATGCCATTTGCTTTCTTAACCGCCTGCTGTACCTGCATGCCAACCTTCAATGACTGATGTACCATGACACCCAGGTCTCGTTGCACCTTCCCTTTTCCTAATCTGTCACCATTCAGATAATAGTCTGTCTCTCTGTTTTTACCACCAAAGTGGATAACCTCACATTTATCCACATTATACTTCATCTGCCATGCATTTGCCCACTCACCTAACCTATCCAAGTCACTCTGCAGCCTAATAGCATCCTCCTCGCAGCTCACACTGCCACCCAACTTAGTATCATCCGCAAATTTGGAGATACTGCATTTAATCCCCTCGTCTAAATCATTAATGTACAATGTAAACAGCTGGGGCCCCAGCACAGAACCTTGCGGCACTCCACTAGTCACTGCCTGCCATTCTGAAAAGTACCCGTTTACTCCTACTCTTTGCTTCCTGTCTGACAACCAGTTCTCAATCCACGTCAGCACACTACCCCCAATCCCATGTGCTTTAACTTTGCACATTAATCTCTTGTGTGGGACCTTGTCGAAAGCCTTCTGAAAGTCCAATCAAATCAAAGACCAATGCATATAAGGTGGTCAAGGTTAGTGGGAAACTAGAGGATTGGGAAAACTTTAAGCAACAGCAAAGAATGACTAAAAAAGCAATAAAGAAAGGAAAGATAGATTACGAAGGTAAACTTGCGCAAAACATAAAAACAGATAGTAAAAGCTTTTACAGATATATAAAACGGAAAAGAGTGACTAAAGTAAATGTTGGTCCCTTAGAAGATGAAAAGGGGGATTTAATAATGGGAAATGTGGAAATGGCTGAGACCTTAAACAATTATTTTGCTTCCGTCTTCACAGTGGAAGACACAAAAACCATGCCAAGAATTGCTGGTCACGGGAATGTGGGAAGGGAGGGACCTTGAGACAATCACTATCACTAGGGGGGTAGTGCTGGACAGGCTAATGGGACTCAAGGTAGACAAGTCCCCTGGTCCTGATGAAATGCATCCCAGGGTATTAAAAGAGATGGCAGAAATTATAGCAGATGCATTCGTTATAATCTACCAAAATTCTCTGGACTCTGGGGAGGTACCAGCGGATTGGAGAGCAGCTAATGTAACGCCTCTGTTTAAAAAAGGGGGCAGGCAAAAGGCAGGTAGCTATAGGCCGGTTAGTTTAACATCTGTAGTGGGGAAAATGCTTGAAACTATCATTAAGGAAGAAATAGCGGGACATCTGGATAGGAATAGTGCAATCAAGCAGACGCAGCATGGATTCATGAAAGGGAAATCATGTTTAACTAACTTACTGGAATTCTTTGAGGATATAACGAGCATGGTGGATAGAGGTGTACCGATGGATGTGGTGTATTTAGATTTCCAAAAGGCATTCGATAAGGTGCCACACAAAAGGTTACTGCAGAAGATAAAGGTACGCGGAGTCAGAGGAAATGTATTAGCATGGATAGAGAATTGGCTGGCGAACAGAAAGCAGAGAGTCGGGATAAATGGGTCCTTTCCGGTTGGAAATCAGTGGTTACTGGTGTGTCGCAGGGATCAGTGCTGGGACCACAACTGTTTACAATATACATAGATGACTTAGAAGAGGGGACAGAGTGTAGTGCAAAAAAATTTGCAGATGACACTAAGATTAGTGGGAAAGCGGGTTGTGTAGAGGACTCAGAGAGACTGCAAGGAGATTTGGATAGGTTAAGCGAATGGGCTAAGGTTTGGCAGATGGAATACAATGTCGGAAAGTGTGAGGTCATCCACCTTGGGAAAAAAAACAGTAAAAGGGAATATTATTTGAATGGGGAGAAATTACAACATGCTGTGGTGCAGAGGGACCTGGGGGTCCTTGTGCATGAAACTCTTTTTGGAGTTCATCTGCAAAACAAAAAAACATTAAATGGTGCCACCCGACCTGGGTGACACTCCAGACATTTACAAGGCCCTTTTTTCCCCCCTTTTTTTTTTTTTTTTGTGTTTTTCTTTTTTTTTTGGGCACTAAAATCACAATTTTCCCCAGTGCCCCCTATAAAAGGGAAGGGGGACACTAAAAGCACCGGCAATTAAAACAAATTAAACTTAAAAATGTAAAATCAAATTAAAATTTGGTTGCCGGGCATGATGATGCACTCCAGTCCCTCCGGTGCCCACCTCGCGCGGAAGGCCGCGAGCGTACCGGTGGACACCGCGTGCTCCATCTCCAAGGACACCCTGGACCGGATGTAAGAGCGGAAGAGAGGCAGGCAGTCAGGTTGAACGACCCCCTCGACCGCCCGCTGCCTGGACCGGCTGATGGCACCCTTGGCCGTGCCCAGGAGCAGTCCTACGAGGAGGCCTTCGGACCTACCCGCTCCCCTCCGCACAGGGTGCCCAAAGATCAGGAGAGTGGGACTGAAGTGCAGCCAAAATTTCAGGAGCAGCCCCTTCAAATAATAAAACAGGGGCTGCAACCTTGTGCATTCCATAAAAACATGGAACACGGACTCTTCCAGACCGCAGAAATTGCAGGCGGCCTGGGAGTCCGTGAACCGGCTTAAAAATTTGTTGCACGGCACTGCTCCGTGCACCACCCTCCAGGCCAAGTCCCCGATGAATAGTGGGAGGACCCCTGCGTAGAGTGCCCTCCATCGGGGACCCCCGCCTCCTCCAGACGGCAAGATGGTACGCCATGGCGTGTCCGGACGGCCGGCGAGGATGGCAAAGTTGAGGGTGTGCCGGCCAGGCTCCCTTGTCGGGGCTAAGGTAGACTCCCAGATAGAGGAGATGGGTCGTGCTCCAGGCCAAAGGCCTGAGCTCCTCCGGCAGGGAGTCCACCCGCCACTGACCCACCAGGAGTCCGGAACATTTCTCCCAGTTGATCCTGGCGGAACACGCGGCCGAGTAAATCTCCTGGCACTCACGCATCCCCCGCAGGTCAGCGGGACCCTCTACCGCGAGGAGCACGTCATCGGTGTAAGCCGAGAGGACGACCTCCACGCCCGGCCCTTGCAGAGCCAGTCCCGTCAACCTCGTCCGCAAGAGGCGCAGGAAAGGCTCCACGCAAACGGCGTATAACTGGCCGGACATGGGGCATCCCTGGCGCACCCCTCTCCTAAAGCGAAGGGGCGCCGTCAAGGACCCGTTAACCTTAATCAGACATTCCGCGGCGGCGTACAAAAGTCGGATCCGGGCGACGAAATGCGTCCCGAACCCGAAAGCGCGCAGAGTTCCGAGCAGATAGTCGTGATCCACCCTGTCGAACGCCTTCTCTTGGTCGAGGGATAGGAAGGCGACCGACAGACCAGCCTCCTGGGAACAATGGATGAGGTCCCGGACCAGATGGATGTTATCGTGGATTGTCCGGCCCAGGACCGTGTAGGACTGGTCGGAGTGGATCATGTGGTCCAGCACGACACCAAGGCGAGCAGACATCGCCCTGGCGAAGATTTTGTAGTCCGTGCTGAGGAGGGAGACCGGGCGCCAGTTCTTAAGGAGGCGGAGATCGCCCTTCTTAGGCAGCAGGACGATGACTGCCCTGCGCCAAGAGAGGGGCATCTCCCCGGTCGCCAGACTTTCCCCCAGGACCCGCGCGTAGTCGCTCCCCAGGACGTCCCAGAATGCCCTGTGGAACTCCACGGTCAGCCCGTCCAGCCCCAGGGATTTTCCCCTCGAGAGCCGGTCGAGGGCACCGGTCAGCTCCGCCAGGCTTAGCGGAGCTTCCAGATTTTCGGCGCCCTCCGGGCTGACCTTCGGCAGGTCCTCCCACAAAACTCTACGCGCTTCCTCGCTGGACGGATCCGGAGAGAACAGAGCCCCGTAATATTCACGGGCCCTGTTGTTGACGCCCTCCGGATCCGAGACGAGAGAGCCGTCGTCGGCCAGCAGTGTCAAGAGCTGCTTACGGACACTCTGCCTTTTTTCCAGCGAGTAGAAGAAGGGGGAGCCGCGGTCCAGATCCCGCAGGAACCGGATCCGCGACCTCACGAACGCGCCGCGGGACCCGACGAGCTGCAGGTCCTTCAGCGCGGCCTTCTTCGCTTCGTACACCGTCCGCAGGGCCGGGTCCTGGACGACTTGACCGAGACGGGATTCCAGGTCGAGCACCTCTTTTTCTAGGCGCCCGACTCTGGCCGCCCGCCCCTTGGTCGACCCCCTCGCGTACTCTTGACAGAAGACGTGAACATGAGCCTTGCCCACGTCCCACCATAGCCTCAAGGAGGGGAAGCCCCCCTGCTTCCTTCTCCAGTCGGCCCAGAATCGACGGAATGAGTCCTGGAACCGCACGTCCTCCAGCAGCCGGTTGTTAAAGTGCCAGTACGCGGACCCCGTCCTCGCGCGGAGCGAAGCAAGCTCCGCCCACACCAGGTGGTGGTCCGAACACGGCACCGGCCGCATGGAGGCCGCTGGGACGCAGGAAACATTCGCCCGAGACACGTAAAGGCGATCGACTCTAGACCATCCAACTCCAGGCCTCACCCAAGTAAAGGCGCTGGAGTCGGGGTGGAGATTTCGCCAGACGTCCACCAAGTCGAAGGACCCGACCAGGTCCCTCAACTTCTCCATCGCCGTCATGCACTGCAGGGCACCGGAGCGGTCCCTCGCCTCGAGGGTGCAGTTAAAATCCCCCCCGAGGACAATGCAGTCGCCGACGTCGACGGAGCCAAGAAGAGCGGACACCTCTTCAAAGAAGCGCGTTTGCTGCGGGCCGGGCCGAGGGGCGTACACGTTCACGAGATGGAGCGGCACGTCCCCCAGGCGAACCGTTACGTGCAGCAAGCGGCCTGGCACGGGCTCCTCGACCCCCAAGATCTCCGGCTGAAAATGCGGGCCCAGCAAGATGGCCACCCCACTAGAAATGGTGGTGAGGTGGCTCATGCGGACCTCTCCTTGCCATTCCAGGAGCCACGTGGCTTCATCTCCCGGAACGGTGTGGGTTTCTTGCAGGAAGCACACCGCATATTTCCCCTCCCGCAGGAGCGAAAAATTGTCAAATCTACGGCGTGCCCCTCTGCCGCCATTGATGTTGAGGCTGGCTATGGTTATCTTCATGGCAAAAGCATAGTGCAACCTCTACCTTAACCTATTATGGGGGAGGGAGCGGAGTCTTTTGTTGAACTCCGCTCCCTCCGCAGCCCAGCGAGGAGTCCCTCGAGCTCGCGCAGCTCAAGGTGTTGCGCCTTTGTCAAGGGCCCGCCCTGGCCAAGGTTTTAACGGCGGCGCGGACGGACCGCTTGATCAGCTCTGGCTCGGACCATTTTTCCAGGGCCAGTCGGGCTTGGTTGCAGTGACCCCGGCTCTGGGCCAAAAAGTCCCGGAGTTCCTTTGCAGGAATGAGGATGGTCTCGGCGGCGGCTGCGAGCAGAACCACCGCCTCGCTGGCGGTGGTCTCTAGGTCTTCACCCGCGTCCCCCACCGAGTCCCCGTCCTCCTCCGGGAGGTGGCCGCCAGCAGCCGGCCCATCGACCGCACAAGGTACGGCAAATGAACCGGCCGCTCCAACCGGCCCTGGCTCTGCCCCGATCCCACCCCCAGGATCGTCGGCAGAGGAGTCCCCACTGGGCTCTTTTAAAAATGGTGCTGGGCCGGGAAATGACAGCGGAAGGGGTTCCCCCTCCGCCCGAGTAACCGGGGAACAAGGAGAGACCCGGCCATAGGAAATCCCCAGGCTCTCCAAGTGCTCCAGCTCCACAGCAAGAGGCGAGGGTGGGTGTTCCTCCCCCTCCCCGCTGCCACCCCCCGGCCCAGCATCTACAGTGTCATTATAAACATTTGTTTCATTTTCTGCCGGGTCGAGCGACTCCCGGGGGAAGTTGTGTATTGGCTGGGCGGGCTCAGGTACGGCCTTTTCGGCACCGCCCGCCTCAGTCCCCAGGACGCCCGGCCCGGCGGCAATGCATTCCTCCGCGATCCCCATGCCCCCCACGACAGGCAGATCTTCCACGCCATCCCCGGGAGGCAGAGGCTGGGCAGCCTCGACTGTCTCACCCTCCCCGGGGACAGACTCCTCTCGCCTACAGCGCAGCTTGGGGGCGCTGGTTGGGGACGCGGGACACGCGGCGGGCACCGACTCCTCCGCGGAGGGATGTTGTTCCCCCTCCGCCTCATCGGAGCCGCGCCTCCTTTTGTTCCTGGGGGCGCGCGGAGGCAGGGAGACCTCCATGTCTGCCGAGGCCTCCCGCTCCGCCCCCCCCTTTTCCTTTTCTTGCCCGCGCCCGGGCCCCTCTGCGGTGTTGTTCAAGGGCTCGGGCACGGGCTCGGGGCACCCCGCGCTCGCCGGTGACTGGGTTGGGCCGAGCGCGGTAAACAAATTGTCTGGCGCACCGAGGGGACCCGCCTCTGGATGTTTTGCCTTCTCCCGCGCCTTCCTTCCGATCGGATGCTCTTCCTCCCCCCCGCCGGAGGCCGTAATAGCAAGGGCCCCCGGCGATGCCCGCGCACCTATGGCTCCCGGCACGCGGACGCAACTAAGGGGAGGGGTGGCGGCGGCGCCAGCCTTGGCCGCCTTCGGTGGTTTGGCGGCCTTGGAGGCGGGGCAGTTCTTGCGAATGTGCCCCACCTCTCTGCAGGCATGGCACCGCACGCCGTCCGACGTCCAGAAGACGCGGTAGGCAGTCCCCTCGTGCACCACATTAAAGTGCCCTTCCCTCATGTCCTCCCGTGCCAGCCGGACAAAGAGCTGGCGGCGGAAGGAGAACACGTGGCGCAGGCTGTTCTCCCTGAGGCCGAGCGGTATGGGGTTGATCCCCGACCTTACCTCCCCCAGTTGGTGTAGGTGAGGGAGGAGGAGCTCAGCGGAAACAAAGGGCGGGACGTTTGACACGATGACCCTCTGTGCGGTGGCCTCGAGAGGGTCCACCGGCAGGAACGTCCCGCCCACCGTGAGCCCCTTTTCAAGGGCCAGGGACACCGCCCGCTCCGACCCCAGGAAGAACACGGTCTTCCCAGACATCTTGGAGGCTGCGACAATGGCCGAGGGGCCGACTACCCCAGCCATCGCCCGTACGCACTCCTCGATGGTCATTGTGGGGTGAGTGTCGCTCTTGACCCCGTGTTTTTTGGTGATTAATCTGAATGGTGGCAGGGCAGCGGGTGGCGCAGGAGGTGCCGTGGAAGCGGTTGCCACCTGCGCATATGTCCTTGCTGGCCCTGCCACCGGCGTGGATGGGGTCGCCATCACGGGGTCCCTTTAAGGGCTACACCCACCCCAAAGTCACAGGCCTTAATGGTCTTTATTGGCCTCGTATATTAACTGAGCAGAGGAGCCCTTAACGAGGCACCTCTCCCCTAGTTGGCAATTGGGGAGGGGCCTTGCTCCCTCTGCTCAGTTGTCTCAATTGTTTTTTTTTAAAATTGATTTGGGAGGAAAAGGGCTCTCAGAGAGAGAGGGGAGAAACAGAGAGTAACGGAGAAAGAGAGAGGGGGGTGGGAAGGGGGGGGGGGGGAACTGCGAGGGCAGGTCTCTCCTCGCAGCTGTGGGTGGGTGCACTCCCCAGATGGCAAAACACAAAAAACACAGTCTTTGGATTGGTCTTCAGGTGGGGGGAGAAGACGTCTTCACCTGGGGCAGCTCGAGCCACCAGGCACACACTCCTAACGATGTTAATAGGGTGATTAAGAAAAATCTTCAGCCTGGTAGCTCCAGCTATCCCAGGCTAGGCAATGGGGGAGGGGAGGGGGAGGGGAGGGGTTCAGTTGTGTGTGGGGCCTAGTTGTAGCAAGGCCCCCACACACACTTCCACACACACACACCCCCCGCGATGTTCCGGCCCTCAGTGGTCTTCTTTCCTCCCCCCACCGATTCAACAAAGTCTTTTTGGGACTGCACCAATACACCCACCTGTTGAATGGTAGAGTCTCCCTCCTTCCACACTGGATGTTTGTTGTCGGTTTTTTCCCCCTCTCTCCAACTCCTTGCAGAAATGGTAAAAAGTTGAAAATGTTTTCTGCTTCCTCCTCTCCCTCTGGGTGAAAGTTGGTGGTGAAGCCCCTTCCTTCCTTCTCTTCCTGGGCTGGTCTCAGGGCTCTCCAGGCAGGAGCAAAAGTTGGTAGCTCCTCTCCTCACTGCAGCTCAACTCCTACTGTGCAGGACATGCCTCCACTGCTCCACAATTGGTCCTTGTGCATGAAACTCTTTTTTTGGAGTTCACCTGCAAAAACATAAAACATTAAACGGTGCCACCCGACCTGGGTGACACTCCAGACATTTACAAGGCCCTTTTTTTTCCCCCTTTTTTTTGTTTTTTTTTGTGTTTTTCTTTTTTTGGTTTTTGTTTGGGCACTAAAATCACAATTTTCCCCAGTGCCCCCTATAAAAGGGAAGGGGGACACTAAAAGCACCGGCAATTAAAACAAATTAAACTTAAAAACGTAAAATCAAATTAAAATTTGGTTGCCGGGCGTGATGATGCACTCCAGTCCCTCCGGTGCCCACCTCTCGCAGAAGGCCGCGAGCGTACCGGTGGACACCGCGTGCTCCATCTCCAAGGACACCCTGGACCGGATGTAAGAGCGGAAGAGAGGCAGGCAGTCAGGTTGAACGATCCCCTCGACCGCCCGCTGCCTGGACCGGCTGATGGCACCCTTGGCCGTGCCCAGGATCAGTCCTACGAGGAGGCCTTCGGACCTACCCGCTCCCCTCCGCACAGGGTGCCCAAAGATCAGGAGAGTGGGACTGAAGTGCAGCCAGAATTTCAGGAGCAGCCCCTTCAAATAATAAAACAGGGGATGCAACCTTGTGCATTCCATAAAAACATGGAACACGGACTCTTCCAGACCGCAGAAATTGCAGGCGGCCTGGGAGTCCGTGAACCGGCTTAAAAATTTGTTGCACGGCGCTGCTCCGTGCACCACCCTCCAGGCCAAGTCCCCGATGAATAGCGGGAGGACCCCTGCGTAGAGTGCCCTCCATCGGGGACCCCCGCCTCCTCCGGACGGCAAGATGGTACGCCATGGCGTGTCCGGACTGCCGGCGAGGATGGCAAAGTTGAGGGTGTGCAGGAGCAGCCCATACAGGAAACCCCTCCGCGCGGAACTGAAAGGCACGGAGGGGATTTCCCCGAGGCGGCTCAAGTTGTGAGGCGCCGGCCCCCGAGGGAGGTTCCGGGGTTTGGCGCCGATGAGGAATTCCGTCCGGATGGGGGTCAGTTCGGACGGGATCTCCCCATGTGCTTGAGCCTCCTCGATGCACCTAACGGAGTCAGGGCCCAGAGCTGTTTTTAGCGACTCGATGGCATCGGCCGCGTGGCGGACGTTGGCAGAATTTAGGCGCCGCGCCAGCGTGTCTGGCGCCATCCAGCCCGCTCCTCCGCCATCGAGCAGGTCCCTGACCCTGGTCACCTCACCAGCCACAGCCCTCTCTTCCGACCGCCACATAAAGCCTCGGCCGTGGAGGTACGGATTCCCGAGCAGCGGCTCCTGCAGGACGGCCGCCACTCCAGCCGGCGGAGAGCTGCGCTTGGTGGAGACTTTGTTCCAGACCCTGATGAGTTCCCTGTAAAAGACAGGCAGCTCCCGGAGGGCGGTCCTGGCACCCCCCAAGTTCACAAACAGGAGCTGCGTGTCATAATTGAGGTCGAGCTGCTGGCGGAAGAAATACCTCGCCAGAGCGCACCACCTAGGAGGGGGATCGACCGTAAAGGTATCTCTGCAGGGTCTGAAGACGGAAAGTCGTGAGCTGGGCGCTGACGCACACCAACGACTGACCGCCCTCCTCAAGCGGGAGACTCAAGACCGCGGCAGAGACCCAGTGCTTCCTGTTGTTCCAGAAGAAGTCCACCAGCTTCTTCTGTATCTTGGCGACAAACGCAGGGGGAGGGGTCAAAGTGACCAGCCGGTACCACAGCATTGCGGCCACCAGCTGGTTTATGACTAGCGCTCGACCCCTGTAGGACAGCACTCGGAGCAGTCCTGTCCAGCGCCCTAGGCGAGCGGCGACCTTGGCCTCCAGCTCCTGCCAGTTCGCCGGCCAGGCTTCCTCGTCGGGGCTAAGGTAGACTCCCAGATAGAGGAGATGGGTCGTGCTCCAGGCCAAAGGCCTGAGCTCCTCCGGCAGGGAGTCCACCCGCCACTGACCCACCAGGAGTCCGGAACATTTCTCCCAGTTGATCCTGGCGGAGGACGCGGCCGAGTAAATCTCCTGGCACTCACGCATCCTCCGCAGGTCAGCGGGATCCTCTACCGCGAGGAGCACGTCATCGGCGTAAGCCGAGAGGACGACCTCCACGCCCGGCCCTTGCAGAGCCAGTCCCGTCAACCTCGTCCGCAAGAGGCGCAGGAAAGGCTCCACGCAAACGGCGTATAACTGGCCGGACATGGGGCATCCCTGGCGCACCCCTCTCCTAAAGCGAAGGGGCGCCGTCAAGGACCCGTTAACCTTAATCAGACACTCCGCGGCGGCGTACAAAAGTCGGATCCGGGCGACGAAATGCGTCCCGAACCCGAAAGCGCGCAGAGTTCCGAGCAGATAGTCGTGATCCACCCTGTCGAACGCCTTCTCTTGGTCGAGGGATAGGAAGGCGACCGACAGACCAGCCTCCTGGGAACAATGGATGAGGTCCCGGACCAGATGGATGTTATCGTGGATTGTCCGGCCCGGGACCGTGTAGGACTGGTCGGGGTGGATCATGTGGTCCAGCACGGCACCAAGGCGAGCAGACATCGCCCTGGCAAAGATTTTGTAGTCCGTGCTGAGGAGGGAGACCGGGTGCCAGTTCTTAAGGAGGCGGAGATCGCCCTTCTTAGGCAGCAGGACGATGACTGCCCTGCGCCAAGAGAGGGGCATCTCCCCGGTCGCCAGACTTTCCCCCAGGACCCGCGCGTAGTCGCTCCCCAGGACGTCCCAGAATGCCCTGTGGAACTCCACGGTCAGCCCGTCCAGCCCCGGGGATTTTCCCCTCGAGAGCCGGGCGAGGGCACCGGTCAGCTCCGCCAGGCTTAGCGGAGCTTCCAGATTTTCGGCGCCCTCCGGGCTGACCTTCGGCAGGTCCTCCCACAAAACTCTACGCGCTTCCTCGCTGGACGGATCCGGAGAGAACAGAGCCCCGTAATATTCACGGGCCCTGTTGTTGACGCCCTCCGGATCCGAGACGAGAGAGCCGTCGTCGGCCAGCAGCGTCAAGAGCTGCTTACGGACACTCTGCCTTTTTTCCAGCGAGTAGAAGAAGGGGGAGCCGCGGTCCAGATCCCGCAGGAACCGGATCCGCGACCTCACGAACGCGCCTCGGGACCCGACGAGCTGCAGGTCCTTCAGCGCGGCCTTCTTCGCTTCGTACACCGCCCGCAGGGCCGGGTCCTGGACGACTTGACCGAGACGGGATTCCAGGTCGAGCACCTCTTTTTCTAGGCGCCCGACTCTGGCCGCCCGCCTCTTGGTCGACCCCCTCGCGTACTCTTGACAGAAGACGCGGACGTGAGCCTTGCCCACGTCCCACCATAGCCTCAAGGAGGGGAAGCCCCCCTGCTTCCTTCTCCAGTCGGCCCAGAATCGACGGAACGAGTCCTGGAACCGCACGTCCTCCAGCAGCCGGTTGTTAAAGTGCCAGTACGCGGACCCCGTCCTCGCGCGGAGCGAAGCGAGCTCCGCCCACACCAGGTGGTGGTCCGAACACGGCACCGGCCGCATGGAGGCCGCCGGGACGCAGGAAACGTACGCCCGAGACACGTAAAGGCGGTCGACTCTAGACCATCCTACTCCAGGCCTCACCCAAGTAAAGGCGCTGGAGTCGGGGTGGAGATTTCGCCAGACGTCCACCAAGTCGAAGGACCCGACCAGGTCCCTCAACTTCTCCATCGCCGTCATGCACTGCGGGGCACCGGAGCGGTCCCTCGCCTCGAGGGTGCAGTTAAAACCCCCCCCGAGGACAATGCAGTCGCCGACGTCGACGGAGCCAAGAAGAGCGGACACCTCTTCAAAGAAGCGCGTTTGCTGCGGGCCGGGATGAGGGGCGTACACGTTCACGAGATGGAGCGGCACGTCCCCCAGGCGAACCGTTACGTGCAGCAAGCGGTCTGGCACGGGCTCCTCGACCCCCAAGATCTCCGGCTGAAAATGCGGGCCCAGCAAGATGGCCACCCCACTAGAAATGGCGGTGAGGTGGCTCATGCGGACCACGTGGCTTCGTCTCCCGGAACGGTGTGGGTTTCTTGCAGGAAGCACACCGCATATTTCCCCTCCCGCAGGAGCGAAAAATTGTCAAATCTACGGCGTGCCCCTCTGCCGCCGTTGATGTTGAGCCTGGCTATGGTTATCTTCATGGCAAAAGCATAGTGCAACCTCTACCTTAACCTATTGTGGGGGAGGGAGAGGAGTCTTTTGTTGAACTCCGCTCCCTCCGCAGCCCAGCGAGGAGTCCCTCGAGCTCGCGCAGCTCAAGGTGTTGCGCCTTTGTCAAGGGCCCGCCCGCGGCGCGGACGGACCCCTTGATCAGCTCTGGCTCGGACCATTTTTCCAGGGCCAGTCGGGCTTGGTTGCAGTGACCCCGGCTCTGGGCCAAAAAGTCCTGGAGTTCCTTTGCAGGAATGAGGATGGTCTCGGCGGCGGCCGCGAGCAGATCCACCGCCTCACTGGCGGTGGTCTCGAGGTCTTCACCCGCGTCCCCCACCGAGTCCCCGTCCTCCTCCGGGAGGTGGCCGCCAGCAGCCGGCCCATCGACCGCACAAGGTACGGCAAATGACCCGGCCGCTCCAACCGGCCCTGGCTCCGCCCCGATCCCACCCCCAGGATCGTCGGCAGAGGAGTCCCCACTGGGCTCTTTTAAAAATGGTGCTGGGTCGGGAAATGACAGCGGAAGGGGTTCCCCCTCCGCCCCAGGAACCGGGGAACAAGGAGAGACCCGGCCATAGGAAATCCCCAGGCTCTCCAAGTGCTCCAGCTCCACAGCAAGAGGCGAGGGTGGGTGTTCCTCCCCCTCCCCGCTGCCACCCCCCGGCCCAGCATCTACAGTGTCATAATAGACATATGTTTCATTTTCTGCCGGGTCGAGCGACTCCCGGGGGAAGTTGGGTATTGGCTGGGCGGGCTCAGGTTCGGCATTTTCGGCCCCGCCCGCCTCAGTCCCCAGGACGCCCGGCCCGGCGGCAATGCATTCCTCCGCGATCCCCACGCCCCCCACGACAGGCAGATCTTCCACGCAATCCCCGGGAGGCAGAGGCTGGGCAGCCTCGACTGTCTCACCCTCCCCGGGGACAGACTCCTCTCGCCTACAGCGCAGCTTGGGAGCGCTGGTGGGGGACGCGGGACACGCGGCGGGCACCGACTCCTCCGCGGAGGGATGTTGTTCCCCCTCCGCCTCATCGGAGCCACGCCTCCTTTTGTTCCTGGGGGCGCGCGGAGGCAGGGAGACCTCCATGTCTGCCGAGGCCTCCCGCTCCGCCCCCCCCTTTTCCTTTTCTTGCCCGCGCCCGGGCCCCTCTGCGGTGTTGTTCAAGGGCTCGGGCACGGGCTCGGGGCACCCCGCGCTCGCCGGTGACTGGGTTGGGCCGAGCGCGGTAAACAGATTGTCTGGCGCACCAAGGGGACCCGCCTCTGGATGTTTTGCCTTCTCCCGCACCTTCCTTCCGATCGGATGCTCTTCCTCCCCCCCGCCGGAGGCCGTAATAGCAAGGGCCCCCGGCGATGCCCGCGCACCTATGGCTCCCGGCACGCGGACGCAACTAGGGGGAGGGGTGGCGGCGGCCTTGGAGGCGGGGCAGTTCTTGCGAATGTGCCCCACCTCTCTGCAGGCATGGCACCGCACGCCGTCCGACGTCCAGAAGACGCGGTAGGCAGTCCCCTCGTGCACCACATTAAAGTGCCCTTCCCTCATGTCCTCCCGCGCCAGCCGGACAAAGAGCTGGCGGCGGAAGGAGAACACGTGGCGCAGGCTGTTCTCCCTGAGGCCAAGCGGTATGGGGTTGATCCCCGACCTTACCTCCCCCAGTTGGTGTAGGTGAGGGAGGAGGAGCTCAGCGGAAACAAAGGGCGGGACGTTTGACACGATGACCCTCTGCGCGGTGGCCTCGAGAGGGTCCACCGGCAGGAACGTCCCGCCCACCGTGAGCCCCTTTTCAAGGGCCAGGGACACCGCCCGCTCCGACCCCAGGAAGAACACGGCCTTCCCAGACATCTTGGAGGCTGCGACAATGGCCGAGGGGCCGACTACCCCAGCCATCGCCCGCACGCATTCCTCGATGGTCATTGTGGGGTGAGTGTAGCTCTTGACCCCGTGTTTTTTGGTGATTAATCTGAATGGTGGCAGGGCAGCGGGTGGCGCAGGAGGTGCCGTGGAAGCGGTTGCCACCTGCGCATATGTCCCTGCTGGCCCTGCCACCGGCGTGGATGGGGTCGCCATCACGGGGTCCCTTTAAGGGCTACACCCACCCCAAAGTCACAGGCCTTAATGGTCTTTATTGGCCTCGTATATTAACTGAGCAGAGGAGCCCTTAACGAGGCACCTCTCCCCTAGTTGGCAATTGGGGATGGGCCTTGCCCCCTCTGCTCAGTTGTCTCAATTGTTTTTTTTTAAATTGATTTGGGAGGAAAAGGGCTCTCAGAGAGAGAGGGGAGAAACAGAGAGTAACGGAGAAAGAGAGAGGGGGGTGGGAAGGGCGGGGGGGGGAACTGCGAGGGCAGGTCTCTCCTCGCAGCTGTGGGTGGGTGCACTCCCCAGATGGCAAAACACAGTCTTTGGATTGGTCTTCAGGTGGGGGGAGAAGACGTCTTCACCTGGGGCAGCTCGAGCCACCAGGCACACACTCCTAACGATGTTAATAGGGTGATTAAGAAAAATCTTCAGCCTGGTAGCTCCAGCTATCCCAGGCTAGGCAATGGGGGAGGGGAGGGGGAGGGGAGGGGTTCAGTTGTGTGTGGGGCCTAGTTGTAGCAAGGCCCCCACACACACTTCCACACACACACACCCCCCGCGATGTTCCGGCCCTCAGTGGTCTTCTTTCCTCCCCCCACCGATTCAACAAAGTCTTTTTGGGACTGCACCAATACACCCACCTGTTGAATGGTAGAGTCTCCCTCCTTCCACACTGGATGTTTGTTGTTGGTTTTTTCCCCCTCTCTCCAACGCCTTGCAGAAATGGTAAAAAGTTGAAAATGTTTTCTGCTTCCTCCTCTCCTTCTGGGTGAAAGTTGGTGGTGAAGCCCCTTCCTTCCTTCTCTTCCTGGGCTGGTTTCAGGGCTCTCCAGGCAGGAGCAAAAGTTGGTAGCTCCTCTCCTCACTGCAGCTCAACTCCTACTGTGCAGGACACGCCTCCACTGCTCCACAATTGGTCCTTGTGCATGAAACTCTTTTTGGAGTTTATCTGCAAAACAAAACACATTAAACCGTGCCACCCGACCTGGGTGACACATCAGACATTTACAAGGCCCTTTCTTTCTTTTTTTTGGTTTTTTTTGGGGGTTTTTTTTTTCTTTTTTTTTTGGTTTTTTTTTTGGGCACTAAAATCACAATTTTTCCCCAGTGCCCCCTATAAAATGGAAGGGGACACGAAAAACACCGGCAATTAAAACAAATTAAACTTAAAAACGTAAAATCAAATTAAAATTTGGTTGCCGGGTGTGATGATGCACTCCAGTCCCTCCGGTGCCCACCTCTCGCGGAAGGCCGCGAGCGTTCCGGTGGACACCGCGTGCTCCATCTCCAAGGACATCCTGGACCGGATGTAAGAGCGGAAGAGAGGCAGGCAGTCAGGTTGAACGACCCCCTCGACCACCCGCTGCCTGGACCGGCTGATGGCACCCTTGGCCGTGCCCAGGAGCAGTCCTACGAGGACGCCCTCGGACCTACCCGCTCCCCTCCGCACAGGGTGCCCAAAGATCAGGAGAGTGGGACTGAAGTGCAGCCAGAATTTCAGGAGCAGCCCCTTCAAATAATGGAACAGGGGCTGCAACCTCGTGCACTCAATAAAAACATGGAACACGGACTCCTCCAGACCGCAGAAATTGCAGGCGGCCTGGGAGTCCGTGAACCGGCTTAAAAATTTGTTGCACGGCACTGCTCCGTGCACCACCCTCCAGGCCAAGTCCCCGACGAATAGTGGGAGGACCCCTGCGTAGAGTGCCCTCCATCGGGGACCCCCGCCTCCTCCGGACGGCAAGATGGTACGCCATGGCGTGTCCGGACGGCAGGCGAGGATGGCAAACTTGAGAGTGTGCAGGAGCAGCCCGTACATGAAACCCCTCCGCGCGGAACTGAAAGGCACGGAGGGGATTTCCCCGAGGCGGCTCAAGTTGTGAGGGAGGTTCCGGGGTTTTGCGCCGATGATGAATTCCGTCCGGATGGGGGTCAGTTCGGACGGGATCTCCCCACGTGCTTGAGCCTCCTCGATGCACCTAACGGAGTCAGGGCCCAGAGCTGTTTTTAGCGACTCGATGGCATCGGCCGCGTGGCGGACGTTGGCAGAATTTAGGCGCCGCGCCAGCGTTTCTGGCGCCATCCAGCCCTCTCCTCCGCCATCGAGCAGGTCCCTGACCCTGGTCACCTCACCAGCCACAGCCCTCTCTTCCGACCGCCACATAAAACCTCGGTCGTGGAGGTACGGATTCCCGAGCAGCGGCTCCTGCAGGACGGCCACCACTCCAGCCGGCGGAGAGCTGCGCTTGGTGGAGACTTTGTTCCAGACCCTGATGAGTTCCCTGTAAAAGACAGGCAGCTCCCGGAGGGCGGTCCTAGCACCCCCCAAGTTCACAAACAGGAGCTGCGTGTCATAATTGAGGTCGCGCTGCTGGCGGAAGAAATACCTCGCCAGAGCACACCACCTAGGAGGGGGCTCGACGTAAAGGTATCTCTGCAGGGTCTGAAGACGGAAAGTCGCGAGCTGGGCGCTGACGCACACCAACGACTGACCGCCCTCCTCAAGCGGGAGACTCAAGACCGCGGCAGAGACCCAGTGCTTCCTGTTGTTCCAGAAGAAGTCCACCAGCTTCTTCTGTATCTTGGCGACAAACGCAGAGGGAGGGGTCAAAGTGATCAGTCGGTACCACAACATTGCGGCCACCAGCTGGTTTATGACTAGCGCTCGACCCCTGTAGGACAGCACTCGGAGCAGTCCTGTCCAGCGCCCTAGGCGAGCGGCGACCTTGGCCTCCAGCTCCTGCCAGTTCGCCGGCCAGGCTCCCTCGTCGGGGCTAAGGTAGAATTCCAGATAGAGGAGATGGGTCATGCTCCAGGCAAAAGGCCTGAGCTCCTCCGGCAGGGAGTCCACCCACTACTGACCCACCAGGAGTCCGGAACATTTCTCCCAGTTGATCCTGGCGGAGGACGCGGCCGAGTAAATCTCCTGGCACTCACGCATCCTCCGCAGGTCAGCGGAATCCTCTACCGCGAGGAGCACGTCATCGGCGTAAGCCGAGAGGACGACCTCCACGCCCGGCCCTTGCAGAGCCAGTCCCGTCAACCTCGTCTGCAAGAGGCGCAGGAAAGGCTCCACGCAAACGGCGTATAACTGGCCGGACATGGGGCATCCCTGGCGCACCCCTCTCCTAAAGCGAAGGGGCGCCGTCAAGGACCCGTTAACCTTAATCAGACACTCCGCGGCGGCGTACAAAAGTCGGATCCGGGCGACGAAATGCGTCCCAAACCCGAAAGCGCGCAGAGTTCCGAGCAGATAGTCGTGATCCACCCTGTCGAACGCCTTCTCTTGGTCGAGGGATAGGAAGGCGACCGACAGACCAGCCTCCTGGGAACAATGGATGAGGTCCCGGACCAGATGGATGTTATCGTGGATTGTCCGGCCCGGGACCGTGTAGGACTGGTCGGGGTGGATCATGTGGTCCAGCACGGCACCAAGGCGAGCAGACATCGCCCTGGCGAAAATTTTGTAGTCCGTGCTGAGGCGGGAGACCGGGCGCCAGTTCTTAAGGAGGCGGAGATCGCCCTTCTTAGGCAGCAGGACGATGACTGCCCTGCGCCAAGAGAGGGGCATCTCCCCGGTCGCCAGACTTTCCCCCAGGACCCGCGCGTAGTCGCCCCCCAGAACGTCCCAGAACGCCCTGCGGAACTCCACGGTCAGCCCGTCCAGCCCCGGGGATTTTCCCCTCGAGAGCAGGTCGAGGGCACCGGTCAGCTCCGCCAGTCTTAGCGGAGCTTCCAGATTTTCGGCGCCCTCCGGGCTGACCTTCGGCAGGTCCTCCCACAAAACTCTACGCGCTTCCTCGCTGGACGGATCCGGAGAGAACAGGGCCCCGTAATATTCACGGGCCCTGTTGTTGACGCCCTCCGGATCCGAGACGAGAGAGCCGTCGTCGGCCAGCAGCGTCAAGAGCTGCTTACGGACACTCTGCCTTTTTTCCAGCGAGTAGAAGAAGGGGGAGCCGCGGTCCAGATCCCGCAGGAACCGGATCCGCGACCTCACGAACGCGCCTCGGGACCCGACGAGCTGCAGGTCCTTCAGCGCGGCCTTCTTCGCTTCGTACACCGTCCGCAGGGCCGGGTCCTGGACGACTTGACCGAGACGGGATTCCAGGTCGAGCACCTCTTTTTCTAGGCGCCCGACCCTGGCCGCCCGCCTCTTGGTCGACCCCCTCGCGTACTCTTGACAGAAGACGCGGACGTGAGCCTTGCCCACGTCCCACCATAGCCTCAAGGAGGGGAAGCCCCCCTGCTTCCTTCTCCAGTCGGCCCAGAATCGACGGAACGAGTCCTGGAACCGCACGTCCTCCAGCAGCTGGTTGTTAAAGTGCCAGTACGCGGACCCCGTCCTCGCGCGGAGCGAAGCGAGCTCCGCCCACACCAGGTGGTGGTCCGAACACGGCACCGGCCGCATGGAGGCCGCCGGGACGCAGGAAACGTACGCCCGAGACATGTAAAGGCGGTCGACTCTGGACCATCCTACTCCAGGCCTCACCCAAGTAAAGGCGCTGGAGTCGGGGTGGAGATTTCGCCAGACGTCCACCAAGTCGAAGGACCCGACCAGGTCCCTCAACTTCTCCATCGCCGTAATGCACTGCAGGGCACCGGAGCGGTCCCTCGCCTCGAGGGTGCAGTTAAAATCCCCCCCGAGGACAATGCAGTCGCCGACGTCGACGGAGCCAAGAAGAGCGGACACCTCTTCAAAGAAGCGCGTTTGCTGCGGGACGGGCTGAGGGGCGTACACGTTCACGAGATGGAGCGGCACGTCCCCCAAGCGAACCGTTACGTGCAGCAAGCGGCCTGGCACGGGCTCCTCGACCCCCAAGATCTCCGGCTGAAAATGCGGGCCCAGCAAGATGGCCACCCCACTAGAAATGGCGGTGAGGTGGCTCATGCGGACCTCTCCTTGCCATTCCAGGAGCCACGTGGCTTCGTCTCCCGGAACGGTGTGGGTTTCTTGCAGGAAGCACACCGCATATTTCCCCTCCCGCAGGAGCGAAAAATTGTCAAATCTACGGCGTGCCCCTCTGCCGCCGTTGATGTTGAGGCTGGCTATGGTTATCTTCATGACTAGAGCATAGTGCAACCTCTACCTAACCTATTGTGGAGGGGGGAGTGGAGTCATTTGTTGACCTCCACTCCTTCAGCAGCCCAGCGAGGAACTTTTTGAGCCGGCGCAGCTCAAGGCCTTGAGCCTTTGATAAGGGCCCGCCCGCGGCCATGGTTTTAGCGGCGGCGCGGACGGACGCGACGAGCAGCCCCGGATCGGACCATCTTTCCAGGGCCAGACGGGCTTGGTCGCGGCGACCCCGGCACTGGACCAAAAAGTCCCGGAGTTCCTCTGCGGGAATGAGGAGGGTCTCAGTGGCGGCCGCGAGCAGATCCACCGCCTCACTGGCGATGGACTCGAGATCTTCACCCGCGTCCTCCACCGAGTCCCCGTCCCCCTCCGGGAGGTCGCCGCTAGCAGCCGGCCCGTCGACCGCACGAGGTACGGCAAACGGCCCGGCCGCTCCATCTGGCCCTGGCTCTGCCCCGATCCCACCCCCAGGATTGTCGGCAGAGGAGTCCCCACTGGGCTCTTTTAAAATTGGTGCTGGGTCGGGAAGCGACAGCGGAAGGGGTTCCTCCTCCGCCCCAGGAGCCGGGGAACACGGAGAGACCTGGTTTAGAAAATTCTCCAGGTCCACCAAGTCCCTCAGCTCCAAAGTAGGGGGCGAGGGTTGTTGTTCTTCCCCCTCCCCGCCGCCTCCCCTCAGCCCAGCGTGTACGGATTCATTAAACTTGTTCATATTTTCAGTTTCTACCGAGTCGAGCAAATCCCGGGGGAAGTTGGGTATTGGCTGGGCGGGCTCAGGTTCGGCCTTTTCGGCCCCGCCCGCCTCTGTCCCCGGGACGCTCGACCCGGCGGCTACGCATTCTTCCACTGGCCCCAAGCCCCCCACGACAGGCAGATCTTCCACGCCATCCCCAGGAGGCAGCGGCTGGGCAGCCTCGACTGCCTCACCCTCCCCGGGGACAGACTCCTCGCGCCTGCAGCGCAATTTGGGGGCGCTGGTGGGGGACGCGGAACACGCGGCGGGCACCGCCTCCTCCGCGGAGGGATGTTGTTCCCCCTCCGCCTCATTGGGGCGGTGCCTCTTTTTGTTCCTGGGGGTGCGCGAAGGCAGGGAGGCCTCCATGTCTGCCGAGGCCTCCCGCTCCGCCACCCCCTTTTCCTTTTCTTGCCCGTGCCCGGGCCCCTCCTCGATATTGGTCAAGGGCTCAGGCACGGGCTGAGGGCACCCCGCGCTCGCCGGTGACGGGGTTGGGCTGAGCGCGGTGGTCAAATTTTCTGGCGCACTGAGGGGACCCGCCTCTTGATGTTTTGCCTTCTTCCGCGCCTTCTTTCCGGTCGGACGCTCTCCCTCCCCCCCGCCGGAGGCCCTGAAAACAAAGGCCTCCGACGATGCCCGCGCACCGACGGCTCCCGGCACGCGGACGCAACTAGGGGGAGGGGTGGCGGCGGCGCCAGCCTTGGCCGCCTTCGGTGGTTTGGCGGACTTGTAGGCGGGGCAGTTCTTACGAACATGCCCCACCTTCCTGCAGGCATGGCACCGCACGCCGTCCAATGTCCAGAAGACGCGGTAGGCAGTCCCCTCGTGCACCACATTAAAATACCCTCTGTCGTCTCCTCCCGCGCCAGCCGGACAAAGAGCTGGCGGCGGAAGGAGAACACGTGGCGCAGGCTGTTCTCCCTTAGGCCGAGCGGTATGGGGTTGATCCCTGACCTTACCTCCCCCAGTTGGTGTAGGTGAGGGAGGAGGAGCTCAGCGGGAACAAAGGGCGGGACGTTTGATATGATGACCCTCTGCGCAGTGGCCTCGAGAGGATCCACCGGCAGGAACGTCCCGCCCACCGTGAGCCCCTTTTCGAGGGCCAGGGACACCGCCCGCTCCGACCCCAGGAAGAACACAGCCTTCCCAGATATCTTGGAGGCTGCAACAATGGCCGAGGGGCCGACTACCCCAGCCATCGCCCGCACGCACTCCTCAATGCTCATTGTGGGGTGAGTGTAGCTCTTGACCCCGTGTTTTTTGGTTATTAGTTTGAATGGTGGCAGGGCAGCAGGTGGCGCAGGAGGCACCGTGGATGTGGATGCCGCCTGCGCATATGTCCTTGCTGGCCCCGCCACCGGCGTGGATGGGGTCGCCATCACGGGGTCCCTTTAAGGGCCACACCCACTCCAAAGTCACAGGCCTTAATGGTCTTAATTGGCCTCGTATATTAACTGAGCAGAGGAGCCCTTAATGAGGCACACCTCTCCCCTAGTTGGCAATTGGGGAGGGGCCTTGCTCCCTCTGCTCAGTTGTCTTAATTGTTCCCTTTTTTTAAATTGATTTGGGAGGAAAAGGGCTCTCAGAGAGAGAGGGGAGAAACAGAGAGTAACGGAGAAAGAGAGAGGGGGGTGGGAAGGGCGGGGGGGGAACTGCGAGGGCAGGTCTCTCCTTGCAGCTGTGGGTGGGTGCACTCCCCAGATGGCAAAACACAAAAAACACAGTCTTTGGATTGGTCTTCAGGTGGGGGGAGAAGACGTCTTCACCTGGGGCAGCTCGAGCCACCAGGCACACACTCCTAACGATGTTAATAGGGTGATTAAGAAAAATCTTCAGCCTGGTAGCTCCAGCTATCCCAGGCTAGGCAATGGGGGAGGGGAGGGGGAGGGGAGGGGTTCAGTTGTGTGTGGGGCCTAGTTGTAGCAAGGCCCCCACACACACTTCCACACACACACACCCCCCGCGATGTTCCGGCCCTCAGTGGTCTTCTTTCCTCCCCCCACCGATTCAACAAAGTCTTTTTGGGACTGCACCAATACACCCACCTGTTGAATGGTAGAGTCTCCCTCCTTCCACACTGGATGTTTGTTGTTGGTTTTTTCCCCCTCTCTCCAACTCCTTGCAGAAATGGTAAAAAGTTGAAAATGTTTTCTGCTTCCTCCTCTCCCTCTGGGTGAAAGTTGGTGGTGAAGCCCCTTCCTTCCTTCTCTTCCTGGGCTGGTCTCAGGGCTCTCCAGGCAGGAGCAAAAGTTGATAGCTCCTCTCCTCACTGCAGCTCAACTCCTACTGTGCAGGACACGCCTCCACTGCTCCACAATTGGTCCTTGTGCATGAAACTCTTTTTGGAGTTCACCTGCAAAACATAAAACATTAAACGGTGCCACCCGACCTGGGTGACACTCCAGACATTTACAAGGCCCTTTTTTTTCCCCCCCGTTTTTTTTTTGTGTTTTTTTTTTTTTTGGGGCACTAAAATCACAATTTTCCCCAGTGCCCCCTATAAAAGGGAAGGGGGACACTAAAAGCACCGGCAATTAAGACAAATTAAACTTAAAAAACGTAAAATCAAATTAAAATTTGGTTGCCGGGCGTGATGATGCACTCCAGTCCCTCCGGTGCCCACCTCTCGCGGAAGGCCGCGAGCGTACCAGTGGACACCGCGTGCTCCATCTCCAAGGACACCCTGGACCGGATGTAAGAGTGGAAGAGAGGCAGGCAGTCAGGTTGAACGACCCCCTCGACCGCCCGCTGCCTGGACCGGCTGATGGCACCCTTGGCCGTGCCCAGGAGCAGTCCTACGAGGAGGCCTTCGGACCTACCCGCTCCCCTCCGCACAGGGTGCCCAAAGATCAGGAGTGTGGGACTGAAGTGCAGCCAGAATTTCAGGAGCAGCCCCTTCAAATAATGGAACAGGGGCTGCAACCTTGGGCACTCAATAAAAACATGGAACACGGACTCCTCCAGACCGCAGAAATTGCAGGCGGCCTGGGAGTTCGTGAACCGGCTTAAAAATTTATTGCACGGCACTGCTCCGTGCACCACCCTCCAGGCCAAATCCCCGATGAATAGTGGGAGGACCCCTGCGTAGAGTGCCCTCCATCGGGGACCCCCGCCTCCTCCTGACGGCAAGATGGTACGCCATGGCGTGTCCGGACGGCCGGCGAGGATGGCAAAGTTGAGGGTGTGCAGGAGCAGCCCGTACAGGAAACCCCTCCGCGCGGAACTGAAAGGCACGGAGGGGATTTCCCCGAGGCGGCTCAAGTTGTGAGGCGCCGGCCCCCGAGGGAGGTTCCGGGGTTTGGCGCCGATGAGGAATTCCGTCCGGACGGGGGTCAGTTCGGACGGGATTTCCCCACGTGCTTGAGCCTCCTCGATACACCTAACGGAGTCAGGGCCCAGAGCTGTTTTTAGCGACTCGATGGCATCGGCCGCGTGGCGGACGTTGGCAGAATTTAGGCGCCACGCCAGCGTGTCTGGCGCCATCCAGCCCGCTCCTCCGCCATCGAGCAGGTCCCTGACCCTGGTCACCTCACCAGCCACAGCCCTCTCTTCCGACCGCCACATAAAACCTCGGCCGTGGAGGTACGGATTCCCGAGCAGCGGTTCCTGCAGGACGGACGCCACTCCAGCCGGCGGAGAGCTGCGCTTGGTGGAGACTTTGTTCCAGACCCTGATGAGTTCCCTGTAAAAGACAGGCAGCTCCCGGAGGGCGGTCCTGGCACCCCCCAAGTTCACAAACAGGAGCTGCGTGTCATAATTGAGGTCGAGCTGCTGGCGGAAGAAATACCTCGCCAGAGCACACCACCTAGGAGGGGGCTCGACGTAAAGGTATCTCTGCAGGGTCTGAAGACAGAAAGTCGCGAGCTGGGCGCTGACGCACACCAACGACTGACCGCCCTCCTCAAGCGGGAGACTCAAGACCGCGGCAGAGACCCAGTGCTTCCTGTTGTTCCAGAAGAAGTCCACCAGCTTCTTCTGTATCTTGGCGACAAACGCAGGGGGAGGGGTCAAAGTGACCAGCCGGTACCACAACATTGCGGCCACCAGCTGGTTTATGACTAGCGCTCGACCCCTGTAGGACAGCACTCGGAGCAGTCCTGTCCAGCGCCCTAGGCGAGCGGCGACCTTGGCCTCCAGCTCCTGCCAGTTCGCCGGCCAGGCTCCCTCGTCGGGGCTAAGGTAGACTCCCAGATAGAGGAGATGGGTCGTGTTCCAGGCAAAAGGCCTGAGCTCCTCCGGCAGGGAGTCCACCCGCCACTGACCCACCAGGAGTCCGGAACATTTCTCCCAGTTGATCCTGGTGGAGGACGCGGCCGAGTAAATCTCCTGGCACTCACGCATCCTCCGCAGGTCAGCGGGATCCTCTACCGCGAGGAGCACGTCATCGGCGTAAGCCGAGAGGACGACCTCCACGCCCGGCCCTTGCAGAGCCAGTCCCGTCAACCTCGTCCGCAAGAGGCGCAGGAAAGGCTCCACGCAAACGGCGTATAACTGGCCGGACATGGGGCATCCCTGGCGCACCCCTCTCCTAAAGCGAAGGGGCGCCGTCAAGGACCCGATAACCTTAATCAGACACTCCGCGGCGGCGTACAAAAGTCGGATCCGGGCGACGAAATGCGTCCCGAACCCGAAAGCGCGCAGAGTTCCGAGCAGATAGTCGTGATCCACCCTGTCGAACGCCTTCTCTTGGTCGAGGGATAGGAAGGCGACCGACAGACCAGCCTCCTGGGAACAATGGATGAGGTCCCGGACCAGATGGCTGTTATCGTGGATTGTCCGGCCCGGGACCGTGTAGGACTGGTCGGGGTGGATCATGTGGTCCAGCACGGCACCAAGGCGAGCAGACATCGCCCTGGCAAAGATTTTGTAGTCCGTGCTGAGGAGGGAGACCGGGCGCCAGTTCTTAAGGAGGCGGAGATCGCCCTTCTTAGGCAGCAGGACGATGACTGCCCTGAGCCAAGAGAGGGGCATCTCCCCGGTCGCCAGACTTTCCCCCAGGACCCGCGCGTAGTCGCTCCCCAGGACGTCCCAGAACGTCCTGTGGAACTCCACGGTCAGCCCGTCCAGCCCCGGGGATTTTCCCCTCGAGAGCCGGGCGAGGGCACCGGTCAGCTCCGCCAGGCTTAGCGGAGCTTCCAGATTTTCGGCGCCCTCCGGGCTGACCTTCGGCAGGTCCTCCCACAAAACTCTACGCGCTTCCTCGCTGGACGGATCCGGAGAGAACAGAGCCCCGTAATATTCACGGACCCTGTTGTTGACGCCATCCGGATCCGAGACGAGAGAGCCGTCGTCGGCCAGCAGCGTCAAGAGCTGCTTACGGACACTCTGCCTTTTTTCCAGCGAGTAGAAGAAGGGGGAGCCGCGGTCCAGATCTCGCAGGAACCGGATCCGCGACCTCACGAACGCGCCTCGGGACCCGACGAGCTGCAGGTCCTTCAGCGCGGCCTTCTTCGCTTCGTACACCGTCCGCAGGGCCGGGTCCTGGATGACTTGACCGAGACGGGATTCCAGGTCGAGCACCTCTTTTTCTAGGCGCCCGACTCTGGCCACCCGCCTCTTGGTCGACCCCCTCGCGTACTCTTGACAGAAGACGCGGACGTGAGCCTTGCCCACGTCCCACCATAGCCTCAAGGAGGGGAAGCCCCCCTGCTTCCTTCTCCAGTCGGACCAGAATCGACGGAACGAGTCCTGGAACCGCACGTCCTCCAGCAGCCGGTTGTTAAAGTGCCAGTACGCGGACCCCGTCCTCGCGCGGAGCGAAGCGAGCTCCGCCCACACCAGGTGGTGGTCCGAACACGGCACCAGCCGCATGGAGGCCGCCGGGACGCAGGAAACGTATGCCCGAGACACGTAAAGGCGGTCGACTCTAGACCATCCTACTCCAGGCCTCACCCAAGTAAAGGCGCTGGAGTCGGGGTGGAGATTTCGCCAGACGTCCACCAAGTCGAAGGACCCGACCAGGTCCCTCAACTTCTCCATCGCCGACATGCACTGCGGGGCACCGGAGCGGTCCCGCGCCTCGAGGGTGCAGTTAAAATCCCCCCCGAGGACAATGCAGTCGCCGACGTCGACGGAACCAAGAAGAGCGGACACCTCTTCAAAGAAGCGCGTTTGCTGCGGGCCGGGCTGAGGGGCGTACACGTTCACGAGATGGAGCGGCACGTCCCCCAGGCGAACCGTTACGTGCAGCAAGCGGCCTGGCACGGGCTCCTCGACCCCCAAGATCTCCGGCTGAAAATGCGGGCCCAGCAAGATGGCCACCCCACTAGAAATGGCGGTGAGGTGGCTCATGCGGACCTCTCCTTGCCATTCCAGGAGCCACGTGACTTCGTCTCCCGGAACGGTGTGGGTTTCTTGCAGGAAGCACACCGCATATTTCCCCTCCCGCAGGAGCGAAAAATTGTCAAATCTACGGCGTGCCCCTCTGCCGCCGTTGATGTTGAGGCTGGCTATGGTTATCTTCATGGCAAAAGCATAGTGCAACCTCTACCTTAACCTATTGTGGGGGAGGGAGCGGAGTCTTTTGTTGAACTCCGCTCCCTCCGCAGCCCAGCGAGGAGTCCCTCGAGCTCGCGCAGCTCAAGCTGTTGCGCCTTTGTCAAGGGCCCGCCCGCGGCCAAGGTTTTAACGGCGGCGCGGACAGACCCCTTGATCAGCTCTGGCTCGGACCATTTTTCCAGGGCCAGTCGGGCTTGGTTGCAGCGACCCCGGCTCTGGGCCAAAAAGTCCCGGAGTTCCTTTGCAGGAATGAGGATGGTCTCGGCGGCGGCCGCGAGCAGATCCACCGCCTCGCTGGCGGTGGTCTCTAGGTCTTCACCCGCGTCCCCCACCGAGTCCCCGTCCTCCTCCGGGAGGTGGCCGCCAGCAGCCGGCCCATCGACCGCACAAGGTACGGCAAATGAACCGGCCGCTCCAACCGGCCCTGGCTCTGCCCCGATCCCACCCCCAGGATCGTCGGCAGAGGAGTCCCCACTGGGCTCTTTTAAAAATGGTGCTGGGTCGGGAAATGACAGCGGAAGGGGTTCCCCCTCCGCCCCAGGAACTGGGGAACAAGGAGAGACCCGGCCATAGGAAATCCCCAGGCTCCCCAAGTGCATCAGCTCCAAAGTAAGGGGCGAGGGTGGGTGTTCCTCCCCCTCCCCGCTGCCATCCCCCGGCCCAGCATCTACAGTTTTATTAAAATCAGTAAATTGTGTTTCTGCCGGGTCGAGCGACTCCCGGGGGAAGTTGGGTATTGGCTGGGCGGGCTCAGGTTCGGCCTTTTCGGCCCCGCCCGCCTCAGTCCCCGGGACGCCCGGCCCGGCAGCAATGCATTCTTCCGCTGGCCCCACGCCCCCCACGACAGGCAGATCTTCCACTCCATCCCCAGGAGGCAGCGGCTGGGCAGCCTCGACTGCCTCACCCTCCCCGGGGACAGACTCTTCGCGCCTGCAGCGCAATTTGGGAGCGCTGGTGGGGACGCGGGACACGCGGCGGGCACCGACTCCTCCGCGGAGGGATGTTGTTCCCCCTCCGCCTCATCGGAGCCGCGCCTCCTTTTGTTCCTGGGGGCGCGCGGAGGCAGGGAGACCCCCATGTCTGCCGAGGCCTCCCGCTCCGCCCCCCCTTTTCCTTTCCTTTCCCGCGCCCGGGCCCCTCTGTGGTGTTATTCAAGGGCTCGGGCACGGGCTCGGGGCACCACGCGCTCGCCGGTGACTGGGTTGGGCTGAGCGCGGTGGTCAAACTTTCCGGCGCACTGAGGGGACCCACCTCTAGATGTCTCGTCTTCTTCCGCGCCTTCCTTCCGTTCGGACGCACTCCCTCCCCCCCGCCGGAGGCCCCGAAAACAAAGGCCTCCGACGATGCCCGCGCACCTATGGCTCCCGGCACGCGGACGCAACTAGAGGGAGGGGTGGCGGCGGCGCCAGCCTTGGCCGCCTTTGGTGGTTTGGCGGCCTTGGAGGCGGGGCAGTTCTTGCGAATGTGCCCCACCTCTCTGCAGGCATGGCACCGCACGCCGTCCGACGTCCAGAAGACGCGGTAGGCAGTCCCCTCGTGCACCACATTAAAAGACCCCTCCGTCGTCTCCTCCCGCGCCAGCCGGACAAAGAGCTGGCGGCGGAAGGAGAACACGTGGCGCAGGCTGCTCTCCCTGAAGCCGAGCGGTATGTGGTTGATCCCCGACCTTACCTCCCCCAGTTGTTGTAGGTGAGGGAGGAGGAGCCCAGCGGGAACAAAGGGCGGGACGTTCGATATGATGACCCTCTGCGCGGTGGCCTCGAGAGGGTCCACCGGCAGGAACGTCCCGCCCACCGTGAGCCCCTTTTCAAGGGCCAGGTTCACCGCCCGCTCCGACCCCAGGAAGAAAACAGCCTTCCCAGATATCTTGGAGGCCGCGACAATGGCCGAGGGGCCGACTACCCCAGCCATCGCCCGCACGCACTCCTCAATGCTCATTGTGGGGTGAGTGTAGCTCTTGACCCCGTGTTTCCTGGTTATAAGTCTGAAAGGTGGCAGGGCAGCGGGTGGCGCAGGAGGTGCCGTGGAAGCGGTTGCCACCTGCGCATACGTCTTCGCTGGCCCTGCCACCGGCGTGGATGGGGTCGCCATCACGGGGTCCCTTTAAGGGCTACACCCACCCCAAAGTCACAGGCCTTAATGGTCTTGATTGGCCTCGTTTGGTTTGACTGAGCAGAGGAGCTCTTAATGAGGCACCTCTCCCCTAGTTGGCAATTGGGGAGGGGCCTTGCTCCCTCTGCTCAGTTGTCTTAATTGGTTTTTTTTTTTTAAATTAGGAAGAAAGGGCTCTCAGAGAGAGAGGGGAGAAACAGAGAGTAACGGAGAAAGAGAGAGGGGGGTGGGAAGGGGGAGGGGGGTGGGAAGGGGGGGGGGGCTGCGAGGGCAGGTCTCCCCTCGCAGCTGTGGGTGGGTGCACTCCCCAGATGGCAAAACACACAAGCACAGTCTTTGGGTTGGTCTTCAGGTGGGGGGAGAAGATGTCTTCACCTGGGGTAGCTAGAGCCACCAGGCACACACTCCGAACGATGTTAATTGGTGATTTAAAGAAACTTCAGCCTGGTAGCTCCAGCTATCCCAGGCTAGGCAAATGTGGGGGGGTGGGGGGGGGGTTCCAATTGTGGGGGGGGGGCCTAGTTGTAAGCACGGCCCCCACGCACACTACCACACACACACACACCCCCCGCGATGTTCCGGCCCTCAGTGGTCTTCTTTCCTCCCCCCACCGATACAACAAAGTCTTTTTGGGAAATGCACCCACACCCACCTGTAGAAAGTGTAGAGTCTCCCTCCTTCCACACTGGATGTTGTTGGTTTTTCCCCCTCTCTCCAACTCCTTGCAGAAGTGGTAAAAAGTTGATTAAAGTTTTCTGTTCTCCTCCTCTCCCTCTGGGTAAAAGTTGGTGGTGAAGCCCCTTCCTTCCTTCTCTTCCTGGGCTGGTCTCAGGGCTCTCCAGGCAGGAGCAAAAGTTGGTAGCTCCTCTCCTCACTGCAGCTCAACTCCTACTGTGCAGGACACGCCTCCACTGCTCCACAATTGGTCCTTGTGCATGAATCCCAAAAGGTTAGTTTGCAGGTGCAGCAGGTAATCAGGAAGGCGAATGGAATGTTGGCCTTCATTGCGAGAGGGATGGAGTACAAAAGCAGGGAGGTCTTGCTGCAACTGTATAAGGTATTGGTAAGGCCGCACCTGGAGTACTGCGTGCAGTTTTGGTCACCTTACTTAAGGAAGGATATACTAGCTTTGGAAGGGGTACAGAGACGATTCACTAGGCCGATTCCAGAAATGAGGGGGTTACCTTATGATGATAGATTGAGTAGACTGGGTCTTTACTCGTTGGAGTTCAGAAGGATGAGGAATGATCTTATAGAAACATTTAAAATCATGAAAGGGATAGACAAGATAGAGGCAGAGAGGTTGTTTCCACTGGTAGGGGAGACTAGAACTAGGGGGCACAGCCTCAAAATACGGAGGAGCCAATTTAAAACCGAGTTGTAAAAGAATTTCTTCTCCCAGAGGGTTGTGAATCTGTGGAATTCTCTGTCCAAGGAAGCAGTTGAGGCTAGCTCATTGAATGTTTTCAAGTCAAAGATAGATAGATTTTTAAGCAATAAGGGAATTAAGGGTTACGGGGAGAGGGCGGGTAAGTGGAGCTGAGTCCACGACCAGATCAGCCATGATCTTATTGAATGGCGGAGTAGGCTCGAGGGACTAGATGGCCTACTCCTGTTCCTAATTCTTATGTTCTTATGTTCTTATGAATCTACCTCCAACACCCTTTCAGGCAGTGCATTCCAGATCCTAACCACTCGCTGCGTAAAAAAGTTTTTTTCTCATGTTGCCTTTGGTTCTTTTTCCAATTACCTTGAATCTGTGCCCTTTGGTTCTCGAACCCTCTGCCAATGGGGAACGTTTCTGTCTATCTACTGTGTCCAGACCCTCATGATTTTGAGCACGTCTCCTCTCAATCTTCACTGCTCTAAGGAGAACAACTCCAGCTTCTCCAATTTATCCACATAACTAAAGTCCCTCATCCCCGGAATCATTATCGTGAATCTTTTCTGCACACTCACTAAGGCTTTCACATCCTTCCTAAAGTGTGGTGCCCAGAATTGGACACAATACTCCAGTTGAGGCCAAACCAGTGTGATGAAGAAAGGTTGAGCAGGTTGGGCCTATGCTCATTGGAGTTTAAAAGAATGAGTGGTGATCTTATTGAAACATATAAGATTCTGAGGGGGCTCAACAAGGTAGATGCAGAGAGGATGTTTCCGCTCATGGGGGATTATAGACCTAGGGGGCATCGTTTCAGAATAAGGGGTCGCCCATTTAGAACTGAGATGAGGAGGAATTTCTTCTCTCAGAGGGTCATTAATCTGTGGAATTCTCTGTCCAGAGAGCAGTGGAGACTGGGTCATTGAATATATTTATGGTGGAGATAGACAGATTTTTGAGCGATAAGGGGGTGAAGGGTTATGGGGAGCGGGTAGAGAAGTGGAGCTGAGTCCATGATCAGATCAGCCATGATCTTGTTAAATGGCGGAGCAGGCTCGAGGAGCCAAATGGCCTCCTCGTGCTCCTATTTCTTATGTTCTTATGTTCTTTACAATTGTTCATCATAATTTCCATGCTTTTGTACTCTGCTGGATTTTGGCTTTTTGGATTTTGGGACGTTAATTGCGGCAGGGCGTTAAAGTCAGCGCCTGAAAATAGTTTGCATCTCCGACTGCAAGTTTCGGTGAAAATGTAAGTTGGAGGAGCGTTGGCGTTAAGTCAGGCATTACACAACAGACTTTGTGCACCCGGGCCGAAACCTGCGGCAGTAAAGAATTTTCATTGTTGTTTAGTGCCCTGCAACGTAACGTATACTTTGGTGGGGGTGACACATCATTTGCCATTGGTGTCTTGTGCATCATTCCATTGTTCATCGGAGATGTGACTTTATGGGGGCACATAGTGTGTCCAGTATTAGCTCCATCTCTCAGTTTCCTCCATTTAGGAAGGAAAGCCGATGTATTACGAGCTGGCGACGTGTGAGTGTTGGTCCGGCAGCATCTCCACGCTGCCTCCCCCGTGGATGGTGTGGCTATCCAGTGGGGGCCTCGCCAGGCTCCTCTTCATCTTCCTCCTCCTCCTGAGGTGGCCATGCTATCCCCACTGGAAATGCCTGGTCCCTTATGATGGCCACATTGTGCAACATGCAGTGCACCACAATGAATTTGGATACCTATTGAGGGGAGTATTGAAGACTGCCTCCAAAGCAGTTCAGGCTTGGGTCTGCTTATAGGAGATGGCATATCTCTGTCAGCACTTCCTTTTGGAAATGCAGCCTTCTCACACACAGCTCCTCAGAGAACTGGAGGTCTGAGCGTTGGTGCCTGTAAACCCATGGGGGGTAAGCCCTCCTCCCCGGACGTCTTCGGCTTCTCATCATCCGTGGGCCGACATGGCCAAGTGTCCTTCCTCTAACTTGACACCACCTGGCAATAGCATGGAGCATGATACGCTGGCGAACTAGTAATGCCCCCATTAAATTCTCTCACTGAAGTTGTAAGGGCACTGTAATGGCAGATAAAAGTGAAGTTTACAAGTTAGAGCATCACACAGCATTATGTGCGTAACAATTGCAGTCAATATGACCTGCGATGTAGGATCCTCATCCCTCCATTTAAAAATGCTGCCAATACCGCCTGCTGCACCCTGGAACCACCTGTTTTTTTCAAGGGTTTCCTGAGGCTGCATTAAATGAAGCATTGAGGCCGAATGTTCCATCTGGGGCGCTAGCACAGCATTGCATGACGATTGACGTCATCATCATGCTAAAAATGGAGGGCGGGGCAGTAAGTTTTTGCATCGGAGCAAACCAATAACCGAATCTTCCACCCAAGCAGTACATCTTGAACACCCGGCATAACACCCAAAAACAGCATTTAATGCCCCGCCAGGGCACTAACAGAGGCGCAAATGAGCTAAAAATCCAGCCCCAAGCCTATATTTATGAAGCCCAGGATGCTTTTTTAACCACTTTCTCAGCCTACCCTGCCACCTTCAATGATTTGTGTACATATATCCCCAGGTCCCTCTATTCCTGCAGCCCCTTTAGGATTGTACCCTTTAGTTTATATTGTCTCTCCTCGTTCTTCCAACCAAAATGTATCACTTCGCACTTTTCTGCAATAAATTTCATCTGCCACGTGTCCGCCCATTCCACCAGCCTATCTATGTCCTCTTGAAGTCTATCGCTATCCTTCTCACTGTTCACTATACTTCCAAGTTTTGTGTCATCTGCAAATTTTGGAATTGTGCCCTGTACACCCACATCCAAGTCATTAATATATATAGAGAAAAGCAGTGGTCCCAGAACCGACCCCTGGGGAACATCAATGTATACCTTCCTCCAGTCCAAAAAACAACCGTTTACCACTACTCTCTGTTTCTTGTCACTTAGACAATTTTGTATCCATGCTGCCAATGTCCCTTTTATTCCATGGGATTGAACTTTGGTGGCAAGCCTATTATGTGGCACTTTATTAAACACCTTTTGGAAGTCCATGTACATCACATCAACCACATTTCCTTCATCAACCCTCTCTATTATCTCATCAAAAAACTCAATCATTAGTTAAACACGATTTACCTTTAACAAATCCGTGTTGGCTTTCCTTAATCAATCCACACGTGTCCAAAGCTTCCCCACTACTGAGGTTAAATTGACTTGTCTGCAGTTGCTGGGTTTATCCTTACACCATTTTTTGAACAAGGGTGTTGTAAAGTCCTGTCCCTGCAGTACAGATTCACACGAGGCACGTACTGAAGTCAAAGTCACTCAGGACCTGCACCTTTATTACACAGCTCTCACTTGCCTGAGACCTGTGTTTGTATACCTGTCTGGGACAGGTATCCAGTGTCTCCTGCAAGTGCACCCCTGGTGGTAAGGTAAGCTTATGGTTACAGGTCATCTCTAGTTACAGTCATGTATAGCATGGTAAGATACAGTCTGGGAGGATTAACGAGAGCCTTTTCTTTAAGGTCCGTTTCATTAATAGTTGCGCAGGGGGAACCCCAGTCAATGAATGCGGACGAGATCTGTATGCCAGCAGCAGTCGCGACAAGCGGCCCTGCAGCGTGGGACCTTGGATTTTGAGCATGCCTTGTTTAATGATCTGCACTGCTCGCTCCGCCTGGCCGGCTTGAACGGTGCCGTCTTAACGTGATTTATGCCGTGGTCACTTATAAAATCTTGGAATTCTGCATTGGTGAAGCACGGACCATTATCACTGACCAATATGTCAGGAATGCCGTGCATTGCAAACATGGTTGCGAGGCTCTCCACAGTGGTGGAGGTGGTGCTCGAGTTTAAAATGGTGCATTCGATCCACTTAGAAAATGCATCTACAACTACGAGGAACATTTTGCCCATGAATGGGCCCGCATAGTCTACGTGCACCCGCGATCACGGTTTGGTGGGCCAGGGCCAGGGGCTCAGGGGGGCCTCCCTGGGGGCATTGCTGAGTTGGGCACAAATGATGCACCTTCGGACGCAGAGCTCCAAGTCCGCGGCAATACCAGACCATCAGACGTGGGATCTGGCTATGGCCTTCATGAGAACGATCCCCGGGTGCTCGCGGTGGAGCTCCCGGACAAATGTCTCTCTGCCTCGCAGAGACATAACTACTCGGCTGCCCCACAATCAGGCAGTCTGCTTGTAGTGACAGCTCACGCATATGCCTACTTCCCTCGACCAACTCGCCTTTAATCATCCCTCTGGTAGCAACCGTCACCAAACCCACGCCTCCAGCAGCTGTCGGTGTTTTTGCCCGGTGCTGGTGCAGGGGGTGAAAGTGAATTTCGGGTCCGGAGCACTTACGTAGTGGTGCATATGGCGATGACATCATGACCTCCGGGCGCAGGAGATCGAGGCGCAACGCTGTAGCGCCGCCGCTAAACTCTCGCTCAATATGGTGGGAGTCGACGTCAGCGCTATGTCCGGTCGCAAAAGCATTTGCGCCGCTTGCGCACCCCCCCGGCTGCAGCAGATATTTAAAGGATGCACATCCTTAATGGCAGGTGATTTTGCGGGAAGAGGGTCACTTTTAACCTCACGCTCCCAGCAGTCCGATGCAATCCGATTGGCCACCAACAGTTGTGGTGATCAGTGGGGAAGAAATTGATGGTGAGTGGAGAATGAGTTTGGTGGTGCATGGGGAATGGGTTGTGGTGAGTGGGGAATGGGTTGTGGTGAGTGGGGAATGGGTTGTGGTGAGTGGGGAATGGGTTGTGGTGAATGGGGAATAGGTTGTGGTGAGTGGGGAGGGGGTTGTGGTGAGTGGGGAATGGGTTGTGGTGAGTGGGGAATGGGTTGTGGTGAGTGGGGAGGGGGTTGTGTGGTGAGTGGGGAGGGGGTTGTGGTGAGTGGGGAGGGGTTGTGTGGTGAGTGGGGAGGGGGTTGTGGTGAGTGGGGAGGGGGTTGTGTGGTGAGTGGGGAAGGGATGGGGTGAGTGGGGAGGGGGTTGTGGTGAGTGGGGAGGGGGTTGTGGTGAGTGGGGGAGGGGGTTGTGTGGTGAGTGGGGGAGGGGGTTGTGGTGTGAGTGGGGGAGGGGGTTGTGTGGTGAGTGGGGAGGGGGTTGTGTGGTGAGTGGGGAGGGTTTGTGGTGAGTGGGGAGGGGGTTGTGTGGTGAGTGGGGAGGGGGTTGTGTGGTGAGTGGGGAGGGGGTTGTGGTGAGTGGGGAGGGTTTGTGGTGAGTGGGGAGGGGGTTGTGTGGTGAGTGGGGAGGGGGTTGTGTGGTGAGTGGGGGAGGGGGTTGTGTGGTGAGTGGGGAGGGGGTTGTGTGGTGAGTGGGGAGGGGGTTGTGGTGAGTGGGGAGGGTTTGTGGTGAGTGGGGGAGGGGGTTGTGTGGTGAGTGGGGGAGGGGGTTGTGGTGTGAGTGGGGGAGGGGGTTGTGTGGTGAGTGGGGAGGGGGTTGTGTGGTGAGTGGGGAGGGTTTGTGGTGAGTGGGGAGGGGGTTGTGTGGTGAGTGGGGAGGGGGTTGTGTGGTGAGTGGGGAGGGGGTTGTGGTGAGTGGGGAGGGGGTTGTGTGGTGAGTGGGGGAGGGGTTGTGGTGAGTGGGGGAGGGGTTGTGGTGAGTGGGGAGGGGGTTGTGGGGAGGGGGTTGCGGTGAGTGGGGGAGGGGGTTGTGGTGAGTGAGGAAGGGGTTGTGGTGAGTGGGGGAGGGGTTGTGGTGAGTGGGGAGGGGTTGTGATGAGTGGGGAGGGGGTTGTGGTGAGTGGGGAGGGGGTTGTGGTGAGTGGGGGAGGGGGTTGTGGTGAGTGGGGGAGGGGGTTGTGATGAGTGGGGAGGGGGTTGTGGTGAGTGGTGAGTGGGGAAGGGGTTGTGGTGAGTGGGGGAGGGGGTTGTGGTGAGTGGGGGAGGGTTTGTGGTGAGTGGGGGAGGGGGTTGTGGTGAGTGGGGGAGGGGGTTGTGGTGAGTGGGGGAGGGGGTTGTGATGAGTGGGGAGGGGGTTGTGGTGAGTGGTGAGTGGGGAAGGGGTTGTGGTGAGTGGGGGAGGGGGTTGTGATGAGTGGGGAGGGGGTTGTGGTGAGTGGTGAGTGGGGAAGGGGTTGTGGTGAGTGGGGAAGGGGTTATGTGGTGAGTGGGTGGTGAAAACGTGATGAAGTGTTGAAAAGTCAAAGAGCTAAATGGAATGGGGTCTTCAGACTTTGGTGAGTGCTGAGCATGGACAAGGATATTGTACTGAGCTTTGAATAAGGAGTAGAGAGACTTAGAGCAGTTATGGCGAGGGAAAGCTAGTAAGTCAGGAAATTGAAATGAAACCCATCGCATGCCACATCCAGTCGGACTGGCCATCTGCCGGTTCTGGTTTGGCTCGTGCCCTCCACTGCCGCTGGCCATCCAGAGCGGTAAATGGTCCCGCAGGAAATGTAGGCAACGGCGGATTTAGGACTGAGCAATTGGATGGGGCTCCGAGCCAATCACGGACCCCAAGTGGATCCAGTAATAAGTCGGTTATGAAATGGGAATGGCTGATCCCCGATCATTTAGTCAAATATTTTTATATTACATATTAGGAAGAAACATAGGAACAGGAATAAACCATTCAGCCCCTCAAGCCTGTTACACCATTCAATTAGATCATGGCTGATCTGTTTCTCAATTCGATCAACCCTCTTTAATTCTGTCACTCTTAATACCCCTGCCCAACAAAAGTCTATCAATCTTAGTTTTGAAATTGTCAATTGACCCCCAGCCTCAAACAGCATATATGGGCTCTCAACCTAGGGCTTGCATCACTCCTCCATGTTATAACTGAGGAGGTTATGTCACATGACATCATAGTGAAAACCATGGCAACAGAGAGGGAAGTGGGTTTCACCTGTAGCTGAAGTGTAGATGCTGAAAAGCTCTTGACAAGTAAGGGGCAAGTTTGTTTAAAGCTTACCAAAGTCTTCAGAATCTGTGGACATCAAAATCGTTTGTTAACGTAACTCAGTTTTGAAACTCATCAGAATCTGTGGTGCTCAGAACCATTTGTTTCCATCATGAGGACCCAGCCCTTGCCACCAGGGATTGCGGGACAACCTCAGGAGGAGGAAGGGGGAGAGGAGGAGGAGGAAGAGGAAGATGAGGTGAGTGACAAGGTGGAGGAGGAGGGGGAGGATGAATAGGAGCGAGGGAGGAGGTAACCACACCATCGCCTCATCGGACTGGGTTTGAATGAATTAAGCTCCTGATCTCTGTTGCTCACCATATCCCCATCATTCCATCCCTGTCGCAGGCCATATCATAGCGCAAAGCTGAAATGAGAGACACCATTAAAGAATCCAAACTGAATCAATAAATTTATAAAAAATCAATGAACATATATTTACAAGAACAATATTAGCTATTCACCCCTGTGCAATCCTTTAGTGCCTTGCCTTTTGTCTCCTAGAGTACTCCTACAAAGTATTGGCCCTGTGGCTGCAGCACGGCTGGTGGAATGCTGCTGTGTGTCAGGGCCAGAGACTACAGATGGCCTTGCAGGATGCCCTCGACCAGCTCTGCGCCTGGAAGGCCCAGCTGTAGACTGCACCACCTCAGGCTGGGCAGCAGCAGTCTGGGATGGCTGGAGGACAGGCAGTGACAAGGCCAATGGTAGAGTGGCAGTGGTGGGAGCAGGAATGCTGCCATCCTGAGAGAGCAGGGTCCTGCTCCACTGACCCACTGCCACTCCGCTAGGACAGCACCTCAGCATCCCCACCAATCTGTTGGAGCACAGATTGCCAGCCTGCTGCGACACCCTGATAGTGTTCGTCAATGGTGGTAGACCCAGCCACGATGGCAGCAGTCAGAGCTTGTGTGGCATCAAGCTGAGATGGCATGAGAGCAGTCTGAGATTGGATGCCACCAAGCATAGACTGCATTACAGCACTAAGATATTGTGTTGCTCTCCCCTGTGCTGCAATGGAATCTGCCAGATCGCCCATCACATGCGGCATCAGGTCTGGGTCATCACGGTCTCTCTGGGAGTCTACCATCCATTGCAGATTGGAAAATATGGGCTCCATGGTGTGCACAGAGCCTTGTGCAATGTTGGAGGCGGACTCCTCCACACTCTTTATTACCGAGAGGCCCTCCGGCACCCTTGCCATTACATCTATCATCTCCGTAGGCATGGCCCTTCACCCTTCTTCTAAACTCCTCCCCATCGAGGTCCTCATCTGAGTCCTGTGCAGCACAACTCGGCCCCAAAATTCAGTACTGCTGGAAAGCTGGTGCTCCCCCCACCTTTTTGTGGCCATTGGCGCCAAAATTTTTTCATGGCTGGGTCACCCCATATTCAGCTCCAAAAGTGAGCAAATGAGTTCCAGCGCTAATGAACCCTTCCAAAAGTGGATTTTTCAGCGGTGTGGCTGTCTTAATTTGAGCATTATCACCACTGAGAAATTCAGCATGCAGGTAAGGGTTTCTAATGAGCCAGCTGCTCCCTGGCCTTTTTAAAGGACAGGGTTTGCAGTAAGGCCCTGAGGGGGAAAGAGTTTGGAAGGAAGTTGGAAGGATGGCTGGTGTAAGAGGTGCAAGGAGAGCCAACAGGTTCACTGATATGGAGCTGAGACACTGATGGACGGTGTGGAGAACAGAAGTGGAATGCTATTTCCTGATGTGGGGAGACCTGGAAGACCGCAAGTACATAATGCATGGAGGGAGATTGCAAGGGAGGTGTCAGGCACCTCCATATATGTGAGGACACACCCTCCCAGGAGGGTGCTGACCAGTCTGCACCCGGCCATTCCAGGGTGGCGATGGGTTGACGCCTCCTAGCGCTAGGGCGACGGGGATCCTCTTCCTCCTCCAGCTGCACCTCCTCCTCCTCCTCCTCCTCAGGTGGTACTCCAGAGGCTGACCCCTCATGATGGCCAGGTTGTGCAACATGCAGCAGACAACGACGTTTATGGAGACCCGTTGAGGAGAGTACTGCAAGGTGCTACCAGAGTGGTCCAGGCACCGGAATCTCTGCTTAAGGATGCCTGTGCACTGCTCGATGATGCACCTGGTGGCACAATGAGCGACATTGCGTGCATGCTCTCGCACTGTCCTGGGGTTCAGCAGTGGAGTGAGCAACCAAGTGGACAGGGGATAGCCCTCGTCCTCAAGCAGCCAACGCAATCCTGATTCGGGCCGGTGAAGATGGCGGGTACACTGGTCTGGCGCAGAATGAACGAATCATGGCTGCTGCCTCCCTTGCCCGCTGCCTGTCTGCACGGTGCTGACGACGGTGCCTTCCCCTGCGTGTCGCCCTGCTTCTGACCAGGTGTACTACCTGTCGCCCTCGCAACACTCCTCCCATCTGCAGACTGGAAATGATGGGCTCCATGGTGTGCGCAGAGCTGTGTGCAATGTTGGAGGTGGACTCCTCCACGCTCCTTACCATTGCCGAAAGGCTCTCCGGCACCTTTGCCATTGCACCTATCATGTCAGAGTGCATGGCCATCACCCTTTGTGTGAACACCTCCCCATTGAGGTCCTCATCGGAGTCCTGTGCAGCAGAAGTCGCGTGTGAACTCGCCCTCCAGGGAGCTGGCCCCTGAGCAATCCTTTCCCCTTGGCCTTGCTGCAGCCCACTCATCCCCGGAGCATCACCCAGTGCAGACCCTTCTACTAAGCTAACCTCCAACGAACATGTACTGCCAGTCTTTACCGGTAAGAGATGCAGTACTGCGGTGCTTGGGTCCTCCTCCTCTTCCCCATTGTCACTCTCATGGGACAGGCTGGACATCTGCTGGCTGATTATCTGAAAGCATAAAGGCACACTACTTGTGTTATGGTGAGGGCAGAGGGGCAGGAATGGAGCAGGGAATGCAGACAGTATCACAAAAGTGATAAAACCGTCTGGTGTGAGGGGGAAGTGGGATGTGAGAAGGAGAAAGGATAAGGATACTGTTGTTGCCCCTAACGGGGTCGACATCGCCAACGGCCACGGTGCCCACCACTGGCTGCCCAATGTGCTGCAGCACTTGCTCCTCGAGGTCTGAGAGCTGCTGGAGCTGAGATTCACCATCGCCTGTCCTTTGCTGCTCCCTCCTATTGTGGGCCATCTTGGGCTGCAAAAGAAAGGTATGTGTATGAGTTAGAGTCCAGCTTTGTGACTGGGACATATACCTGCCGTCACTGAATAGCTGTGAATGTAGGCAAGGTGTGAGATGAGGATGTGAGATTGAGTAGGTGCAAATGTTTTGTGGGTAAGTGGTGGGGGAGTGGTGGTTTGCACAGTGTGCACAGACAGAGGTTCAGGTGCTGGTATGTAGGACCTGTTGAAGCATGTACTCACTTTGACTGCCTAACTGAGGTCATTGAACTTCTTACGGTACTGCGTGAGGCTGTGTTTGATGACACTCCTGGCCAAGACATCCTCTGCCAGTCCCTCCACATCGCCCTGAAGACCTGGGGCAATGGCCTCCTTCTACTTGCCAGGAAGAGTGCTTTCCTTCTTTGTTCCACTGCCCCCACCAATGCCTCCAATGCAGCGTCATTTCACCGACGAGCTCTCTCCCTTTGATCTGGATTAGGAGCAGCCACAGCCATGAGGTCTTTCAGTTGGTGTCAGGTCGGCTTCAGTTGGAAGAATGGTGAAATTGAGTTCTTGCAGCTTGATAGAACCTTCCCTTTAAGAGCTGGAATGAGCCAGTGTGAAGGATTGAAGGATGATTGCTGAATACAAGTCACCTGAAATTGGGCAGCACTCTGGTGGTAGCGCCCCTGTAACGCCCCACTGAGGTCAATAGTGCTTGATTTACCGCCCCTTTCCTTCCTAGGGCACTAAAGCCCAATTTAGAGGAAGTTAAGATTCCTTTGCGCCTGGCGCTAAACTTTCAAAATTTAAAAAGTTAGCGCCCCATGAGGCAATACCGAATTTCTCCCCCTAGTTTTTAATCCAAATTGTTCTTTTCTTCTGCCTTCTTCCCTGAGTTCCAATCATTCCTGTAATTAGGGCTCATTTTATATGAACCTTCCATGACTGTACCCTCTGCCCTGTGCACCTCCTCTCTGGCTACTTTCAACAGTATCTTATAGATGCCTTCCGGCATGGAGATTAAAGGTCTAATTCTCCCCAGCTGCTAATGATAGGAAGTAAGAGGGGAGACAATTAACACTGGGCCAATGACCCACTGACATCACTCCTTGATTACCTGGGCCTTCCCCAAATGCAGCAGGGAGGCATTCCTGGCTCTTCAGCCCCATTTCCCTTTCCTTGTTGTACTTGCTGTATTTATTCCTGTTCAATCTGAAGGGAAATCTCATTTAAACCATTTAAATTCTTAGTCCCAACTAAGGACACTCTCTTTCGTTTACTCACAGCCTCTTTGTTTCCTCGATGACTTTTCCCTGATATTACGAAGAATTATCACTTCGGTTGTAATCTGATAAATTTAAGAATTGAATTCTATAAATAGTTTTTCATCTCCACAGATTCAGATCAATTTACAAACTGGATTCTGGAAATAACTGATTTTGAGCACCACAGATCCTGATGATATTCAAAACTGAGTTATGTTAACAAACAATTTTGATCTCCACAGATTCTGAAGACTTTGGTAAGCTTTAAACAAACATGCACCTTACTTGTCGAGAGCTTTTCAGCATCTGCACTTCAGCAACTGATAAAACCCATTTGCCTCTGGGTTGCCATGGTTTTCACTTTGATGTCATGTGACATAACCTCCTCAGTTACAGTGTGCAGGGGTGATGCAGGCCCGAGGTTGCGAGCCCATATAAGGACTGCAAGCTGTTTGAGGCTGGCTGGGGTTAAGCACAGAATTGAAATACATTAGGAGCAAATTTAATCTAAGCTGCCCGTTGGGAAACTGATGGGAACTACAATCGATTGGTAGTTTCCTCCCCTTTTCCTAATCCGCCGCCATTCAGATAATATTCTGCCTTCACGTTTTTGCCACCAAAGTGGATAACCTCACATTTATCCACATTATACTGCATCTGCCATGCATTTGCCAACTCACCTAACCTGTCCAAGTCACCCTGCAGCCTCTTAGCATCCTCCTCACAGCTCACACCGCCACCCAGCTTAGTGTCATCTGCAAGCTTTGAGATATTACATTCAATTCCTTCATCTAAATCATTGATGTATATTGTAGATAGCAGCACTGAGCCCTGCAGCACCTCAGTAGTCACTGCCTGCCATTCTGAAAAGGACCCATTTATCTCGACTCTCTGCTTCCTGTCTGCCAACCAGTTCTCTATCCACGTCAATACATTACCCTCAATACAATGTGCTTTAATTTTGCACAACAATCACTTGTATGGGACCTTGTCAAAAGCTTTTTGAAAGTCCAAATACACCACATCCACTGGTTCTCCCTTGTCCACTCTACTAGATACATAGAAACATAGAAAATAGGTGCAGGAGTAGGCCATTCGGCCCTTCTAGCCTGCACCGCCATTCAATGAGTTCATGGTTGAACATGCAACTTCAGGAGCCCATTCCTGCTTTCTTGCCATACCCCTTGATCCCCCTAGTAGTAAGGACTTCATCTAACTCTTTTTTGTATATAGTTAGTGAATTGGCCTCAACAACTTTCTGTGGTAGAAAATTCCACAGGTTCACCACTCTCTGGGTGAAGAAGTTTCTCCTCATCTTGGTCCTAAATGGCTTACCCCTTATCCTTAGACTGTGACCTCTGGTTCTGGACTTCCCCAACATTGGGAACATTCTTCCTGCATCTAACCTGTCTGAACCCATCAGAATTTTAAACGTTTCTCATTCTTCTGAACTCCAGTGAATACAAGCCCAGTTGATCCAGTCTTTCTTGATAGGTCAGTCCCGCCATCCCGGGAATCAGTCTGGTGAACCTTCGCTGCACTCCCTCAATAGCAAGAATGTCCTTCCTCAAGTTAGGAGACCAAAACTGTCCACAATACTCCAGGTGTGGCCTCACCAAAGCCCTGTACAACTGTAGCAACACCTCTCTGCCCCTGTACTCAAATCCCCTCGCTATGAAGGCCAACATGCCATTTGCTTTCTTAACCGCCTGCTGTACCTGTATGCCAACCTTCAATGACTGATGTACCATGACACCCAGGTCTCGTTGCACCTCCCCTTTTCCTAATCTGTCAACATTCAGATAATAGTCTGTCTCTCTGTTTTTACCACCAAAGTGGATAACCTCACATTTATCCACATTATACTTCACCTGCCATTCATTTGCCCACTCACCTAACCTATCCAAGTCACTCTGCAGCCTCATAGCATCCTCCTCACTGCTCACACTGCCACCCAACTTAGTGTCATCCGCAAATTTGGAGATACTACATTTAATCCCCTCGTCTAAATCATTAATGTACAGTGTAAACAGCTGGGGCCCCAGCACAGAACCTTGCGATACCCCACGAGTCACTGCCTGCCATTCTGAAAAGTACCCATTTACTCCTACTCTTTGCTTCCTGTCTGACAACCAGTTCTCAATCCATATCAGCACACTACCCCCAATCCCATGTGCTTTAACTTTGCAAATTAATCTCTTGTGTGGGACCTTGTCGAAAGCCTTCTGAAAGTCCAAATATACCACATCAACTGGTTCTCCCTTGTCCACTCTACCGGAAACATCCTCAAAAAATTCCAGAAGATTTGTCAAGCATGATTTCCCTTTCACAAATCCATGCTGACTTGGACCTATCATGTCACCTCTTTCCAAATGCCCTGCTATGACATCCTTAATAATTGTTTCCATCATTTTACCCACTACTGAGGTCAGGCTGACCGGTCTATAATTCCCTGTTTTCTCTCTCCCTCCTTTTTGAAAAAGTGGGGTTACATTGGCTACCCTCCACTCCATAGGAACTGATCCAGAGTCAATGGAATGTTGGAAAATGACTGTCAATGCATCCGCTATTTCCAAGGCCACCTCCTTAAGTACTCTGGGATGCAGTCCATCAGGCCCTGGGGATTTATCGGCCTTCAATCCCATCAATTTCCCCAACACAATTTCGTGACTAATAAGGATTTCCCTCAGTTCCTCCTCCTTACTAGACCCTCTGACCCCTTTTATATCCGGAAGGTTGTTTGTGTCCTCCTTAGCAAATACCGAACCAAAGTATTTGTTCAATTGGTCTGCCATTTCTTTGTTCCCTGTTATGAGTTCCCCTGATTCTGACTGCAGGGGACCTATGTTTGTCTTTATTAACCTTTTTCTCTTTACTTATCTGTGGAAACTTTTGCAATCCGTCTTAATGTTCCCTGCAAGCTTCTTCTCGTACTCCATTTTCCCTGCCCTAATCAAACCCTTTGTCCTCCTCTGCTGAGTTCTAAATTTCTCCCAGTCCCCGGGTTCGCTGCTATTTCTGGCCAATTTGTATGCCACTTCCTTGGCTTCAATACTATCTCTGATTTCCCTTGATAGCCACGGTTGAGCCACCTTCCCTTTTTTATTTTTACGCCAGACAGGAATGTACAATTGTTGTAGTTCATCCATGCGGTCTCTAAATGTCTGCCATTGCCCATCCACAGTCAACCCCTTAAGTATCATTTGCAAATCTATCCTAGCCAATTCACGCCTCATACCTTCAAAGTTAGCCTTCTTTAAGTTCTGGACCATGGTCTCTGAATTAACTGTTTCATTCTCCATCCTAATGCAGAATTCCACCATATTATGGTCATTCTTCCCCAAGGGGCCTCGCACAACGAGATTGCTAATTAATCCTCTCTCATTACACAACACCCAGTCTAAGATGGCCTCCCCCCTAGTTGGTTCCTCGACATATTGGTCTAGAAAACCATCCCTTATGCACTCCAGGAAATCCTCCTCCACCGTATTGCTTCCAGTTTGGTTAGCCCAATCTATGTGCATATTAAAGTCACCCATTATAACTGCTGCACCTTTATTGCATGCACCCCTAATTTCCTGTTTGATGCCCTCCCCAACATCACTACTACTGTTTGGAGGTCTGTACACAACTCCCACTAACGTTTTTTGCCCTTTGGTGTTTTGCAGCTCTACCCATATAGATTCCACATCATCCAAGCTAATGTCCTTCCTAACTATTGCATTAATCTCCTCTTTAACCAGAAATGCTACCCCACCTCCTTTTCCTTTTATTCTATCCTTCCTGAATGTTGAATACCCCTGGATGTTGAGTTCCCAGCCCTGATCATCCTGGAGCCACATCTCTGTAATCCCAATCACATCATATTTGTTAACATCAATTTGCACAGTTAATGCATCCACCTCATTACAGATACTCCTTGCATTAAGACCCAAAGCCTTTAGGCTTGTTTTTTTAACACCCTTTGTCCTTTTAGAATTTTGCTGTACAGTGGCCCTTTTTGTTCTTTGCCTTGTGATTCTCTGCCCTCCACTTTTCCTCATCTCCTTTCTGTCTTTTGCTTTTTCTCCTTTTTGTTTCCCTCTGTCTCCCTGCATTGGTTCCCATCCCCCTGCCATATTAGTTTAACTCCTCCCCAACAGCACTAGCAAACACTCCCCCTAGGACATTGGTTCCGATCCTGCCCAGGTGCAGACCGTCCGGTTTGTACTGGTCCCACCTCCCCCAGAACTGGTTCCAATGCCCCAGGAATTTGAATCCCTCCCTGCTGCACCACTGCTCAAGCCATGTATTCATCTGCGCTATCCTGCGATTCCTACTCTGACTAGCACGTGGCACTGGTAGCAATCCCGAGATTACTACTTTTGAGGTCCTACTTTTTAATTTAGCTCCTAGCTCCTTAAATTCGTTTCGTAGGACCCCATCCTTTTTTTTTTATCTATGTCGTTGATACCAATGTGCACCACGACAACTGGCTGTTCTCCCTCCCTTTTTAGAATGTCCTGTACCCGCTCCGATACATCCTTGACCCTTGCACCAGGGAGGCAACATACCATCCTGCAGTCTCGGTTGCGGCCGCAGAAACGCCTATCTATTCCCCTCACAATTGAATCCCCTATCACTATTGCTCTCCAACTCTTTTTCCTGCCCTCCTGTGCAACAGAGCCAGCCACAATGCCATGAACTTGGCTGCTGCTGCCCTCCCCTGATGAATCATTCCCCTCAACAGTACTCAAAGCAGTGTATCTGTTTTGCAGGGGGATGACCACAGGGGACCCCTGCACTACCTTCCTTGCACTACTCTTCCTGCTGGTCTTCCATTCCCTAGCTGGCTATGGACCCTTCTCCTGCGGTAAGACCAACTCGCTACACGTGCTACTCATGTCATTCTCAGCATCGTGGATGCTCCAGAGTGAATCCACCCTCAGCTCCAATTCCTCAAAAAATTCTAAAAGATTTGTCAAGCATGATTTCCCTTTCATAAATCCATACTGACTTGGACCGATCCTGTCACTGCTTTCCAAATGCACTGCTATTTCAGCGTTAATAATTGATTCCAACATTTTCCCCACTACCAATGTCAGGCTAAATGGTCTATAGTAACCCGTTTTCTCTCTCCCTCCTTTTTTAAAAAGTGGTGTTACATTAGCTAGTTCCAGTCAATAGGAACTGATCCAGAGTCAATAAACTGTTGGAAAATGATCACCAATGCATCCACTATTTCTAGGGCCATTTCCTTAAATACTCTGGGATGCAGACTACCAGGCTTTGGGGATTTATCAGCCTTCAATCCCATCAATTTTCCTAACACAATTTTCTGACTAATCAGGATTTCCTTCAGTTCTTCCTTCTCGCTAGATCCTCTGCCCCCTAGTATTTCCGGAAGGTTATTTGTGTCTTCCTTCGTGAAGACAGAACTAAAGTATCTGTTCAATTGGTCTGCCATTTCTTTGTTCCCCATTATAAATTCACCTGATTCTGACTGCAAGGGATTTACGTTTGTCTTCACTAATCTTTTTCTCTTCACATATCTATAGAAGCTTTTGCAGTCAGTTTTTATGTTCCCAGCAAGCTTCCTCTCATACTCTATTTTCCCCTCCTAATTAAATACCTTGTCCTCCTCTGCTGGATTCTAAATTTCTCCAGGTCCTCAGGTTTGCCGCTTTTTCTGGCTAATTTATATGCCTCTTCCTTGGCTATAACACTATCCTTAATTTCCCTTGTTCGTCACGGTTGAGCCACCTTCCCAGTTTTATTTTTACTCCAGACAGGGATGTACAATTGTTGAAGTTCATCTATGTGATATTTAAATGTCTGCCATTGCCTATGCACCTTCAACCCTTTAAGTATCATTCGCCAGTCTATTCTAGCCAATTCACGCCTCATACCATCGAAGTTACCTTTCCTTAAGTTCAGGACCTTCGTCTCTGAATTAACTGTGTCACTCTCCATCTTAATAAAGAATTCTACCATATTATGGTCACTCTTCCCCAAGGGGCCTCGCACAATAAGATTGCTAATTAATCCTTTCTCATTACACATCACTCAGTCTAGGATGGCCAGCCCTCCAATTGGTTCCTCGACATATTGGTCTAGAAATCCATCCCTAATACACTCCAGGAAATCCTCATCCACCGTATTGCTACCAGTTTGGTTAACCCAATCTATACGTAGATTAAAGTCACCCATGATAACTGATGTACCTTTATTACATGCATCCTTAATATCTTGTTTGATGCTGTCCCCAACCTCACTACTACTGTTTGGTTGTATGTACATAACTCCCACTAGCGTTTTCTGCCCTTTGGTATTCCGTAGCTCCACCCATACAGATTCCACATCATCCAAGCTAATGTCCTTCCTACTATTGCGTTAATTTTCTCTTTAACCAGCAATGCTACCCCACCTCCTTTTCCTTTCAGTCTATCCTTCCTGAATGTTGAATACACCTGAATGTTGAATTCCCAGCCTTGGTCACCCTGGAGCCATGTCTCCGTAATCCCAATCATATCATATTCGTTAATCGCTGCCTGCGCAGTTAATTCGTCCACCTTATTATGAATACTCTTCGCATTGAGGCACAGAGCCTTCAGGCTTGTCTTGTTGTGTGGGGAAGGGGCTGTGTTGCATGGGGAAGGGGCTGTGTTGCATGGGGAAGGGGTTGTGTTGAGTGGGTTGTTGTTGTGTTGAGTGAGGATGGGGTTGTGTTGAGTGGGGAAGGGGTTGTGGTGGTGCGTGGGTGGTGAAAACTCGATGAATTGTTGAAAATCTCAGAACTAAAAAGCTGTGTAGTGGAATGGGGTTTACAGACTTTAGAGAGTGGGGAGCATGGACTAGGATATTGTGATGAGTTTTGAGGAAGGAATAGAGAGACTTAGAGCAGTTACGAAGATGAGAATTGTGAGAGGAAGGTAATAGGTCAGGAAATAGGCAAGATCCTGCAAATCCCCTGGGAGGACAGACCCACCAATGTCAGTGTTCTCGATCAGGCCAACATCCCCAGCATCGAGGCATTGACCACACTCGACCAGTTCCTTTGAGTGGGCCACATTGTCTGCATGCCCGACACGAGACTTCCAAAGCAAGCGTTCTATTCGGAACTCCTACATGGCAGGCGAGCCCCAGTTAGGCAGAGGAAACTTTTCAAGAACACCCTCAAAGCCTCCTTGATAAAGTGTAACATCCCCATCGGCACCTGGGAATCCCTGGCCCAAGACCACCCTAAGTGGAGGAAGAGCATCCGGGAGGGCGCTGAGCACCTCGAGTCTCAACACCGAGAGCATGCAGAAAAGAAGCACAGGCAGAGGAAGGAGCGTGCGGCAAACCAGTCCCACCCACCCTTTCCTTCAACCACTGTCTGCCCTGCCTGTGACAGAGTTTAATTTCCATATTGGACTGTACAGTCACCTGAGAACTCATTTTTGGAGTGGAAGCAAGTCTTCCTCGATATCGAGGGACTGCCTATGATGATGATCACCATCATCATGATGGCAAGGGAAAGCTAGTAGGTCAGGAAATTGAACTAAAACTCATTGCATGCTAGATCCAGTCGGACTGGCCTCCTCCCGGTTCTGGTTTGGCTCATGCCCTCCACTGCTGCTGGCCATCCAGAGCGGAAAATGTTCCCTCAGTGTTTAGTGCAGGAAATGTAGGCAGCGGCAGATTTAGAACTGAGCAATTGGATGGGGCTCCGAGCCAATCACGGACCCCGAGTGGATCCAGTAATAGAAGAGTTATGAAATGGGAATAGCTGAACCCCGGTCATTTAGTCAACTATTTTTACATTTCGTATAAGAAGGAACATAGGAACAGGATTAGGCTATTCAGTTGCTCGACCATATTCCACCAGTCAATTAGATCATGGCTGACCTGCTTCTCAACTCGATCAACCCTCTTTAGTTCCGTAACCCTTAATACCTTTGCCCAATAAATATCTACCAATCCTAGTTGAAATTTTTAATTGACCCCCCACCAATACATTTGTGTGAAGGAGTTCTTCCTAATCTGTTCTGCACCCATCCCAAGTGCTTGCCAGCTTGCCGGCCTCCCTGAGCAGAGTTGCTTTCAGTCCCACATACTCGCCCACCCATCGGCCCACAGAACCTGTGCACTTACCCACCCTACTTGTCTCTCCACCCACACTACCTCCAAACCTCCCTGCCCCGGAGCTTTGTTCCACTGCTATATGTGAGGCCTCACTAGAGCCTGGTGTCTCCCATAATGCTCTTAGTTTCCTAGTTTTTATCCAATTCCTTCATTCTTTCTGCCTTCTACCCTGAATTCCAATGAATAGTCCTTTAATTGGAGCTCATTTTATATGAACCTTCCATAACTGTACCCTCTGTCTTGTGCACCTCATCTCTGGTTACTTTCAGCAATATCTTATTCCGACATGGAGATTAAGGGGCTGATTCTCCCCGGCTGCTAATGATAGGAAGTAAGAGGGGAGACAATTAACACTGGGCAATGACCCATTGAAATCACTTCTGGATTAGTTGGGCCTTCCCCAAAGGGGCAGATCTGGGCCTGGACCTCGGCCTGCAAGTCTTCCCATGGAAACAATGCACCAGGGAGGCATTCCTGGCTCTTCAGCCCCATTTCCCTTTCCTTGTTGGACTTGCTGTGATTATTCCTGTTCAATCTGAAGGGAAATCTCATTTAAACCATTTAAATTCTTAGCCCCAACTAAGGACACCCTCTTTTGTTTACTTACAGCCTCTTTGTCTCCTCGATGACTTTTCCCTGATATTGAGAAGAATTATCTCTTCGGTTGTAATCTGATAAATTTAAGAATTGAATTCTGGAAATAGTTTTTGATTTCCACAGATTCGGATCAAGTTACAAACTGAATTCTGGAAACAACTGGTTTTGAGCACCACAGATCCTGATGATATTCATAGAAACATAGAAACATAGAAAATAGGTGCAGGAGTGGGCCATTCGGCCCTTCGAGCCTGCACCACCATTCAATATGATCATAGCTGATCATGCAACTTCAGTACCCCGTTCCTGCTTTCTCTCCATATCCCTTGAGCCCTTTAGCCACAAGGGCCACATCTAACTCCCTTTTGAATATATCTAACGAATTGGTCTCAACAACTTTCTGTAGTAGAGAATTCCACAGGTTCACAATTCTCTGAGTGAAGAAGTTTCTCCTCATCTCGGTCCTAAATGCCTTACCCTTTATCCTTGGACTGTGACCCCTGGTTCTGGACTTCCCCAACATTGGGAACATTCTTCCTGCATCTAACCTGTCCAATCCTGTCAGATATTTTATATGTTTCTATGAGATCCCCTCTCATTCTTCTAAATTCCAGTGAATATCAGCCTAATCGATCCAGTCTTTCTTTATATGTCAGTCCTGCCATCCCGGGAATCATTCTGGTGAACCTTCGCTGCACTCCCTCAATAGCAAGAATGTCCTTCCTCAGATTAGGAGACCAAAACTGTAAACAATATTCAAGGTGTGGCCTCACCAAGACCCTGTACAACTGCAGTAAGACCTCCCTGCTCCTATACTAAAATCCTTTTGCTATGAAGGCCAACATGCCATTTGCCTTCTTCACTGTCTGCTGTACCTACATGCCAACTTTCAATGACTGATGTACCATGACACCCAGGTCTCGTTGCACCTTCCCTTTTCCTAATCTGTCACCATTCAGATAATATTCTGCCTTCCTGTTTTTGCCACCAAAGTGGATAACCTCACATTTATCTACATTATACTGCATCTGCCATGCATTTGCCCACTCACCTAACCTGTCCAAGTCACCCTGCAGCCTCTTAGCATCCTCCTCACAGCTCACACTGCCACCCAGCTTAGTGTCATCTGCAAACTTGGAGATATTACATTCAATTCCTTCGTCCAAATCATTAATGTATATTGTATATAGCTGGGGTCCCAGCATTGAACCTTGCGGTACCCCGCTAGTCACTGCCTGCCATTCTGAAAAGGACCCGTTTATTCCTACTCTTTGCTTCCTGTCTGCCAAGCAGTTCTCTATCCACATCAATACATTACCCCCAATAGGATTTGCTTTAATTTTGCACACTAATCTCCTGTGTGGGACCTTGTCAAAACAGGGTTATGTAAACAAACAATTTTGATCGCCACAGATTCTGAAGACTTTGGTGAACTTTAAACAAAACTGGCCCTTACTTGTCCAGAGTTTTTCAGCATCTGCACTTCAGCTACTGGTAAAACCCATTTCCCTCTGTGTTGCCATGGTTTACATTGTGATGTTGTCATGTGACATAACCTCAGTTAAAATGTCGGGGCGGTGGGGGGTGATGCAGGCCCTAGGTTGAGAGCCCATATAAGGACTGAAGCTGTTTGAGGCTGGCTTGGGTTAAGCACAGACCTGAGAAACACTGGGTGCAATTTTGATCTTAGCCGCCCGTCAGGAAATTGATGGGATCTGGTGCAACGCTGGTTTTGAACCCGGCCCGATCTCACTCTAGATTGAAACAAAGAGGAGAATGGCGAAGATGCTAGAACAGGAAATTGAAAATAAACTCATTGCATACCTGATCCCGTCGGACTGGCCATCTCCCTGTTCTTGTGATCTCCACTGCCGCTGGCCATCCAGTGCAGAAAACGTTCCCTCAATATTTATTGCAGGAAATGTAGGCAGCGGTGGCTTTAGGACCGTGCAATTGGCTGGGCTCCGAGTCAATCATGGACCCCGGGTGGATCCAGTAATAGGAGAGTTATGAAATGGGAATGGCTGATCCCTGATCATTTAATCATCTATTTTTATATTACGTACTTGAAAGGAACATAGGAATAGGAGTAGGCCATTCAGCCCCTCGGGCCTGTTCCACCATTCAATTGGATCATGGCTGACCTGGGAATCCCTGGCTGAGACCGCCCAGAGTGGAGGAAGAACAGCCGGGTGGGCATTGAGTACCTAGAGTCTTGTCACCGAGAGCATGCAGAAAACAAACACAGACAGCGGAAGGAGTGTGCGGCAAACCAGATTCCTCACCCACCCTTTCCTTCAACCACTATCTGTCCCACCTGTGACAGAGACTGTAGTTCTCACCCGAGAACTCACTTTAAGAGTGGAAGAAAGTCTTCCTCGATTTTGAAGGACTGCCTATGATGACGATGGCTGACCTATTTCTCAACTCGATCAACACTCTTTGGTTCCGTAATCCTTAATATCCTTCCCTAACAAAAATCTATCAATCTTAGTTTTGAAGTTTTCAATTGACCCTGCAGAGAAAAAAATTAATCTGAGAGAACCTAGTTAAGTAGAGGGAACCTAATTAATCAAAGGGAACCTAATTAAGTAAAGTTATAAACCATAAGCAAGACTGAAAGAAAAAAAAGAATGATGCGTGCTACGAAACTCAAGAAAAATGCTAAACTAGAACTCTCAGGAAGATAAATGACCTTATCACAGAAAAAAACAGACAGTTGGGAAAATACACTCCAAGGCTAGGTCACATAGGGTGGTAAGAGATTACGGGAAACAAATGAATGATTGAGAACTCGCAGCTGGTTGAGGGCAGATCGGCCAAGAGGGGAAGAGTTCACAGACCTGAGAATGATGTAGCATGTAACCAATCAGATAAAAGGCGCACAGAGGAGGTAACAAAGCTTGCTGTCAATATAATTGTATTGATCAATTAATATTTGTAATCATAGTAGTTAGGCAAAACTTTGTGACATGGCAGGGAAACAACAAATGGAAAGCTTCCACGCAGAACTTCAAGATTTTGTATGTATTTTGACTGTATAAAAATAGCAGCCCCAAAGCTGCTTGGAGAGAATGGCTGGTTTGGGTACCGAATTACTGAACTCGTGTAGAAGCCGTGTCTCTCTTGATCGATCGAGCAAAATAAACAACTCTTTTCTCCACATACAGACTTGTGTCGAATGTTATTTAAATACTCCACAACAATTGGCGCTGTGAGCAGAGTACCTATGGGGACAAGACAGATGGGCATTTACAGAGCATCATGAGTAAGTATATTTAAACGACCATTCATAATTTGATATAACCTGTTACAAAACCTGTCAGTTGCCCGGGGTACCTGAATCTATGAAAAGTCTGTTATGGTGCAAAAGACTTGGGGGTAATTTAAATGTGTTGTATATCATCACAATATAAGTCAAAGTGAGAAACCGGTAGTGGTTGCAAACTCTAGGTTTAAGGAACCAGATCAGGGAGGCAATCAGTATTGTTAGTCCAGCCGGATGTTAGAGGTGTCCAAGGGCTTGGAGACAGTTCACAGAATCCAGTGAAGGGGTAGACGTGTGCCCAAACGTGAGACTATAAGGTATCGATGGGATCGTAGACTTTAGAGAGGGACAATGAGTATCTAAGAATATAGTTTAAATCGATAGGAAAATATCGGTGGGGCCGTAGACTCTGCATTTAAGGGAAACCAAGCAGAGGGTCAAGTGATATCAGATACAGTGAAAGCGATTAATCATAACCTATGTTAAATGACTGGTGGGATTCTAAAATAGAGCCGGCTAAACAGAAATTATAGTGGGAGAAACAGAAAAATAAGTAAACAGTCAAAGCAGGATTAATGACAATAAGTCAGTGCCCACAATTACTGAGGTTAAGAGTAGAAGTGAGTAGTTTGAGAATGATGCCCACCGGACGGTTGGGACAGAGATTGACGAAGAAAAAGAAAGGAACCAGGAAAAAAAAGAAAATAAGCTTTGTTGAATGAAAAGTTGGTGTGAATATTTGTCTTTAAATGAAAGTGCTTGTGTGGAAGTTTTCTTGACTGAAGAATATTTGAGGTGGGAGTTAATGAATTTTTCATTTGTCTAAAAGCCTGTTTTTTAAAAGAAAAATGGTGTAGCTGTATGTGTGTTTTAGCTCCACCCACTTTTTCAGACAGAGTTGAAAGTTTTTAACCCTTTGTAGTGTTGTTCTAGATGTGGGAAGTTTTAAGAAAGTGTGAACCTAGAATTGAATTACATTTTAAGTTAGAAACGCAGATGCGGATTTATTTTGATTATGATTTACGGAGCGATGAAATGCACAAAGGATGGGTTTGTTTAACCAAAGATTAAACCTTCAGCCTTGCTAAAAAAATATTAAAAAAAAAAGAAAACAGAACCACCACAGAAGCTTCAGCTCTTGTGCCGAGAAATTTGGACATTCTAATTGGATTACAGTAAAAAAAGTGCGTGGTTTCGTTTTTAAAAACAAATTCTGACATGCTCACTTACTTGTCAAAAGAAAACTCTTTTGACAAGTAAGTGAGCGTGTTGGAATTTTTTTTTTTAAAAGAGACCACGCACTTTTTTTACTGTAATCATTGATTACATTGGATTGAAAGTCAATAAATTTAGTTTGGGAATGAAATAAAGAAAGGAGAAGGGAAAGCGTAATGCCTTTTTTTTAAAAAGCCTGTGGGTTTCTCGAGGCTACGGGCTGGGGAAAGTTACACTCCCGTTTTCCTTTGTGTAAAATCTTATGTTAAATGACAGTAAAAGAGTTTTAAATAAAAGATTGGCAGTACAGTATTTGAATTGGGATTTTGAGATATTTCAGGTGATTCTTCTTGATAAACATTTTGGTTGTATTGGAAAATCTTGGGTTTGGAAACCTTTTTAATAGAAATAATAAAAGTACACATCTGTGTAACTTTACCTCAACTACTACATCAGAAGCCGAAGCTTAAACAGATGTAATTTATGAGGTACTGTATCACAAAATATATCTTGAAGTTACAGAGCAAAAGATTTACTACTTATGCTATTCCTACTTGGGTTGGAGTTTTTTTAATTGTTCAGCTTCCAAAAACAGAAGCTAGGCACATAATTATAAAACAAGTACTTTGCATTCTGTGATCTGTGAATCACTTAGACATAATGGGCACAAATTTGCCCACGAGTTGCTCCGTTTTTTTTTGAGCAACTTGATTTTTCTGGAGTATCTTAAAAATCCCAATTCTGCTCATTTAATTTGTGCCAGTGTAAGTGAGTTAGTTAGGATTTTTTTTAGTTCAGTTTTTTTTTCAAAAGGGGGCGTTACCAGCTGTTTTGGCCATTTAAGCCAGTTTGGACAGCTTATAGTTGCCCCAAACGAACTTAGGCCAGCGTATGTGGCCACTTGTGGCCGCACAGAAAACCCTTGCGGAGAGTTGATAAATCAGCGTAGGTAGCCAGAGATGGGGGGGGGGAGAAGGGAAGCACAGAGGACCTTGCAAAGCACTAAACACCTTCACAACAACTAATACAGATCTTGTACTGTAACTTTTGCATAATTTACACATTCCACCATATAAAACTTCATAAAATATGCACGTTTTAATATCATTTATATCAGAAGACAAAGTGTTTCATAAAACCATTTATGAATCAAATATTTTGCTCGCAGAGCTATGAACGATGGTCACTTGCGCAAGGTACCTGAGGGTGCGCATGCAGTTACTCCCCAATAAGGCACCCATGGGTGCTGATGGAATGTTCCCAACAGGTTATCTACGGGCATCCATGCAGTTGTTTACTAAGAATTGGTGGGATTTTAAAAAAATTGACCTAAGTCATGATTATTACCAAAACAAAAGCCACGAACAGATATTTGCTGGTACTGAGAGACCAAACCTAAGGAAAGTTTTCTCTGGTCATTCTCACCTCTTAACAGCCAGTTGCATTGTGCCATTGTCAGAGAATTTTTCTAAATCATTTAAAGAAACTCTCCTCCTTTCCCCCCCAAACCCGCCCCTGATCAAAACTCTTGCCCCCCCAATCAAAACTCTTCCCCCCCGATCAAAACTCTTCCCTCCCAATCAAAACTCTTCCCCCCCGATCAAAACTCTTCCCCCACCCGATCAAAACTCTTCCCCCACCCGATCAAAACTCTTCCCCCACCCAATCAAAACTCTTCCCCCCCCCGATCAAAACTCTTCCCCCACCCGATCAAAACTCTTCCCCCACCCGATCAAAACTCTTCCCCCCCGATCAAAACTCTTCCCCCCCAATCAAAATTCTTCCCCCACCCGATCAAAACTCTTCCCCCCTGATCAAAACTCTTCCCCCCGATCAAAACTCTTCCCCCCGATCAAAACTCTTCCCCCCGATCAAAACTCTTCCCCCCCCGATCAAAACTCTTCCCCCCCCGATCAAAACTCTTTCCCCTCCCCGATCAAAACTCTTTTCCCTCCCCGATCAAAACTCTTCCCCCCCCCCTTCCCCCCCAATCAAACGTCTCCCCGCACCAACCTGTTTCTTGTAGCCCTCAGCGCGGGAAGGCTGTGGCCAGCCTGTGCGGCAGGCCACTGGGCCAGGGATAGGAGCGGCGAAAATTGGGTCGCCCCTTCGGCCAGGGATAGGGGCGGTTAGCATCGGGTCCGGCTGACGGCCTGCAGGACGCGCTGGGAGGGCAAGGAACTAATGCGCATGCGCCTAGACTCCACTGCACATGCGCGCAGCTGCCGGCACTGTTTTCAGCACAGAGCTGTAGCTACGCCCCCCCGCCCTACGAGAAATGCCTCATCAGGACCCTGGACACACAGCAGAGCAGCTAGAACCGGTAATAATTTTTTTGCCGCCGTTTTGAATGCATAAAGTCGGGAGAATGCGCTGGAAAAAGGGGTTGGGGAAATTTGGGCCCTGTAAGTTTAAACTAGAAACATAGAAACATAGAAAATAGGTGCAGAAGTAGGCCTTTCGGCCCTTCAAGCCTGCACCACCATTCAATAAGATCATGGCTGATCATTCCCTCAGTACCCCTTTCCTGCTTTCTCTCCATACCCCTTGATCCCTTTAGCCGTAAGGGCCATATCTAACTCCCTCTTGAATATATCCAATGAACTGGCATCAACAACTCTCTGCAGTAGGGAATTCCACAGGTTAACAACTCTCTGAGTGAAGAAGTTTCTCCTCATCTCAGTCCTAAATGGCCTACCCCTTATCCTAAGACTGTGTACCCTGGTTCTGGACTTCCCCATCATCGGGAAAATTCTTCCCGCATCTAACCTGTCCAGTCCCATCAGAATCTTGTAAGTTTCTATGAGATCCCCTCTCATCCTTCTAAACTCCAGTGTATAAAGGCCCAGTTGATCCAGTCTTTCCTCATATGTCAGTCCTGCCATCCCGGGAATCAGTCTGGTGAACCTTCGCTGCACTCCCTCAATAGCAAGAATGTCCTTCCTCAGATTAGGAGACCAAAACTGAACACAATATTCCAGGTGAGGCCTCACAACTGCAGTAAGACCTCCCTGCTCCTATACTCAAATCCCCTAGCTATGAAGGCCAACATACCTTCTTCACCACCTGCTGTACCTGCATGCCAACTCTCAATGTCTGATGAACCATGACACCCAGGTCTCGTTGCACCTCCCCCTTTCCTAATCTGCTGCCAATCAAATAATATTCTGTCTTTTTATTTTTGCCTCCAAAGTGGAACCTCACATTTATCCACATTATACTGCATCTGCCATGCATTTGCCCACTCATCTAACCTGTCCAAGTCACCCTGCAGCCTCTTAGCGTCCTCCTCACAGCTCACACCACCACCCAGTTTAGTGTCATCTGCAAACTTGGAGATATTACACTCAATTCCTTCATCTAAATCATTAATGTATATTGTAAAGAGCTGGGGTCCCAGCACTGAGCCCTGTGGCACTCCACTAGTCACTGCCTGCCATTCTGAAAAGGACCCGTTTATCCCGACTCTCTGCTTCCTGTCTGCCAACCAGTTCTCTATCCACATCAGTACATTACCCCCAATACCATGTGCTTTGATTTTGCACACCAATCTCTTGTGTGGGACCTTGTCAAAAGCCTTTTGAAAGTCCAAATATATCACATCCACTGGTTCTCCCTTGTCCACTCTACCAGTTACATCCCCCAAAAATTCCAGAAGATTTGTCAAGCATGATTTCCCTTTCATAAATCCATGCTGACTTGGACCGATCCTGTCACTGCTTTCCAAATGTGCTGCTATTTCATCTTTACTAATTGATTCCAACATTTTCCCCATTACCGATGTCAGGCTAACTTGTCTCCCTCCTTTTTTAAACAGTGGTGTTACAGTAGCTAACCTCTAGTCCATAGGAACTGATCCAGAGTCGATAGACTGTTGGAAAATGATCACCAATGCATCCACTATTTCTGTGGCCACTTCCTTAAGTATTCTGGGATGCAGACTATCAGGCCCCAGGGATTTATCGGGCTTCAATCCCATCAATTTCCCTAACACAATTTCCCGCTTTATAAGGATATCCTTCAGTTCCTCCTTCTCACTAGACCCTCGGTCCCCTAGTATTTCCGGAAGGTTATTTGTGTCTTCCTTCGTGAAAGCAGAACCAAAGTATCTGTTTAACTGGTCCGCCATTTCTTTGTTCGCTATTATAAATTCACCTGAATCTGACTGCAAGGGACCTACGTTTGTTTTCACTAATCTTTTTCTCTTCACATATCTATAGAAGCTTTTGCAGTCAGTTTTTTATGTTGCCAGCAAGCTTCCTCTCATACTCTATTTTCCCCCTCCTAATTAAACCCTTTGTCCTTCTTTGCTGTATTACAAAATTCTCCCAGTCCTCAGGTTTGCTGCTTTTTCTGGCCAATTTATATGCCTCTTCCTTGGATTTAACACTATCCTTAATTTCCCTTGTTGACCACGGTTGAACCACCTTCCCCGTTTTATTTTTACTCCAGACAGGGATGTACAATTGTTGAAGTTCATCCATGATATTTAAATGTCTGCCATTGCCTATCCACTGTCAACCCTTTAAGTATCATTCGCCAGTCTATACTAGCCAATTCATGTCTCACTCCATCGAAGTTACCTTTCCCCAAGTTCAGGACCCTAGTCTCTGAATTAACTGTTTCACTCTCCATCTTAATAAAGAATTCTACCATATTATGGTCACTCTTCCCCAAGGGGCCTTGCACAACAACTATAAGCATAAATGAGAATTCCAATATTAAAAAAAAAACAGTATTACCATATTTGACATTTTTGTTTCAAAAATAAATACAAATACTACAAAAGGGGAGCAGCAATTAGGATGGGAACAGTAAAGAGTTAATTTTGTTGTAACGGTTTCAAGTACCACTGGTTAAGAAAAGGCACAACAAAATACTGAGATACATTTAAAATTGAGCCTCTTGAGAACTATTTTGGTGTTTGAGATTTTTTTTGTGTTGATCTGACAGCGATCTATTGAAAGAATGTTTTTCATTAAAAGGACTTACTAAATAAAATGTTAAATGTGGGTACTAACCAATGATGCCAACCTACAGTTCAAGTGTATGCAAATTTGTAAAATCTGATCTCTTTTAAAAAAAAAAAGAAATAAAACTAAAAAGTTTGGAAACAATCTAAAAATGCCATTTTCTCTGAAGAAAGACAGAAATGCCATTTGGGGGAGATGAGATAAGATATGGAAGTAGTCTTGGAAATGATTTGCGAGAACTTGAATTGCGAGCACTTGTATGTTAAGATAGTTTTGAAACTATCACTTGTTTTTGAAATACAGGAAACCGGACAATCCTGGCCAGAATGAGGTTACGCGCCACACCAAATTGAACGACAGGATTAACCCCCTATGAGCTAATGACTGGATGAGTAATGAAGGTACCCGAGGGGATAGTTACAGGAGGGGACCATCACGAGATAGAATCAGGAAGTATGTGATAGAATTGAGTAAGCAGCTGAAAGAGATGCGGCAAGAAGTAAGAGATAGACAAAGGGACGAGGATAAAGATCAAGGGACAAAAACCCCCGGCAGTAGTGCTGGAGGTTGAAGCGAAAGTAATGGTCAGAGAATTGCCAGAAAACCTGGATTCGCCCCACGATGGAGAGGACCATATGAAGTATTAATCAGTGGTGACACATGTGCATGTATAAATATGAAAGGTGGGGACCGATGGAAACATTGGTCCCAGCTGAAGAATACAAGGGTACGGCTGATAGCGGAACCTAAGATACTCCCGGTACTCTACTTCTTAAAATACGCCTTAGAGTATAAGGAGTGGAGGGATGCATTGATAGATGGACTTTTCGGGGGACTAGGATTAATATTTGCAATACTATGGTACTTGCCATAATGAAATGGATCTAGGAAAGGTCACATATCCGGAGAAACGGTGCAAATGATCTGGTAGAAGTAGAAATGGTAAGAATCTAACTAAAAGACCTGGACTATCCAGGATGTGTTTTAGCAACAGAATGTATAAATGTGATCACCACTGCCCTTATGATTCTACAAGGACAGAAGCATATACCCACACTGGAGGGTACAACAACTACGTAAAACAAACCCTAGGGGGCAGCATCCGAGTGTCAGGAGCGTTTATCTTGAAGCCACAAGATAAGTGGGTAACAAAATGTTACCTGAATATTGCAAACCAGGGGAATTAACCTCGGGAAAGTGTGTGGTAGTTAAACCTGGAACAGAAGTAATAGTACATTGTCCGGACCCAAACAGGGTCACGGTCTTAGGTTAAAAGCGATAGAATGGGTCATATGTCAGGAAGAGAGAAAGTGTTCAGGACTAGCAGTGATGATTTATAGTCATGACCCCAGGACCAACAACACTACCACCAATTACTTGCCCCCTCCTTACCGAAGGCCCGCCCGGCAGGTTGGTGATGGGATCGGAGGGAATGTTGTTATTTGACAATGTGCAGCATGAAATGTTACCTGTGATCATAAATTTAACAGACCTATACCTGCCGGGAAAGTGTAGCCCCAAGACTAAATCATTGTACACATGGTTGCTAGACACAATCCTGAAAAAAGCTAGTGATGCATCAGGAGCAAGGGAGTATCACAAGCAGCTGAGATATAAAAGGAGGAAGACAGAGGAGATCTATAGTGGATGATGTACTAACTGGAATAAATACAGGGACCTCTCTAGTAAATGCACTACATATACATGTGATCCAAGCAGGAGTAAATAGTTTAAGGGGAACGATGGAGGTACTAATGAGGAAACAGGCCGGGATAGGGATAGAATCTTCAGAGTTAGGTTCTAAAACATCCAAAATACTGCTAGAGGGTATATCCGTATTGGAAGGCCATGCACGAACAATTAACGAGCTAAATAAGCAGGAACGAGAGGACGATGCCGAGGACAGGAAAAGAGACACATATCATGCCTATGGGAGATGGATGATCGGTCAAGTGAGACACAATATGGATCAAATACAAACCGGACGAGTTCAAGTTGGATAAATAGCACCCAGTTGAAAGAAATGGCACAGCACACTGGACCATTAGACACCTGCACCCTAAAAGGAATGACTAGGGTGTATGCAGTTACAGGAGGATGTAAGGGGAAACAAACCCCTATGGTAGGGACAATACTAGTGATCCCCATAATAAACCAAGTCTCATACCCGTATCCTCAATATGAAGTTGAAAACATAAGGATAATACGAGGGGAAGAGTACATCCGTCATTACCCGATGGACCAGTATGCGATCAGAAAGAATGGAAAGATAAGGGGAATATCTTTATCCGGGTGCTGGAGAGAAGGAAGCCTAACTATGTGCCCTCAGCCAGTGGGAGACGGGTGGATAGCTGTGGGTTTGACAATACCACGGAAGGATATGTCATTGGAATAAGCCCTGCCCGAACCGAACCCACACATTACGATTATCAAGGACGAGGAGAATATTGTGTGGTAACTAGCCTGGGAACTTATGATTACGGAGGCTTGACTTGTAACGTTACAATGCCTAACTTTTGCTTCACTCCCAGAGTGTTGGTGGCAGTGGGAAGAGCACGCATAACGTATATACATGCCAGGAAGACATTAAATATAAGCGATGAGATTACGCAAAATATTGATGATTACATGGAAGAGCAAGCGCCACCAATTCCCCTATTACTTGAAGATTTAATTGAGCTCAAAGTACCATTTAGAAATAACATTAAAAGATATTATGAGCTAAAGGTTAAAGGCAAAGAACTGGACAATGAAATAAAGGATAACCTGAAAAACCCGCCTTGGTACTTGAGATGAATGTTGAAATACATCCGTGGATAAGGATCCTTTCACATACCCTAGTGGTAGTACAGATAGTGATAGCCTTGAGTTGGTTTGTGGTGTTAAGTAACAAGTGCAAAAGACAGAAGAGGTATACCCGAGCAAACCTACAAGCTAGGGATCAGGTCCAACTGTTGCACAATGAATGCCTGATATGATTTGATATGATATGATCAACCTATCGCCTGATCACCGAGACCGGGGCGGAGTACACGAGAATCAGACAAGGTGAGTCATTGGTCATGGTGGGTATTTGGGGTAACCATCTGACCAAATGGGGGATTGTAGAGAAAAAAATGAATCTGAGGGAACCTAATTAAGTAGAGGGAACCTAATTAATCAAAGGGAACCTAATTACGTAAAGTTATAAACCATAAGCAAAGCTGAAAAAAAAGAAAGATGCGTGCTACGAAACACAGGGAAAATGCTAAACTAGAACTCTCAGGAAGACAAATTACCTTATCACAGAAAAAACAGACAGCTGAGAAAAATATACTCCAAGGCTAGGTCACATGGGGTGGTAAGAGATTACGCAAAACAATGGATGATTGAGAATCCGCAGCTGGTTGAGGGGAGATCAGCCATGAGGGAAAGAGATTGCAGACCTGAGAATGATGTAGCATGTACCATCGATTGGTTTCACACCCCGCCCAATGTCACTCTAGATTGAAGTCGTCATGTGGAGCATAAAAGAACAGCATAGATCTGATGGGCTGAATGATCTGTTTCTGTGCTGTTAATTCTATGTAGATGTTGATTCATTTCCCCATATCCTGGATTCTGGAGTGGCCCATTTTGTGAAAATGAAGTGGAGGAGGGAATGGTGAGATGTTAGCACAAAGCTGGCTAAATGGCCTTCAAGCTGATTGTCCACAGTCTGCATGGTCAGCCCATTTCAATCATTACCATAAGATCCTGACATTGTTTGCGGTTTGTGATAGTAGTTGGTGTAATGAAGAATGCGAGAAAGTTGGATGCAGCTGAAACATAAAGGGATGCATCTCCTTAATGGCAGGTGATTTTACAAGAAAAGCGGGTAATTTTAAGTTCACCCTCTCAGCCGGAAACTGATGCAATCCAATTGGCCACTAATAGTGGTGGTGGTGAGTGGGGAAGAGATTGATGGTGAGTAGGGAATGGTTGTGGCGTGTGGGGAAAGGGTTGTACTGAATGGGGAATGGGTTGTTGTGAGTGGCGATTGGGGTTTTGTTGAGTGGGGAAGGTGTGGTGCTGCATGGGGAACTGTTTGTGATGAGACGGGTAGGCGTTGTGGTGAGTGTTAAGGGTTGTGTTGTGTGGGGAAGGGGCTGTGCTGTGTGGGGATGGGCTGTGTTGAGTGGGGAAGGGGTTGTGTTGAGTGGTGAAGGAGTTGTGTTGGGTGGTGAAGGGGTTGTGTTGAGTGGTGAAGGGGTTGTGTTGAGTGGGGAAGGGGTTGTGTTGAGTGGTGAAAGGGTTGTGTTGAGTGGGGAAGGGGTTGTGTTGAGTGGGGAAGGGGTTGTGTTGAGTGGTGAAGGGGTTGTGTTGAGTGGTGAAGGGGTTGTGTTGAGTGGTGAAGGGGCTGTGTTGAATGGGGAAGGGGCTGTGTTGAGTGGGGAAGGGGCTGTGTTGAGTGGTGAAGGGGTTGTGTTGAGTGGGGAAGGGGTTGTGGTGGTGAGTGGGGAAGGGGTTGTGTTGAGTGGGGAAGTGGTTGTGGTGGTGAGTGGGGAAGGGGTTGTGGTGGTGAGTGGGGAAGGGGTTGTGGTGGTGAGTGGGGAAGGGGTTGTGTTGAGTGGTGAAGGGGCTGTGGTGAGTGGGGAAGGGGTTGTGTTGAGTGGTGAAGGGGTTGTGGTGAGTGGTGAAGAGGTTGTGTTGAGTGGTGAAGGGGTTGTGGTGAGTGGAGAAGGGGCTGTGTTGAGTGGAGAAGGGGCTGTGTTGAGTGGGGAGGGGGCTGTGTTGAGTGGGGAGGGGGCTGTGTTGAGTGGGGAGGGGGCTGTGTTGAGTGGGGAAGGGGCTGTGTTGAGTGGGGAAGGGGCTGTGTTGAGTGGGGAAGGGGCTGTGTTGAGTGGGGAAGGGGCTGTGTTGAGTGGGGAAGGGGCTGTGTTGAGTGGGGAAGGCGCTGTGTTGAGTGGGTGGTGAAAACTCGATGAAATGTTGAAAAGTCTCAGAACTAAAAAGCTGTGTAGTGGAATGGGGTCTACAGACTTTGGCGAGTGGGGAGCACGGACTAGGATATTGTGATGAGTTTTGAGTAAGGAATAGAGAGACTTAGAGCAGTTATGAAGAAGAGAATGGTGAGGGAAAGGTAATAGGTCAGGAAATGGACAAGATCCTGCAAATCCCCTGGAGGACAGATGCACCAACGTCTGTGTTCTCGCTCAGGCCAACATCCCCAGCATCGAGGCACTGACCACACTCGACTAGCTCCGTTGGGTGGGCCACATTGTCTGCATGCCCAACACGAGACTCCCAAAGCAAGCGCTCTATTCAGAACTTCTACACGGCAGGCGAGCCCCAGATGAGCAGACGAAACATTACAAAGACACCCTCAAAGCCTCCTTGATAAAGTGTAACATCCCCACCGGCACCTGGGAGTCCCTGGCCAAAGACCACCCTAAGTGGAGGAAGAGCATTCGGGAGGGTGCTGAGCACCTCGAGTCTTGTTGCCGAGAGCATGCAGAAAACAAGCGCAGGCAGCGGAAAGAGCGTGCGGCAAACCAGTCCCACCCACCCTTTCCTTCAACCACTGTCTGCCCTGCCTGTGACAGAGACTGTAATTTCCGTATTGGACTGTACAGTCACTTGAGAACTCATTTTTGGGGTGGAAGCAAGTTCTTCCTCGATTTCGAGGGGCTGCCTATGATGGTTATGATGATGATGGTGAGGGAGAACTAGTAGGTCAGGAAATTGAACTAAAACTCATCGCATGCTAGATCCAGTCGGACTGGCCACCTCCCAGTTCCGGTTTGGCTCGTGCCCTCCACTGCTGCTGGCCATCCAGAGCGGAAAATGTTCCCTCAGTGTTTAGTGCAGGAAAAGAAGGCAGCAGCAGATTTAGCACTGAGCAATTGGATGGGGCTCCGAGCCAATCACGGACCCCGAGTAGATCCAGTAATAGAAGAGTTATGAAATGGGAATGGCTGATCCCCGGTCATTTAGTCAACTATTTTTACATTTCGTATTAGGAAGGAACATAGGAACAGGATTAGGCTATTCAGCCCCTCGAGTCTATTCCACCAGTCAGATAGATCATGGCCGACCTGTTTTTCAACCTGTAACCCTTAATACCTTTGCCCAACAAATATCTACCAATCCTAGTTTAAATTTTTAATTGACCCCCCACCACTACATTTGTGTGAAGGAGTTCTTCCTAATCTGTTCCGCACCCATCCCAAGTGCTTGCCAGCTTGCCGGCCTCCCTGAGCAGATTTGCTTTCAGCCCCACATACTCGCGCACCCATCGACCCGCAGAACCTGTGCACTTACCCACCCCACTTGTCTCTCCACCCACACTACCTCCAAACCTCCCTGCCCCGGAGCTTTGTTCCACTGCTATATGTGTGGCCTCACTTGAGCCTGGTGTCTCCCAAAATGCTCTTAGTTTCCTACTTTTTATCCAATTCCTACATTCCTTCTGCCGTCTACCCTGAATTCCAATGAATATTCCTTTAATTGGAGCTCATTTTATATGAACCTTCCATTACTGTACCCTCTGCCCTGTGCACCTCCTCTCTGGCTACTTTCAGCAATATCTTATTCTGACATGGAGATTAAGGGGCTGATTCTCCCCGGCTGCTAATGATAGGAAGTAAGAGGGGAGACAATTAACACTGGGCAATGACCCATTGATATCACTCTTGGATTAGCTGGGCCTTCCCCAAAGGGGCAGACCTGGACCTGGACCTCGGCCTGCAAGTCTTCCCATGGAAACAATGCAGCAAGGAGGCATTCCTGGCTCTTCAGCCCCATTTCCCTTTCCTTGTTGGACTTGCTGGGACTATTCCGGGTCAATCTGAAGGGAAATCTCTTTTAAACCATTTAAATTCTTAGCCCCAACTAAGGACACCCTCTTTTGTTTACTTACAGCCTCTTTGTCTCCTCAATGCCTTTTCCCTGATATTGAGAAGAATTATCTCTTCATTGTAATCTGATAAATTTAAGAATTGAATTCTGTAAACTGTTATGTATTTATGTAGAACTTACCCAAATGTAAGACCAGAGGGCACACCTGTGGGAGACCTAAGGGTCACCTGCACCCTGGGGCAAGCAGGTATAAAAGGTGACTCACCATGCTGCTTCCTCACTCTGGAGTCTGAAATAAAGAGACCAAGGTCACAACAGTTTGAGCTTGCGATATAGTCATGTGGATTTATTCTGAACATAACTATTTGGCGACGAGTAACGGATCACAAACTTTCACGCGGTAATGGCTGCCATTGGTATTTTTGAGAGATTTTGTTGAGGGTGATGATTGGGAAGCCTTTGTTGAGTGCCTCAACCAGTATTTTGTGGCCAACGAATTGAACAAGGCTGAGATGGCGGCCAAGTGCAGGGCGATTCTCCGGTATATGCTCGCCTAAAAAACTTACTGGCACCGGTCAAAATAACGGATAAATCTTACACAGAGCTGTGTACGCTGGCTAAGGAACATCTCAAGCCAAAGGAGAGCATCCTGTTGGTCAGGTACCTTTTTTGCACGCATCGTCGCTCTGAGGGCCAGAATGTGGCGAGTTTTCTCACCGACCTAAGACGCCTTGCGGGGCAGTGCGACTTTGCAGGATCCTTGGGGGAAATGTTGCGGGACTTTTTGCGGGGCTTGGAATTGGCCACGAGATCATCCTTCGCAAACTGCTGTCTGCCGAATCCCGAGATCTCAGCAAGGCCATCACGATAGTTCAAGCCTTCATATCCACGAGCGACAACACGAAACAGATATCTTCACAGAATCGAAGCTCACCGGTGAGCACCGTGCACAAAATAATGTTTGCAGCAGGCAGAACGATATAGGGCAGGGGGGCACCCGATTGCAAAGGCCAGACGTAGGCCTAGAGTAACTCAGAGACCGCCGTGGAGCGTGAATGCGTATCAGTTAGCACCATGTTGGCGCTGTGGGAGCAGTCATAGAGCTCATCAATGTCGATTCAAGCCCTATGTGTGCAAGGGCTGTGGAACAA